>NW_025336480.1:22770994-22982040 GCF_004798865.1 Varanus komodoensis | reverse complement strand
AGTGTGGTGTAGCATCGATCAATTAAAGTTTGAGCTATTTTCACATGCAAAATGAAGTCTACTGGCAAGAAAACGTTGGTTTGGCAGACTTGGAAGGACAGGGTGATTTTTAGTTTGGTCACTCTGTAGTCCTAAGGAGGACTTTCTGCCATTCTCTGCCTTGCATGCTCAATATGATCTGTCACAGCTGAATGGCAATAGATGCGACTGAGCCTCCCATTAGAGGCTCTGGCTGCATTTAGACCTTCAGTCTACCTTGACTATTGGAAATATTGCTTGACGTCAGGACAGCTCTACTGACCCCAATCCACATTTATGATTATCTAGGATCAGTGAATGAAAATGAGTCACAGGGTCTTAAGCAGGAATGGAATAACGGACTGGAGTTTCCCATTTTGCCCGAGCTATGCATCGCCTCATTGGCATCTACCTCAGATGGATCTCAGGTTATGTGCAATTCAGCAAAACCTGATGTTTTAGGTATACTGGACACTAGAACATATTTTCAATAAGTTTATCTACATTATCCAATAGTTGGAGATCTACTGCTGCCCAGTGGCTGCCTCTTAATGCAGGAGGAAATAATACAGATAACCTTTGTGACGGAAAGTTCTTGAACATTTATGGGCAGTCATGTTCTTCTTAGTTATCTACCTGTCTCTTGGGATGCAAGGTCAAAAGTAAATGAATTCCTCATGGCATCACCCACTCGCTTCATGCCCTCCCTGCAGGCAGCTCTGTAGCCTGGACCCAAAGAGGGGGAGCAGTGAGGGTGAGTGAGGGGGCAGCAGTGCCAGTGGTGGGGAGGATGAGGGCAATTTGCCCAAGCACCCCAAAATCTTGAAAGGAAGCTGGCAGGTTGTGGAGATAACCTTGCAAGGTGCAGAGACCAAGAGTAAGGTACTCATGTGTGTGTAAGGCTATTGCCTCCGTCTAGCCATATGGACCATCACTGGGCATCACATCCCAGCCAGACTGCTGCAGGTCTCCCCTGAGATGAATTCAACGGCCAGTGGTGGAACAAGGCACAGAAACTCCTTTACTTTGCAGTACAGTGCCTGAAACTGCCACAAAATGGGTTAGCTGTCCCTAGACTCAGCTGGCCGACTCACGGGGCTGCCTCCTGCACCTTAGGGTGCAGCCAAAGAAACACAAAGCTAGCATGAGCACACACACACACACACACACACACACACACACACACACACACAGAGAGAGAGAGAGAGAGAGAGAGAGAGAGAGAGAGAGAGAGAGAGAGAGTGTCTCAGACATTTGCAAGACATTGCAAATATGTTACATGCCTTTATTCCCCCACTGTTTAAGGATGGATTATAGGGAGCAAGATTGGAAGGCACTGGGTCTGGGAGAACCTATGGAAAGAAGACGCAACCTTTTATTATACATTTTGCCATGAAGACAGCCTGTCTTGTTATTTCCAGAGTCCCTTTCGTATACTGGGAACTAAATGCCAAGCCTCAGACAATAGAGTAAGACTTCCTTTTGTTGTTGGCCAGAACACTGATTAAGGAAATAAATATAGCCCAGCCACACTTGTGTTAGTGTGACTTCAGTTCCATTTGACATTGCCATGTAAATCCCCTGCAGATGGAACAGCTATTATCAGGGCTGTAAGACACAGTATGTCTTGCAGTTATTGTTAATCATTTTAAAACAGTATCTCAGGTTTTGAACAGTGGTCCCTAGTTTGCAAGATTCTTGAAATCCCTTTAATACACTTATTTGCAAACAGAGACAAGAGGAGGAGGAAAAGAGCAAGGCGGCAGGGGCAGGGGCAGGGGCAAGGGCAAGGGAGGTTTGTGCTGATACACAGAATATGCCCCAGCTTACTTTGTGGGTGGGTATACGGCAGGGATGAAGAACTTCTAGTCTATTGACTTAGTCCGGCTCATGAGGCACTACAGTATGGAGTCTAGAGGCAGCAATGAAACTGGGCATCCTGGCTCTGATGTACGGATGCTAGAGAAAGAAGGCTGCTCTCACTCGGATGGGCAAGTGCCAACATCCTTTATCTCCATGGCCCTCGCCCAATACACTGGTTGAATGTTTATTTATTTATTTAGAATTTTTGTATGCCATCCCATCGCTTATAGCCTCGGGACAGCTCACATAAATAAATAAACACAGTACAAAGAAATAATACAAATTAAAAACCTGGCTGCAAAATTAAAACCTATAGGTATTATTAAGAATTGTTAAAATATCATTTAAATAAAAAGGTCTTAGCCTGGCACCGAAAAACAAATAACGATGGCGCCAGGCGGACCTCTCTGGGGAGCGCATTCCATAGATGGGGTGCCACTGCAGAGAAAGCCCTCCTCCGGGTACTCACCCTCCTAATATCATTCACAGAGGGTTCCCGGAGAAGGGCCTCTGCTGCCAATCTCAGGGGGCAGGAGGGCAAATATGGAAGCAGGCATTCCTTTAAGTATCCAGGTCCCAAGCCGTTAAGGGCTTTATAGGTGATTACCAGTACCTTGAATTGAGCCCAGACTTCGATGGGAAGCCAGTGAAGCTGGTAGAGGACTGGGGTTATGTGAGAATAACGCCCAGTGCCCGTCAACAACCTGGCTGCTCTATTTTGCACCATCTGAAGTATCTGGACTGTCTTCAAGGGCAGCCCCATGTAGAGCGCATTACAGAAATCCAACCGGGAAGTAACCAATGTGTGCATCACTGTCACTAGGCAATCGTCCTCCACGTAGGGATGCAGCTGATGGATTAACCGAAGCTGAAGGAAAGCGCTCCTCGCCACCACAGTCACTTGAGCTTCCAAGGACAGCTCCGGATCGAGGAGCACTCCCAAGCTGAGGACCCTGTCCTTTAGAGGGAGTGCAACCCTATTCAGGACAAGGTCCAAGTCACCTACCCAGGAGTTTGAACCACCCACCAGCAGGACCTCTGTCTTGTCTGGATTGAGTTTCAGTTTATTGGCCCTCATTTAGCCCATTACCTCTGCCAGGCACCGGTTCAGTACAGCCACTGCCTAACCTGAATTGGTTGAAAAGAGAGGTAGAGCTGGGTATCATCAGCATACTGATGATTCTGCAGCCCACACCTCCTGATGACCTCTCCCAGTAGATGGGACATGACCTTTCATGTAGATGTTAAATAGCAAGGGGGACAAGATGGAACCCTGCGGAACTCCATGGCATAACTGCCATGGCGCAGAGCCAAAGTCCCTCAGCACCACCTTCTGGAATCGGCCATTGAGATAGGAGTGGAACCACTGCCAAGCAGTGCCTCCTACTCCCAGTCCTGCCAGCCTATCCAGAAGGATACCATGGTCGATGGTATTGAAAGCCACTGAAAGGTCCAGGAGGACCAACAGGGACACACTCCCCCTGTCTCTCTCCCTGCACAGGTCATCATACAGGGCAACCAAGGCACATTCAGTACCATACCCGGGTCTGAAGCCAGACTGAAATGGGTCCAGATAATCAGTCTCATCCAAGAGAGCTTGGAGTTGTCCCGCGACCACCCGCTCGAACACCTTGCCCAGAAACAGGATGTTGGCTACCGGTCTATAATTGGTGGCCATCTCTGGATCCAGGGAAGCCTTCTTTAGGACTGGCCGGACTACCACCTCCTTTAGAGGGGCAGGTACCCGGCAGTCCCTCAGAGAGGTGTTGACAACCTCCAGGATCCAGGTCCCAATCCCATGTTTGGCTTTGTCAAGTAGCCAAGACGGGCAAGGGTCAAGTAAGCAGGCGGTGGGACGTACTTGTCCAAGCACCTTGTCCACATCATCAGGCCACAATAACTGGAACTCAATCAATAATGTTGGACCAGACGGCAACATTGGCACCTCCCCTGAGGGTTCTGAATCACTAGTGGAGTCCAACTTGTGACGGATCTGAGCGATTTTCTCCCTAAAATGCTTGGCAAAGTCGTCACAGCGGGCCGTTGAGGGCAGTAAGGGATCTTTCTTGGGGCCCGGATGAACCAGCCCCTGTACCACCCGAAAAAGCTCTGCTGGACGGCATTGCGAGGAGGCAATGGAAGTGGAGAAGAATTTCTTTTTTGCCTCCCTCACCGCCACAGCATAGGCTCGATAGTGAGCTCGCAAGTGTGTTCGGTCAGATTCATCCCGTGATTTCCTCCACCTACGCTCTACACGTCTCCCAATGTTCCTCCAAGCAAAAAAAAAAAAAAAAAAAAAAAAAAACCCTTCCTAGAAAGCTAGCACATTAAGGAGAAAGGCTCTTTTTCCTGACCTGCTAGTTTTCTATATACAAGAGTTTGAGTGGAAAATGACTACATGGGTGAGGATTCAGTAATAGGAACCCCATAGTGTTACTGACCCAGACACAAATTTAACTTCTTCATAAGAACTGGTCATACTGGAGATCTTGAATGGAGCTGTAGCAGAAAGAGAAGTCTAATCTCCAAGTAGGACTGGAAATTCCCAATTTTGTTTTCTCTCAGTTCCCTTTTTCAGTTAATCCTGATTTTATTTAAACAATTTGCATAAAAATGATATGAAATTCTGCATGTCTTTCACACAATATATCCAGTTCCCCCTAATGTACAGATTTTTTTCCCAGGTGCAGTTCTCACAGTGCTTTTTTGGGGCTAATTGAACTCATATATGCATTTTAGATGTACTTATATACAGATTTCTTTTTGTATTTTCACTGGGAGAATTCTGCTGCCATTTATGGATAAGAACAACTCTGTTTGATTCATGCACTGGTTTGAAAAGTAGGAAATGAAATAAGTTCATGTTCAAACTGAATGTATTCCGCTGCTATAGCAAGGAGGAATCCAGCCAACTGGACAATGCTGGGATGATTGGACACTCTGCTTATCCAAGCTTTGCAGACTTTGTGAGAATAGAAAGGGAGCACTTTGTACACCCCCCTGGGCTCTACAGAAAAGGAGAGGATAAACAATTATAATGAATAGTTATTGATTTGTTTATTTTATGTATTTATTTAAAACTTTTATATGCCGTCCCTTATGCATGGCATCTCGGGACAGCTCACAATAACCATTCAATGCAACAAAACAATGCAACTACAACTCATGAGAACATAGGAAGGGCTGTGAACTCCAGCATTCCGTTCTCAGGATGGCCAACGAGCTGCGCAGAGGGAAACCACACGTGCGCAGGAGGGGAAGCGGGATGGCAACGGTGCCCTCCTGATCGTGTGCCCTGACATCTGGTATACAGAGCCAGAGTGCTGGGCAGGGACTCAGAAGACCTGGGTTCCAGTCCCCACTCAGCCATGAAGCTCAACCTGCCTCAAAGGGTTGTTGTTGAGAGGATGAAAGTGGGGCTTTGAAGCTGCCTTGGGTTTCTCACAAGAGGGAAAAAGGCAAGGTATAAATGCAGCAGCAGCAGCAGCAGCAAGAAGAAGAGAGGCAATATCACACCATCGCAGCTAGTGGTCATTGGCAACTTTTTTCTAATCCACTTCTAAAGCCATCCAACTTAGCAGCCATCACTACATCATGTGACAGTGAATTGCACTGTTTAACTCTTACCCTGTAGTTTGTAGTACTCCATAGGTTCTTAACTGTGTTGTTTTCTAGCTGCCTAAATAGGACAATATATGAACAAGTCCCAGGGTGCCCTTCCTTTCTTCTGTTTCACAGTTCAGTGTTCTTCTAATCTCAGCGAGTGTGTTACTTCTCTTTCCTTTTAGCTGCATGCAATTGCCACTATTTCACTTCATATTACAGGCAATACATGCAATTATGACTAATGACCCTTATAAATGACATAGCTGTGACCATTTTTTCTGGTGTCTTGTGGAACTGTAGCAAAAGGTGGCATCTGTTCTTTGAAAGTGCAAGGATACTGGGTTCTGGTACCCCTAATGATGTAGATTGCTAGAAAAGTCATAGTTTTGCTCAGTGTTTGAAGGCTGTTTTTAGATAGACTCCCATGGTTTCATTACATGCACACATCAATTAGTCTGAAATAGGATTAGGTTGCTGAATATGGAATAGCCTTTGTCCTTTTAAAAATACATCTCTCATTTTCCTGGACAGGGAAGATTGAATATTAACGTAATTATTACTATTGATTGCATAATTGCAGTACTTTCTAAAGAGGTTGCAGTAATTGGGAAATTAGTTGTTATGCAAATAGAAAACACAGATAGTCCTTGACTCTACAAACAGGCTACAAATTGCTTAGAGAGCATGTGAGCACTCCAGACAGATATTCTGCCATAGATAGAAATGACTGATATGGCATAAGGTGAGTTTGCAAACCTTTTCATCACCGCAGATTTCTGGCTTGCAGAGAAGTGCAGAGCAGAGGGCCTTGGAATGAAGCATGGCCATGATAATTAATATACAGCATCACATGCGCCAAAGACAGGACTCTGTCTGGAGGGCTTTTGCCATTGAGCAGTGTGCAGGGAGAGGAAAAGATAAGAGGGAAAGCAAGTGAACAGGCAGGCTTGATTTCAGATGGAGCTGGGGGAAAAACAGTTCAAATGCCAGGAAAGTTCCCCAAAATTGACAGCTGCCAAAGCAGTGGGGCCAGTGGAAGGAGTGGGGCTACCTGGGGAAACCCGGGAGGGCTGGCTTGGAAGCCCAGGTGAGCCAGATTTGGCCAGCAGGCCTGAGCTTGGGCAGGCCTGGTTTGCATTGATGGGCAGAAGCTCTTCAAGCTTTAGGCAGGAATGTGTCCCAGCTTCTAGAGATGCTGTGGACTAAGCTTGGGACTACCTGCCTGTGCCCTGGTGCTGAGCCACAGTACCACTTCCAAGGGTACCTCTGGGGGAGGGGGGAGTCCATCCAAGGGAAAGCTGTCATTGTTTGACGATGCGACTGGAGCCTGTTTCTCACTTTTCAGGAATGAAGCCGGACCGTTTTAGTGGTCCCATTGCCAGCATCTCAGGAAGTGCTTTCTCACATGCTTACCAGGGCTATTAAGTGCTTAAGAAGTTGAAGTCTCTTCCTCTGGGAGCTCTAAAAAAACACACACACCCATGCACAAGAGCGTCTTGATGACAGTTTGGGCTTTCCTTGGAATGGTGCCCACCCTGTTCTGCTCTTCTGTGAGTCATGCAAAACTGATTTAAATTTCAGCCTTGACTTTATTCAGGCCACATGAAGAGCTATTCAAGGCCAAGTGTCACAAGTCCTGCCTTTTGAAAATGAAAATGGACCGGTGAACTGGAAAATGAGGATTCTACTTATCCACAGAACTTGAATATTTGATTTCCCCTAGCATTTGGCAGCAATTGCAGGGCCAGCCCAAAGCATGTTTCTGTCTTGAGAAGAACAACGGCAACCCCTTGGAAGCCAAGGAGCAGAGCAACCAGGGCCAAGCAAGCGATGGTGGCTTCCGAAGGGGAAAATCCCCCCAGTGCTCACCCAGGGAGTAGAACAGAATCTGCTGTTGGGAAACAGCTCTGATGGCTGAGCTGGGACTTGGGTGCTTGGAGTGCCCTTGCTCTCTGAGAATGACCCATGAAGATTGGAGAAATGACCTTGCACAAGGTCGGGAAAATGGCTCTCAGAAGGGTTCTCGCAGGCGTCCTGGAAGTGGAGAGGGGGGACACCAGAACTACTCAGATAAGGTGCATCCTGGGGGCACCCCAGACTCATTCCTCCTGGCCCAAAGCAGGACACTTAGCCAAAAGCAGCTGTGTTGCTTCATGGCCAAGCAGGAGAAACATGCTGTTGGCCCTGTGCCTCTTCTGCCCTGCATGGCAGGCCCATAATCTTCTGAGTTTGCAGGCTTACAGGCCTCCCAGTAGGATTGTGCTTTAAATAAGTATTCATGTACTGTCTTTTTATGAAACACAAATTCTGCTGCCTCATTGTACAGCCTGGAGATGCATGGGGAATTCACTCCATCAAGGGGTGCTTGTGCTTGGTTGTTCTGATCCACATGGTAAGCTGAGACAGAATTGCATTCTGAAACCTAGATTTCTTTTGTAAAGTTTATGATGCAGCATATTCTGGAAAATATGCACAAAATGTGCATATTAAGGGACTGTGCACAAAATGTGTGTATTTGAGAAAAGAGCATGCACAACTGCATTTCAGCAATGTACAGCACTTTGTAAAATTGGAACATTTTAAAAAGCATGGAAACTATATGCATTAGGGGAAAATGTATGTATTAGGGAAAGGTACACATATTCATGCAGGATTTTTTTAAATCACATTTTTGTGTGCAAATGGAACAGAATGAGTTTGACCCAAAAGTACCAGCAATTCCAATCAAGCAGAGACTGACAGATCTGTCCTTCTGTAGTACTGACTCTCCATCATGAAATAGAAAGATTTCCCTATGCAATGTGGTTGCATAAACTTATCAAAGATTAGCTTTTATCTTCACTTGGCAGATAGCGTTCTATCATTTATCTGTCTATCTGTACATCTATCTATCCATCCATCCTCTGTAAGGAATGATGTGATTTGAATAGCTAATGCATAACACCAGGCCACTTGTGCACACTCACCATGAGTTATGGAGAATGTTTATGTTACATCAGTAAGGACCTGTGATCTGAGAAGGCAGTAGGAAATGAGCATATCAGATTTTGTATGTCCTCTAGGTAATATCTATTGTCTCCAAATACATTGGAGATCATACATAAGTTGACAAGCATTGTATACCCAAGCAAGACCCATGGAATCTTTGCCATTTGCCCCCTTTCTAGGTTTAAAGCCTTGGTTCATGAGAAGTGTTATGCATTTACCTAAACTGGCAGCTTTATCTGAAATATTATTTTCCTTTTGTTTCTGCTGGGATTTCAGTTACTTTTCCATGTGACTTTGGGGAATTTGAAAAATAATCTTACTAATGCAAAGAGCAATTGTCTCATAAAAGTAATCACTGGCTTCTCATTCTTTCATTTTATGAGACAATTGCTCTTTGCATTAGTATCTAAAAGCAGGAGAATGAAATCAATGGACACGACATGTTCCTTTAACTGAATTTCATAAATAAAATACAGCTTGGTTCTTAATTGTCACTTGCAATGCATTTGCCATCTTCTATCAGTTTTCAATATATTTCAGTTGCTGGGATGTTATAAAATGTTCAGTTTGTAACCTGAATTCCCTTGAATAGCTCATCACATAAATCATGAGCAAATTCCATTGCAAAGACTTGCAGTTTACTTTTATAATTTAAAAAGATGCCATAAAATAAATGGTCACATGGCAACTCCAGTGGTGGGGAATAGAGAAGCAGGGGAAATGTTGAGAAATAGATGTTTAAAACAATGAACAAAAATGGGAAAATCACAAGGCCGACATGGTTGATATATTATAGACCAGGTCAATTCATCTGATCAGTCCAGCCTGATCACAGGATTTTAAAACAATCTGTACAAAAATACATATTTGTTTCAATTTAAATCCTGCCTTTTTCCTACAAAGGGCTCAAGGCAGCTTACGTCATTCTCCTCCTCCATCTTATCCCCACAACAACAACCCTGCGAGGTAGGTTGGGCTGAGAGTCTGTGACTGGCCCAAAGTCACCCAGTTGGCTCCATGGCTGAGCGAGGACTAGAACCCAGGTCATCTGAGTCCCAGTCCCATGCTCTTAATCACTACGCCACACTGGCTCACAAATATTCTTGACCGCATTTTCTTTAATATACACATTTTCCTTACTATATACATTTTTCTGTGCATTTCAGAAAGTATGCATTTCTTCAATTACTTTGAGCTGCTGAAATGCAGATTGTGCACTTTGCTAAAATACATGAATTTTGTGCAAGCTAAGATACACATTTCTGGTGAACATTTTCCCCTAGGTGAGCTTCAGGCGATGATGTCTTTGGTTGGCTTCCTTTTTCATCTTCGTTCAGGCAGGACATCTGGTTGTCTTACCCTCTTTGTTTCGGGAGAAGGCACAAAACATATACATAAAAAATAATCCTGATTTATTAGAGCAAAATAGGCCTCCACATCATTTCATTCCACAGCTTTTGTATTCTCTCTTCTGCTTAATTTTCCCCCTATAATGAGCATTTTAAGGGACATTAAGTAGCTGAATCTACCTTTAATCCACATGGGTTTTACTTGGCTTTCTGCCGAGTGGATTAAAGCCTGCCCTCCACTTTCAAAATGGATTATGGAAAACCTGCCAGGTTGCTTTTGGTCTTGTCTTTAGCAGCTGGGTTTGTTTGTTTGAAACATCATTAGGTTTTCTGAGAGTACATTTTGTCCTGTTTCCCAAAGAGCTCAATTTCCATCATAAACTGAGCAGAAATCTCAAGAAAGCCTCTTCTAACATAGCAGATGCTGTTCTTTGCAGAGGAAGAGGGCTGGGTGGTGAAGCTTGTCTGTATACTTCATTCTAGAAGTGTGCCTTGAGACAAAGGAGAAAGTTTTCCTGGAAAAAAGTATGACCTCCAGGAACACTTTTGAAATCAGTTTTAATGAATTTCAGTTGGCTGTTGTTTTTCTACCTGAGATTGGCTCTTGCTCATTGGAACATTCATACTCATCCCTCTCTGAAGTACGGTCCAGGACAAATTTTAAATATTTAAAATACTGCAATGATTTACTGCTCTGGCCCACATGGAGTTCCCTCCAATGGACCTTAATATCCCCACCAGTAAAATGCCTTTTCCATTCATTCAGTCTCTTTCTTCAAGGTAAGGACACGAGGCCTTTCCCCCCTCTGTCCTCTTGCCCGTCCTGTGCCCCTTCTCAGTAAATGCATACAAGCATCCCAACCTTAGTTCATTTTTAAAATTCCATTTGGATACTGCCCAACAACCACAGCAAGCAAAGCCATAAAGTTATGCTATAAAAGTTTAAAACTACAAAAAAGTTTAAAGCTGTAAAACAGAAGCAAAAACCAAAGTAAACCTAGCTGCAATGTGAAGAGGTAAAATGCATGACAGAGTTAAAACAACCATAAACCGAAAGGCTGAAATGCCTGGGAAAGAGGAAGGTCTTCATTTGGCAGCAGGAAGAGTGCAATGTAGACACTAGGAGGACCTCTCCAGGAAGCTCCTTCACAATCAGTGTGCGAAAGGCCCTCCTCCTAGTAGCCACCCACTTCACAGTCCCTCAGGGGACCTGGCCCCAGGCGGCTGGGGCTTTGTATGTTAACAGTAGCATTTTGAGTTAGGCTCCAACATCTGCTGGCAACCACTGCAGATGGCAAAGTACTGGCATAATATGATCACAGTGGTCAGACCCTGCCACCAATCTCATTTCCCTATTCTGGTGCAGCTGAAATTTATGGATCACTTTTAAAGGCAACCCAGTGTCTAATGCATCACTGTCTCTGCCTCGAGGCGAGACGGAGGGAACTGGGTCTTTTCAGCCTGGAGAGGAGGAGACTCCGAGGGGATCACGCAGAAGTGGGTAGAGACCTGTTCTCCCCTGCAGAGGAAGGCAGGACGCCCTCCAACGGAGCAAAGCTCAGGGAACCCAGGTTCAATTTGGATGCTAGGAAGCACTTCCTGACAGTTTGGACCCCGAGGGTGTGGAATGGGCTTCCCTGGGAGGTGGCTGAAGCCCATCGGTGCGGGTGTTCGAGGATAGCTTAGACATGTGCACGGTAGGCATGCCATGAGTAGAGCTGGCTGGAGTCGGAGGTCAGGCTAGATGGCCCAGGAGGCCTCTTCTGGCTCACTCTTTTTCTATATTTCTAAACCAGAGAAGAGGTTACTGGAGATGGAAAACTGTAGCTCAGCCATCCCCATCCAGTTAAGGATGTAGTTGCTATATCAGCCTAACCTGATAAAAGGTGCTCCATGGCCCACCTGTGCCTCGAGTGGGAGTGCTGGCTCCAGGAGAACAAGAGCACCCCAAACTATGAACCTGATCCTTTAGGCGGAATGTAGCCCCTCTATAACAGGTTGAGTCTCCTTCCCTGGGGCAAGTTAACCCCGAACTGACAGTCCCTCTGTCTTGCCTTGACTGAGTCTCAGCTGAGCCTCCCGGGCCCAGCCTGACATCCCCTCCCTATTAGATGAACTAAAGCATGGGGTGCGAGCACAAAGCAAGCAGGTGGTTGCCTGGACTCGGCCAGGTGTCTTCTCTGCATCTTCAGGCCCCAACAACTGAAACCAGGAATGAGTGAGGCACCTGACTGGGGATGGAAATTGGATGGATTCTCATGATTCAGCCCTTCGCTTCCTAGTTCATCAGCTCACTCCTGGTGCTGACTTGCTGTGTTGAAAAGTGAGCCAGTTTTCAGATTTGTGTCTCTAAGAGGGGCTGCAAGCCATACATTTTTTAAAACACTTGTGTAATCTGTGCAGGTCATGTTATTTGTGCAATTCAGAAGCTGAAAACTGTGTGGTTCTGGAGTGGTTTGTGCAAATTGTACTAGAATGGTGTAGATTTTCACTTTCAATGAAATTTGGATTCTGATTTGTGCAATTCATACAGTATGCACACATTTCCTTAGTGGTATTATATATTATGCA
Source organism: Varanus komodoensis (assembly GCF_004798865.1). NCBI lineage: Eukaryota > Metazoa > Chordata > Lepidosauria > Squamata > Varanidae > Varanus > Varanus komodoensis. The sequence goes on along the minus strand of NW_025336480.1, from coordinate 22,969,645 downwards.
AATCATAGCTCTTATTAGAAATAGAAGTTCACCAAAAATATAGTCAATGGACCTATAGTATCCTCCCCAAGCACACATGAAGCTGAACGTAAGTTTCTTGACTACAAATTATTAAAGCCATTATTATTACTGCTACTACTACAGTAAAGTGTTATGTTTTGAATTTTAATTTTGGAGCAGAACCTTAGAGAATTAGTCATTTAAAAAATGAAAAAGATCTGGTCTTGCTTTGCATTTAGATTTCTTCCTCACATGTGCTGATCACAGCCACTCTTTGCAAGTATACATGTTCAGCATACATGTTCAGCATTTAAAATCCTTTTTGGCTGGGTATTCTCTGACAATCATCTACTTACACACGTGAACCTTAAGTCTGATTTCATACTAATGGAAACTGTACCTTGTTTTCTACTGGAAAATGTAAGGTAAACAGAAAAGGTTAAAAATGAAATACAACACTGGAAACTGGCTCAGTGTTCAGGTGTGAACTTGACTAAAATATTAAAATAATTCACTGGGTGATTCATCTGATCAAGCAACAAAAGAATGACAAAACTCCTGGCCCGGATGGACTACCAGCCGAGTTTTACAAATCTTTCCAAGCAATTTTTGCTACATTCTTAAAAGACATATGTAATGAAGCATTGTTAAATGCTAAGATACTGACTACTTGGACCAAGGCAAATATCACATTAATACCAAAAGAAGATATGGATGTAGCACGGATTCAAAATTACCGACCTATATCACTATTAAATGTGGATTACAAAATTTTTGCTTCTATACTCGCAGAAAGATTAAAGAAGTTATTAGTTAGACTTTATCCACCCAGACCAGAATGGCTTTTTGCCAAAAAGACAAATGAAGAATAACCTGAGAACTATCTTGGATATTTCAGAATATTATGAGATACATACCGAAAAACCAATGGCCTTATTGTTTTTAGACGCCCAAAAAGCCTTTGATAATGTTAATTGGCAGTTTATGAAACAACAGATGATTCAAATGGAGTTTGGTGAAAGATTTATGAAAGCGATATCAAGTATTTATCAAAAGCAATTGGCCAGGATCTTAATTAATGGAGAACTTTCAAACCCTATAGAGATTCAAAAGGGCACAAGACAAGGATGTCCTCTGTCACCCCTCTTGTTCATTATGACTTTAGAGGTACTGAATAGATGTGTTAGGGATGACGAGGACATCAAAGGAACAAGAATTAGGGATGAAAGTTATAAATTGCAAGCATTTGTGGATGATCTGGTTTTTATAATGGAGGAACCTTTTTCAACAATGCCCAAACTTCTACAATGGATTGAAAAATATGGTGAAGTTATGGGAATGAAAATAAATAGAGAAAAAATGAAATTGTTAGTTAAAAACCTTATGCGAGAACAAAAAGAAAAACTCCAGGAACAAGTAGACTTGCAGATGGTTAAAAAGGTTAAATACTTGGGAATCTATCTTACAGCTAAATGTACTACCTTGAAAGAAGACAATTAGATAAATTATTGAAGGATATTAAAGGCTTTTTGGAAAAGTGGGCCAATTTACAATTATCTTTGATGGGAAGAATAGCTCTTGTCAAAATGAATATGTTACCTAAACTTTTGTTTTTGTTTCAAATGATTCCCATAAAAATTGATAAAAAATTCTTTGATGACTTAAACCTTCATATCTCGAGGTTTATCTGGAGAAAAAAAAAACCCAAAAACCAAGGATTAAATTAAAAATGCTTCAGGAAGCTAAAAAGAATGGAGGTTTTGGTCTTCCTGATTGGATGTTGTATTACCAAGTGTCTGTTTTAACTTGGCTAAAAGAATGGGTAACATTATGAAATAAGAGAATTTTGTATCTTGAAGGTCATGACTTGCAGATGGGATGGCATGCTTATATGTGGTATGAAAAAGCTAAGTCACATGGGTCCTTCCTGAGTCATTTTATTAGAAGATCTTTAATGTCAGTGTGGGAAAAACTAAAGCTAAAACTGTATAATAAGTTACCAAGATGGCTTTCACCTATGGAAACTTTTGTATATCCAAATGTATTGAACTTTGAAAATATCATAAGATATGGTGATATCCTGGATAAGGATGGTGGCCTGAAACTGGAGCAAGAAATACAAGAACAGGGACTTAATATTTCCTGGTGGTATAAGGTGCAGGTGCAATCAAGATATGCTAAGGATTGTAAAACATGGGGGTTCTATAGAGACCTAACAGAATTTGATCAAGTGATGCTTAAAACAGATGAGAAAATTATTAAAAGACTATATGATTTTTTACTTGACAGGAAAATGGAAGGAGAACAGGTTAAGGAAACTATGATAATGTGGGCACAAAACTTTGGATTTAATGTTGAACTAGAAAAGTTGCAAAAACTATTGGAAAGAAACATTAAAGAAACTTTAGCAACTTCATATAAAGAAAACTTATATAAAATGTATAATGTTTTATAGATGGTATTTGTCACCAAGTCAACTAGCTGTTTCCAAATATGTCAAATAGATGTTGGAAATGCAAACATAAAGTGGGTACTTTTTATCATATGTGGTGGACTTGTGACAATGCAAAAAAGTACTGGATTAAAATACATGGATGGATGGAGAAATATTACAAAAACCCTTTGCTTTTAAACCCAAAGTTTTCTTGTTAGGCATTATACCGGAAGATGTTAACAGACATCTAATTACAGCGGCGAGGATTGCATTTGCTCAATGTTGGAAAAGTGAGGAGCTACCCACCGATGGATTGATTCTAAGAAAGATCTTGGACTGTGCAAAAATGGATAGACTAACTTTAACGTTGAAGGAGAAAGAGGATACTGATTTCTATTGAACTTGGGACTCTTTTTATAATTGGCTGGAGAAACGGGACTTGGCGTAAATTTAGAGATGTTTTTCAAACTATGATAAACTAACTGGAATTTGATATTAGAATGTTAAAAAATATGTAGTAAGAGGTTGACCCAGTGAATCCAATGTTAATGTTTGTGATGTTTGATGCTTTTTTTAGTATTAGTTTAAAAATGTTAATTATATAAATAGAGAGAGAGAGAGAGAGAGAGCGAGAGAGAGAGAGAGAGAGAATAGCTTTGCCTCTGGAAAGAGAAATGTGTTGCTGTTGTTTTTGAAGTCCCATTCCTTTTCCTTCCATCAGGATCCAGGCTAGACTGTATGACTAGAAGTGGTTTGCTACTTTCCAGGCTGGTGCGGCACATCATTCTGCCCAAGGTGAAGGACAGTCCACATAAAAGAGCCAACCCTTCAAGTGATGGTAGAACCTACATCAGCACTGCTGCTTAGACAGAATCCCCCATGGCAGCTGAAGCTGGCAGGCTCATTTCAGGGGCACAGAGCTGCTCACATAGCATGGCTAGGAAACCAGGGGAAATGGCCACTGGGCCAGTCCAGAAAAGCCAGTGGTGGCGGCCACCCAACTCTGCCTAATGACTGGTCCCACCTGAGTTACACAAAACTAAAATGGAGGTAGTGAAAGAACAACATAGGAGAGACTAAAATGGCCCTAACCTGATCTCTGCCAGGAAAGGAAGTTGGATCAACATACCAAGCAGCCGTCCAATCAGTCTTCCATGGCTCGCTCCAAACCAAGTTCTACCCCAAGTGGAAAGCAGGTCTCCACAACAAAGTTCTTGCAGCACCAAGAATAATGCAGACACAAACAAGTTCTCTCTTCAGGATCTATACCCAGTTAGACCTGAGGTACTTCCGCCACTAATTCCAAGGATCAACGGGTAAGTTGAAACATTGTAAAACATGTGCATGCTCAAAGAGCTGTAGATAATATCCATCTTATTATTAGGAAAGTGAGACATGCAAAGAACCTTACCCTATCTCAGTCAGGATTTAATATACTGGATTAGTATAGGATCACTGCTTTCTTTTTATTTACATGCAAATTTCACCCTAGTGGCAGGTAAGGAGATTTTGGATAGATAGATAGATAGATAGATAGATAGATAGATAGATGGAAGTGTGTTTTGCATCTGTAATCATATGTTCTGATAAATTGGGAACGGGGTCCACAGTTCTAATGCCCCCTCCCCCGTGTTGTCACGGAGAAATCCTGCCCTTCGAAGTTCAGAAGCCTCTCTTGAAACGTACCCTGGAAAAGGTCCCGATGTTCCACATAAAAAGGTAGCAGATCTGCACTCGGAAGAAAGAGACGCTTGGTAGCGGGGTGCGGGGACGGGAAGGAAGCCCTTGCAAGCCCAGCTGAGCCGCGATCGAGCGGCGCGCTTGCCTGGCACGGCAAAGGAGGAGTTCCACACCCTGCAGGAATGTAGTGTCGGCCGGAGGCCGGCCGCGCTCGGGCTCACGTCGAAGGAACGCGGCTCGTGTTTCGGTGTCGCCTCGAGTTACACAAAACAGTGACAACACCGCTGCTGATTGGAGCGCCCCTCTGCCCCCCCCCCCCGCCCCGCCGGCTATCGGGCTTTTCCTCCCCCTCGCTAAGGGCTAGAGAAATGGAGGAACTCTCCAGGGTGCTGAATCAGTAAGCGGCGGCGGCGGCGGCAGCGGCAGGCAAGGCTTGCCTCGGCTCCGCGCAAGCCGCCCCCCGCCCCCCAAGCCAGCCGGAGTGCGTCCAACTGGGAGGCAGAGGGAGGATCGCACACCCTCTTGCTCCAAAGCGATTGGCAGTCCCGCAGTCTCACCTCGCCCGGGTTGGCGCTTTCTTTTAGCCGCCGCGCTGTATTATAGATGAGGAGGAGCTGAAAAATGCAGATTTGACATCACACACGCACACACACAGCGAAATAATTTCACGAGCTGCCAGCCCCTCGGATTTCCCTTTTCCCGAGGCAGAGAGATGCTAAAGCAGAGCTCCGGCTGATCTGCTGCCTTTGCTGCCTGCACGCTGATTTACACTCTCCACCCCCATATTATCAGTACTCTCCTTTGCTTATCTTTCTTTCTGCGATCAGCGCTACCACCATCCCCTTGCACTCCCTGTCCAAAAGAGCCATGAAGACAGATCCTGCTCCGAACTGGAAGACAGCTGCCCTCTTTCTCGTGGGGCTCCTTGGTTTTGCCTCCGCAGCCGAAAGAACCATCTACACAAATCATTTTTTGGTTGAGTTTCACAAAGGGGGAGAAGCAGAAGCCAAGCAACTTGCTGCAGAATATGGCTTTAATGGGGTCAGGAAGGTAAGGTCCTCTCTCTTTTTAAAAACAATCCGACAACCCATGCATGCTATTTGTGAACGATATTTTTGCTTTCATCTTGCGAAGTTGGACAGATCTGTGCATGCATTTTGTGGCAAAGGAGGGATTTCAGAAAAGAGTACTTTGAAACTCTAATCAGTGGATGATTGCTTCTGACTGAAATGCCTACCTGGATAATTTTTCTAGCACCGTCTTTTGGGTGAGAGTTGGATATGCATATGTACGTTTGTAGCTGCTAAAAGGAGAATGATCCAGCCAAGTCATTCCTTGAAGCGCACTCTTGTGTGATGTCCACCAAGTTGGGAAAAATTAGATGATTCTCACGGATGCTTTGTTCATTTTAGTTTCTGTGATGCAGATGGTCAAATGTGCAAGGACCTCAAAAGCAGTAGAGCCTGCCCATCGGTGCTGATGGAATCTAAAGCCACATCATTTTTTTTCTTTCTGATTGTGCTGGTACATATTAATTACCAGTATAATACAGCCATCCTAGAGTTTCATTGCTCCAGATAAAATAATCACAGCAGGGCAGGTCTTTGGGTTAGTGTCTAGACTCATTTCTCCTCCAAGTAGCCTCCCCAAGTTTGCCATGGGCATCTGGCAATGACCCTCCTTGTAGCCTTCACGATGCCTTTAGCAGATTTCTACAAACTAGAGTCACTTGCACCTGGGACTAAAAGGACAGTGTAATGCAATTCAGTGTAAATTTAACAGAAAGAATACTTAAACAGGGATCAAGCTGATAGCTAAAGCTGAATGTCCAAGAGTAGCAGGGGATGCCAAGACAAGGCAACCTGACAGATGCATATTACTAGTAGTACTTAAATGACACCAAAGAGCTTTCTCCTTTCTGAAGTTGAAACCAAACTGGCACTTTCTTCATATTAATCACGAGACACTCTCTGCCTTATTCATCTAGAGTCACTGCTAAATGCTGAATGTCTGATCTTATGAAATGTGCCTGGTGAGTACAGCTCCTGCAAAGCCCACAGAAAAATAAAGCAAAGTCCTCTCTCAGATGGACGTGCCATGAGACAGTCTCCCTGTCACTGCTTTTATTTTCATTTCTAGCAATTATGCAAGAAAGACCTGATCCAACTTCCATTTCTGACAGTGAATCAACTTCAGTGGGTATTGGCTCTAGAAAGTGTTGGCACTGAGTAGGGGAGCTTGTTACAAGAAAATCTTCCTGTGGTCCCCTAATAGGTCCATCTAACTTGACAGAGGGACTCACTGGTAGAAAAACAATGGCAAAACAAATGAGCATTCTTGCTTAAGCCTACAGCTGTCTGATAGCTTCTGTGTCACCTGCCATTGCTGTAAATAAATCCCTTTTTAAGGAGTGATGTGGTAACATAGCCAGGGCTTTTGGAGAGGGGATGGAAAAGGTGGATCTCCATAAAGCTATCCTTCTTTGCAGAAAACTCCTTGGATGTGGCTCCGCCATTTCTTTCCTGTCCCCCTCCCTATCCCAACCTGATACAGAGATATATTTCTGCAGCCTACCTGTAAGATCTTTTGCTTCACCATGTTTCAGGCACCAATTCAAGGAGAACAGTATTTATTTATTTATTTTAAATATTTATGTGCCGTTCTAATTCGCAAAAAGCCTCAGGATGGCTAGTAAGATGTCTCAAAAGAGAAGTAAGCACAAGGTCAAAGTAGTCATGTCAAGACTTTCCCTGAGCATATGCCTATACACTTATGACAAGGGTGTAAACTGCACAGAATGCCAGTCTCTTTCTATGTACCTTGCCAGAAGGCAATGGAAGTGGGAGATCATTTCCTTCTATTGTGAGTAGCCATAACTTATCTGAATATCACTTCCTCTTTGCAGAGGAAGCTGCAACCATGAGATTACTTTGTTTCTGTTAAGATTCAGGCTGCAATCTTACAGCCACTTCCTTGGAAGTAAGCCGCAGTGAACTCAATAGAACTTCATTCTGAGTAGCTATGTATAAGATAATTTCGTAAATACTTCTAGGTTTAAAAAGTCCCAATACTCGGAGACATCTAACAAATCCACATGAATGTGCAGTGTATACTATGTAAGGGCTATTATTTCTCACACTGAGTTTAGTGGCACTTATTCTCCAGTCAGTGAGCAAAGAATTGCAGAATTATATATGAGGCCCAGGAGATTAAAGGTGAAAGCTAAGAAGGTAGGCTAGCATTTCATTCCTTGTACACCCATTTTAAAGGGATGAAGACATACACCGTATGCATTATTTACAAGATGTGCCTTGGTTTTCTCGTTAGTCTGGCTCTGCATGAGATAAAATTCAGCAGGAAGCCCTTGACTTCTCCTTTTCATAAGGAGTAGCTCAGATGCTTTTGCAGAGTGGCTTGATTCACGATGAACACCCCTGCTTTCTTGCCTTTCTTGCTTTATGCAGCTGTTATGGAGAGCCGGGATTCTGCAAGGATCTCTAGCAACCAACTTTAAGAGGTCAGCTGCTAGGGGAAAAGCCCAGGCTTGTTGGTTGTCCCTCTCCTATGGCCTTGTATGGCTAACTGCCCTTGCTGCCTCAGAATTCTCAGTTGTGGGGATCATTCCAGGACAGGCAATTCTCCTGTGATCTATCAGTGTTTCCCATTGTAACCTGGATTTGTTTTAATGGAAATTAGTCCAGAATGGATATGTGAGAGATGCATCCATTAAATAAAGATAAATCAGTAATAAGTCCCCTTGGGAGAATTTTTGTCCATAGCTCAGAATATTCAACTTCAGGAAAAGTAGCTCTGGCTCACTTGTTTGCCTATGTACTGTTAAACATCTGAACCTCTCAGTAGCACTTCAGTGAGCTATAACCTCCCAAAGCTCACGCCAGAATAAATGCATTGGTCCTCAACCTGCCACAAGATTCTTTGTGATAACACTTCTGCTATAGTGCCCCAAGAAAGATATCTGTTTGAAATAGCACCCCCTTGAACATTTCCAGAGTTTGCATATTATTGGAAGCACTTCTCCTGGCACTTTCTCTGACCAGGTAATTTTGACAGAATTCTCACAAAGTTGGTTTCAGGCAAATTATCTCCCATGTGAAAATCAAGTGCCATGCCTGCAGACTTCGCTGCCTCAGAATCAGAAGGCACACAGTGGAATACTGAAGAAATTAATAGTGTGTTACCTAACTGTCTGGTTTTCAGACCAGTTCAATTCAAGGACTGAAGATGGGTCACATAAATTGTTTGTGAAAAAGATTTTAAAAATGCAAGCAACAACCTTATAATCAGGGTTGAGAGGTTTGAAGTGCAGGGGGGAACAGGCAAGCCAGGATGAAAACACTATGGGCACGATTAAGATGCATTTGTGCTTAAAGCAGATCTTCTAAAATCAGTGGGACTTCAGTTAGTTGTGACTAATTTCTCCCACTGATTTCAGTGGATCTATTCTAAGAGTGAACCAGTCTGGCTCCATCCCAACATCCAGGACTAATTATGTAATCTGAAGTATTTGTGAAATCCCAGCTGCCATGCTCCTACCTAAATGCTGTATTCCATAGCTAAGCCAACATCCCTGTCTTTTTCTAAGATGTAGGTTTCTTGTAGTACCCTGATCAATGAAGCAGCTGCTTCTGCATCTGCGTCCGTATAGCCATCTGGCACAAAAATAACCTTTCATAGGCATAAACATTATTGATGGGAAAGTATGACAGCTCAGTGGTGGAGCCCTCGCTTTGCAAACAGAAGGACTCCATTCAATTCCCAGCATCTCCAGGTAGGACTGGGAAAGAGCCATGCCTAAAACCCTGGAGAGCCGCTTCTGCCAGTCAGTGTTGACAACACTAGGCTGGGAGCACCAAGTATCTCGCTCGGTATGAGGCAGCATCCTGTGTTCCAGTGTTTGGATACGTATGAGAGATATCTCTTGTGCTACACATGACCTGATGTTATTAGAAGCAATTATTCTCCTAAGACATATTAAGAAGCACCTTTGTGGAAGGAAGGACTTGGGTAGTCATGATCATGAACTGACCTCACACAAAGGTTTGGTGCAGAACAGCAGATTCCCAGGGAAAAGGAAGTGCCAACTGCACCCCGGTCCTTTGTTTCTTAACCAACACACTCGACCTTTCATTAAGCTAATGTTGATTACAAAATGGACTTTTTCTTCTTCTGCAGCAGAGAGAAAGGTAAACAACAGGTGACCAGGAGAGCTGTACTGGGAGCAGATCTGCAAAGGGGAATGGAAAGAGAAATGCCCAGACTTTGCAAATCACAATGAATTAATCACAAAGAACAGTCCTAAAAGGAGCACAAAAAGGCCTGGCACGTCAGAACAAAGGTTCACTTATCCCCCTGCTTCACAAAGTGCCCAGCCAGAGACCCTGTGAAAGGAACACACTTTCTGGAGTGCACATGCCCAGTTTCTAGTTTCCAAACGTCTGCTACTTCTCTATGCTGGCTGATCCTACAATCTTACAAAGCAATCCTATGCACATCCACTTGCAGGCAAGGTGGTAAATCCTACTGAGTTCAATGGGTCTTACTCCCATATGAATGTACTTTTGCAGCCTTGGGCTTTACCCCACTCCCACTGCTAGCAGTGAGGCCTGTGGAAGCCATTGGGCCTCACTGCTGTGTGAGCAAGTACAGACTGCTCTGCCAGCATTAAGTGTGCCACCTTCCATGGATTTGTCCCACTTCCAACAGTGCAGCCCAGTGCATCTCTCTGCAGAAGCAATTCCTGCTATATTCAGTAGGATTTGCTCCCAGGTAAGTGTGCACTGGATTGCACCCTAAGCCAACTAAGCTAGAAGATGCTACAATTGTGATGATAATCTCTATCTTGTCTTTTCATCAGGAATGACTTTCTAGGTGGTTTATAGTAATCAGACCAAGATTACAACAAAAACTGAATTAAGCCAGCATTGTTGTTGTTGTTAGTCACGAAGTCGTGTCTGACCCATCACGACCCCATGGACAACTTTCCTCCAGGCCTTCCTGTCCTCCACCATCCCCCGGAGTCCACCTAAGCTCACACCAACTGCTTCAGTGACTCCATCTAGCCACCTCATCCTCTGCCGTCCCCTTCTTCTTTTGCCATCTATTGTTCCCAGCATTAGGCTCTTCTTCAGGGAGTCCTTCCCTCTCATTAGGTGGTCAAAGTATTTGAGTTTCATCTTCAGGATCTGGCCTTCTAAGGAGCAGTCAGGGTTGATCTCCTCTAGGACTGACTGGTTGGATCACCTTGCTGTCCAAGGGACTCGCAGGAGTCTCCTCCAGCACCACAATTCAAAGGCCTCAATCCTTTGGCGCTCAGCCTTCCTTATGATCCAGCTTTCACAGCCATACATTGCAACTGGAAAAACCATAGCCTTGACTATACACACTTTTGTTGGCAGGGTGATGTCTCTGCTTCTTAGTATGCTGTCTAGATTTGCCATAGCCTTCCTCCCAAGGAGCAAGTGTCTTTTAATTTCTTGGCTGCAGTCCCCGTCCGCAGTGATCTTGGACCCCAGGAAAATAGAATCTGTCACTACCTCTATTTCTTCCCCATCTATTTGCCAGGAAGTGAGAGGACCAGATGCCATGGTCTTAGTTTTCTTAATGTTGAGTTTCAAGCCAACTTTTGTGCTCTCCTCCTTCACCCACATCAAGAGGCTCTTTAGTTCCTCTTCACTTTCTGCCATGAGAGTGGTATCATCTGCATATCTGAGGTTGTTGATATTTCTCCCAGCAATCTTAATTCCAACTGGTGATTCATCTAGGCCCACCTTTCTCATGATGTGCTCTGCATATAAGTTTAATAGGCAGGGCAACAGTATACAGCCTTGCCGAACTCCTGTCTCGATTTTGAACCAATCAGTGGTTCCGTACCCAGTTCTCACGGTTGCTTCTTGACCTGCATATAGGTTTCTCAAGAGACAAATAAGATGGTCAGGTACTCTCATCTCTTTAAGAACTTGCCACAATTTGTTGTGATCCACACAATCAAATGCTTTAGCATAGTCAATGAAGCAGAAGTAGATGTTTTTCTGGAACTCCCTAGCTTTCTCCATGATCCAGCGTATGTTGACAATCTGATCTCTAGTTCCTCTCCCTCTTCGAAATCCTGCCTGTACTTCTGGTAGTTCTCGGTCCACAGACTGCTGGAGCCTAGCTTGCAGGATTTTGAGCATCACTTTGCTAGCATGTGGAATGAGTGCAATGGTGTGGTAGTTTGAACATTCTTTGGCATTGCCCTTCTTTGGGATCAGAATGTAAACTGATCTTTTCCAATTCTGTGGCCACTGTTCAGTTTTCCAAATTTGCTGGCATATTGAGTGTAGCACTTTTACCGCAACGTCTTTTAAGATTTTGAATAGCTCATCTGGAATGCTGTCACCTCCACTAGCTTTGTTGTTGCTCAGACTTCCTAAGGCCCATTTGACTTCACATTCCAGGATGTCTGGCTCGAGGTCAGTGACCATCCCATCTTGGTTATCAGGGATGTTAAGCTCTTTCTTGTATAGTTCCTCTGTGTAATTTTGCCTTCTCTTCTTAATCTCTTCTGCCTCTGTTAGGTCCCTGCCATTTTGGTCCTTTATCATGCCCATCTTTGCATGAAACATTCGCTTCATATCTCCAATTTTCTTGAAGAGATCTCTGGTCCTCCCTATTCTATTGTTTTCCTCTATTTCTTTGCACTGTTCATTTAAGAAGGCATTCTTATCTCTTCTAGCTATTCTCTGGAATTCTGCATTCAGTTGTGTGTATCTTTCCTTTTCTCCCTTGCCTTTCGCTTCACTTCTTTCCTCAGCTATTTGTAAAGCTTCCTCAGTCAGCCATTTTGCTTTCTTGCATTTCTTTTTCTCTGGGATGGTTTTAGTTGTTACCTCTTGTACAATGTTGCGAACCTCCATCCATAGTTCTTCAGGCACTCTGTCTGTCAGATCTAATTCCTTAAATCTATTTGTCACCTCTACTGTATATTCATCAGGGATATGATTTAGGTCATACCTGAGTGGCTTAGTGCTTTCCCCTACTTTCTTCAATTTAAGCTTAAATTTTGCAACAGGAAGCTCATGATCTGTGCCACAGTCAGCTCCTGGTCTTGTTTTTACTGACTATATAGAGCTTCTCCATCTTTGGCTGCACAGCACATAGTCAATCTGATTTCTGTGTTGACGGTCTGGTGATGTCCATGTGTAGAGTCGTCTCTTGGGTTGTTGGAAAAGAGTGTTTGCTATGACCATCGTATTCTCTTGACAAAATTCTACCAGCCTGTGCCCTGCTTCATTTTATACTCCAAGGCCAAACTTGCCTGTTATTCCGGTTATCTTTTGGCTTCCTACTTTAGCATTCCAATCCCCCATGATGATAAGGACAGCATTTTTTGGAGTTACTTCTAGAAGGTGTTGTAGGCCTTCATAGAACCGGTCAACTTCAGCCTCTTCAGCACCAGTGGTTGGGGCATAGACTTGGACTATTGCGATGCTGAATGTTTTGCCTTGGATTCGAACTGAGATCATTCTGTCATTTTGGAGACTGTATCCCAGTACTGCTTTTCCTACTCTTTTATTGACTATGAAGGCTACTCCATTTCTTCTGAGGGATTCTTGCCCGCAGTAGTATACCTGATGGTCATCTGAATTAAATTCACCCATTCCTGTCCATTTTAGTTCACTGATTCCTAAGATATCGATGTTCAGTCTTCTCATCTCTTGCTTGACCACATCAGCTTGCCCTGATTCATGGCTCTTACATTCCAGGTTCCTATGGAGTATAGATCTTTACAGCATCAGACTCTCCTTTCACCACCAGATACATCTGCAACTGAGAGTCCTTTCGGCTTTGACACAGTCGCTTCATTCTTTCTGGCGCTACTAGTACTAGCCCTCTGCTCTTCCCCAGTAGCATATTGGACACCTTCCGACCTGAGGGGCTCATCTTCCGGCGTCATATCTTTTTGCCTTTTGGTACTGTCCATGGGGTTTTCATGGCAAAGATACTGGAGTGGGTTGCCATTTCCTTCTCCAGTGGAGCCAGCATAAAAACAAGCAAATAAAAAGCACACATCAAGCACATGCAATGCTGATTACCAGACTGACCTCAAACGGGAGCTCAGACACTAAATTAAGTCCACGGCTTACCCTGCATCAAGTGTCTCCATAGCTGGTTACTGAGCCCTTCAGCATCCACCCTTCTCTCCAGTCAAATTGGCTTTTTCAAGTGTGATGACCACAGCTGACAACTGCAAATAAGAAACTGGGAATGCATACCTCAAATTAAGCTTTGCGAAACTCTAAAACAGGCACCCACAGCTTTATGCGATAACGATTTATTTCATTTCTGTACCACCCACACCCAATAGCTGAAATTCTCTGGGCAGTTCAAATCAAGTGAAAGAAATTTAAATAGATGACAATAAAAATAGAAATACAAAAAAAAGAGTACAAAATCCTGATATGCAAAATTTAAACCAATTGAAACTACTAAAACAATTTCAATGTTAAGCTAGACTTATTAAAACAGCAGACATGTTCCATCAAACGCCCGGCAGTAGAGAACAGCCTTAACCTAGTATCAAAAAGCCACCACTGCTGGTGGGGAGATCAGTCCATAACTGGGGGGATCGGCCCTGAGAAGGTCTTTGCCTCCCTCCAGGCCTCCTTGGAGGCAGTCTCAGGTATAGATTGTGGTGTCCAGGTGGGTAGAATTTGGGAGAGGTGTTACATCAGGCATCACAGTCCCAAGTCATGTGGGGCTTCAAAGGTGCAAACCAGCTTCTTGGATTGAGCTTGGAAGCATGCTGGCAGCCAGTGCAAGCAGGCCAGAATTGGTCTTACCTGTCTGGTCCTTCAGGTCACAGGTATTAACCTGCCTGCTGCATTTTGCATAAGCTGCAGCTTCAGAACAGTCCTCAAAGGCACCCCATGGACAGTGCATCCCAGTCCAATTCAGAGATATCAGAGTGTAGAATATTGAATCCAGATTATCCTTGTCCCATTTGAGGCATAGCTGAGCCTCCAGCCAAAACCATTAGAAGGCACCTTGTGCCACTGAAGCCACTTAGCCTCAAGTGATGAAGATGGATCAAGAGATTTCATGAGCCTCGACAGAGTGCAAATGTAACCAGCCATATGCAGAGTTCAGATATAAGCTCTATCTATATCTTTAGCCCTGTTATACTCCCTTTGAATCTCATTTGCTGTTTGGCTGCTCATTCATTCAGTATGGACAAGCCATTCCTGAATTCCTCAGATACCGCTTTGGATGCCTCCATTAGCTACCCGCAGGCTCATCCTCGTGACTCCAGATAATGTATGAATAAAGCCGAAGTCCTAAACGTACTTGCTGAACACAGTGTTACTACTGAGTAATCATGCATAGGACTGCAGTGTAAATTAAATGGCTCTGCTCCAATTAAGCAGCCCCGCCACTGCTTAGCTCTTCCAATTTTGAAATCTGCTCTTTTACACAGTTGCAGTTGGATCATGATAAGCCACAGAAGGGGTTTGTAGAAGGAGGATGCTACCCCGTATTTTTAAAGTTTTCAATTATACCTTTACAAGCAATTGCCTCTCAAGTAGAAATCAGAGCAACCGTCTAAGGAAGAGCTCTTAGACGAACAGAGAGTATTCTCTGAACTATGCCAGGTATCAAATTTGGAGAGCAAAAAAGGCATTTGCTGCGTTTGCTCCATGCTTATGAAGTTCGTTCCTCTTGGAAACTTGCCACGAATTAAGGCTTTGGGAGGTACTGAACCTTTCTCAGATCAACTTTCACTTTGGGAAAGATATTAGGGGTTGATTTTCAGCAGACAGCATTGGAAGAGTGGCAGGGGAGGAGAGGAGAGGAGAGGAGAGGAGAGGAGAGGGGCTCCAATAAAGGAGTAAGGGAAGTTTTTTAAAAAAAGAACCAGGACAGCTTCATTCTCTAGAGCACCTGAAGATGTGGTGGGACTACAACTCCCATAATTCTCACATGACTGGTACTGATGGGAATGGGAGACCATCAGCTTGCACATCTTGCACATTCTCTGCCTCCCTTAAGTGGCTGGGAGGGGAAGGATTGCCTGCCAAGAGCTGGCCCTTGCTGGCTGGGGGGACTCCATCTCAAGGTTATTTAAGGCTAAGCCCCTTTGTCCAGTGCATTACAGCCATGAGAGATAAAAGGGCAAATTCTATGCAGCCTTTCTGTGCAGGCTGGTGAATGAATAAGGACTCCCTCCAGCCCCCCCCCCCCCCCCCGTCAGCACCAGTGGCTGCAAATGCAAAACCCAGGTGGAGGCAACAACTGGGGATTTAATCAACTCAGGTCTCAGGGGTGCAGTTTTGTGCGTGCAACTCGTCATGTGGTGTGGATCATGCCAAAGTAGGACCTAAAGGACCTAAAGCACCCACCTTCACCCAGATGGCTGTCTTCTGGATAGTGAGGGCTGGCCCCAGCCCAGCAACTGTTCTCATCCCGAAATCTGTGTGGTACCAAGTCCGTCAGCCAAGGCTGAAGCCTGCCTCTCACCAATGGTGGCTCCGGTGGAAAACTGCTCCTTGCCTTTCATCTTCTGTTGCCTTCAACTGTTTGTTTCTATGATTTGCATGGTACTGTTTTCTGTCTGGCAGGCTGCTTGTGAGTCCAGAGAAAGAAAAGTGGAGTCAAAATAATAAATCTAATCTAATCAAGAGATATCTCAGGGCACATTAATTTGGTTCTGCTTTAATGGGTTATTACATGCCCTCTTAAAATGGTTACCTACCCAGAGCCTTTGGGAATTGCTGGCTTGTATACATTTGAATACATTTAAATAAATGAATTTATTACAGTGGGTAGTGTATTTGTAGGCATCATCCCAAAGTCTCACGTGTCCTTCACTGGCAGCAATTTCTCCAAAAAATGCAGATGTGCAGCAATCTCTGTTTGGTCCAAGCCACATCCAGGCAAAGAAAGCATCTTTGGCAGTGCTTTGGGAGGAAAACATGCTTCATCAGGGTAGCTGTTTCTGACCAAGCCACGCAGGCAGAGCTCCAGATTAAGTGGACGAGTGGAATTGGCAAGACAGTGTTGTGATGAGGAGTGTCCCGCTCAGCACTGCAGTCAGCCACACGTGTCTCCAGGACACCCCATTCTACCCTCTCTCTTGCCTCATTTTCTCTCCCCACACCTGGGAGTTAACAATCCATTCCACTGAGCATGCTCAGGGATTTATTTATTTATTTTGCCTTCTTAGTTCCGCCCCCTCCAAGATGCTGATATTGCTCCCTTGTCTCTCAGTAGCCACATTTTGACAACCCTGTTGCCATTGCAGAGTTGTCTGCCCTCACTTTCTCTGTGTGCGCCCATTTCCTACTTCCATCTAAAGCAGGCTTCCCCAGCCATGTGCCTTCTAGACACACTTGGACTGCAACACCCACAATTCCCGGTCAATGGCCCTGCTGGATGGGAATTCTGGGAGTTGTAGTCCAAATGCCTCTGAAGGCCCCCAGCTTGGGAAAGGCTGATCTAAACCTTCTGCAGATGTTCATGATACAGTCTGGACTAGCTTGTTTGGCTAGGGTTGATGGAAACTGGAGTCCAACAAGACATGGTAGGCAGCCACATGTGCCCTACTCTACTGCACAAAATATATATTGAATAGTCCCACATGTTGGATCATTGCCAATGCATGCCTTCTATTATGGTTCAAGGTCCACGGTCACTTCCTGGCATCTTCTGCTTCAACCTTCCAGATTGGCCATGCCTGCTTGAGCGAGGCAAAGATTCCCCCACCAGTTTAAGGGGCTGTCCACTTTGTTGGGCATGCCATCTTCTTGTCTACGAGAATGTTCCTGTGGCATCTCTGTTGTTTACATTTAAGAAACAGCTGCCGGAATAGGAGCTCCATAGATGCAATGCCAGGTCAAAAGAAGATAAGGACATGGATTTCGGTTCTTAGGTATATTTTATTACTGCTTCCACCCCAGTTCTTTCCCCTCCCATAAGTAGGTCCCACTTCATAGATCTCATGCACAGAGAAATGGGCTGGGAAATCAGTCCTGGAGCAGCAGTGCAGACACTCATCATGGCAGTCCCCAAGGTGGGTCCAAAGGTCCAGGCAGCTGAGTAGATTCCTATCAGCAAACCAATTCTGTTTTCTTCTTCAGCAAGAGCAGGAATTTTGTAAACTGAATGGGCCTTAAGTACCACTCCAAAGATTTTGGTCTTATAACAGGGATAGCTCACATATTATTTCTGGAAAAATCCAACCCCCCCCCCCCCGAGTGACTGAGGAAGCTTCGAGGGAACAGAGAATCCTGAGAAGGGTGGCAGATCATATCATTATCCCTGCTAATGAAAAAGTCTCAGTACTTCAACTCTGAGAGCCCTGGTTCCACTACAACACTCCACTAGAGTCTAGGTGAGATTTGTAGGCAGCTTGCAAGGACTGGAACATCTTCAGAGTCAGAGAAAAGAGATAGATTTCTAAAGCACGTTATCTGAGTTTTCACTAGTAAATGAACAGTAGGAGATCTCATTTGATTGGAGAATTGAAAGCTGAGATTCCACCCAAATCAACGTGCATTTATTTTCCATGAGATCTCTTTTGACTGGAGTATTGAAAGCTGCAATTCTACCCAAACCAATGTGATTCAGAAACATGCTTTATAATGGTCCATCTAGGCCAGTATTGTTGACACTGGCTGGCAGCAGCTCTCAAGGAAGTTTTCCTGCCTTACCTGGAGATGCTGGTGATTGAACATGGGACCTTTCTGCATGCAAAACAGCTGCTCTGCCATGGACCTATGGCCCCATATTCCCAGCTGACTGGTTAGGCATAGCCAGGGTGGAAATATCAGTGACATCAAAGCATGCATGGCACTCACAGTGCACTAGGGGCGGTGTTTCTGATGTCCCCACTCCACACACCAGTGCACACTCGCATTTCTGTCACTCTGCTGTCTCCAAGAAGACAACCATCATTCTTCGTATTCCTGATGTTGGGCTGCAAGTGCCCTTGCCTAAGCAGCCAAAATGACGCCACCTACCTAGAAGAGGGACGTATCAGCAGATTCCAGGGAGCCCCGAGGCTGATACAAGTACAGCCAGATCTTACAAAGAGCGAACTGGGAGGGACTAGAATGGACTATCCTGGAGAAGGGCATGGTGGATGGGCCATAACAAGCAGGAAGAGCACTCCCAGCTGTGACATTTTGATGCAGGTGCTGCTTAGGAATGTAGAAAGCTTGCCTTATGATGAACCAGGCCTTGGCCCATCGAGCCCAGCATGGTCAGCACTGGCTGGCAGCAATGGCTTTGCAGGACTTCAGGCAGCAGGTTTGCCTGCCCCACTTGAAGGTGCCAGTCCTCAAATTCAGAATGTTATGCATGCAAACCATACCGGGTCCACAAGTCGTGAGAAGTACAACTCTTGTTTAGGGAAGCTGCCAGTAATTTCAATAGGGCTTGTGCAGGAGGCTTCCCCTAGAGACTGCTGCACTGAATTCTTGCTCCTTAGCCAATTATTCTGGAAGCATAGTATGAATGTAGCCTATTTCACTCTATCCACTGTCAGCCGTTAATCAAAGTCATTTTTTTTTTCTCAACAGAGTAGAAATTCACCTAGTTGTGTTTTCTATTTCTTTCTTTCATGCCCTGAAGCTCATTTTCCCACTGGTGTAGGCATGACATGGCTTATTTGGTGGTGGGAGAGAAGGTTTTGGCTTCTCAGTGTCAGAAAGAAGAAAAATCAGTGCATTATTTTCTTTTAATGGAATGGCTTCTCCCAGCAGAGGGTGATTCTCTGTCATCTTGCAGCCTTCTGCCCACACTAGACATCTGTGTTAGGAACCCCTTTAGGAGCAGGGTGGTGGCAGTGAATGCAGCGGGAAGGAAAGGAGTCAAGAGCCCAAAGGCAGAAGGGGACTTCCATGGGCATGATATTGGCTCCCAACCTTATAAGTTTAAGCGAATCAGCTCTTATTTCCCAACCCCCGACAAAGGCAATAATAGAAACAGTGCATTATCTCACATGATTCACTTCACTAATGTAAAAAAATCACCCAGGAGAAAACACACACACTTTTGTGTACATCCTAACTGCAAAATAATGCTTTGCTAATTGCTAGAAGAGTCTCAGTTGTTAAAACAGATTGCAATGTGTTAATATGCATATGCTCTCCTTCTACCAACTTATAGCTGCCAATAAGTTTCATTTCTTTGCATATCTCTTTAGCTGTGCCAAATCATACAAGAGGTTGCTTGGCGAAAGTGAAGAGCTTTGAGGGAGATGTTCAGGGGCTCACTCAGCAGAAGGAGCTGAAGGGCCCTCAAACTTAGCCCCAAAGTCATTGCAGTCCAAAGAGGTGCCCCCTTTCTGTGATCACTGTGCTCAGTCTAAAATCACTTAATCGTGCCAAGCATCTCTGGGGATCAGGTCCACAGATTGCGGCTCTTTTGACCTCAACTGTACACCGGAATAAGCATGTATTTATTTGCTTGTTTGTTACACGTATCTTTCACATTCTCCTCCGACAAGTGCAAAGCAGCACCTCTCTATTTTATCCTCATAACAATCCTGTCTGAGTCTGAGAAAATTGAACCCCCAAACAGGGGGAAGAAACCTCCTCCTCCTCCTCCTTCGCAGGCTGCCATAATCCCAGCAGAGCTTTGGATTTGGTGGCTCATCTACTGTGGCTTTGTCATCACTTTCCTCCACCAGATTCCTCAGACCCTGGTCTAATGGTAGCCATCCATCCTCTCCATTTTGGGGATTTTCTTATTAATGGTTCCTGTAAATCCTTCATGCTGCCTATTAAACTGAGTTTGGAAGATGGTTTGGGTAAATTTGAATGTGTTTCAAATTCATATTCAAAATCAGGCCAAAACACCCAAGATTAGTCATAGCTAGTGCCAAACAGTTTGTAGTAGCCATACTCAAAGTTATCTGTTACCCATGCAATACATTTCACTCATTTCCCCTATTGTGGGCCGAAATGACTACAAATGATTCTTCATAAAAGAGATGACACTTAGGTTGGTACAATTTTCATGCAAAATATTTTTATTTATTTGCTATATTTATATTCTGCCTTTTCCTGCAAGGGGCACAAGGCAGCATACAGAACCCCTGTCTTTTCTATTGTATCCTCACAACAAACCTGTAAGTGCAATTGAAAGTCAGTTCAGAAAACAAAATAACTCACATATAAGCAGTTGATATGGTTTGAGTGTGGATTGCCATTGAACCAGAGCTGTTGAAGCATAGGTTATCATGTTGTCTGAACCTGCTGACATAACAAACCATGGTGAACAAGCACAGATCACAGCCCAACAACAGTCTCTTCCTAGTTGTTGGCCATGCGGGTTCTTGTCACGTGATTAACAAGACATGACCTTTAAGTGCAGCTAGGTTCAGATGACATGGCAACTCATGAGTTTCCGTGACAAACCTGTAATTCAATGAAAATCCGTGCTCGATCCATACTCCACCCTTGTGTGTGCTTTGTTGTATTGTCTGAATCCAGTGGCTAGCCCAAAATTGCCCAGTGATCTTCATGGATGAATGGGGGGCTTGAATCTGGCTCTCCCCCATCATAGTCTGACACTCTAACTTCTGAACCACATTGGTATATCTAATAACAAAACCACTGGCTCCAGAAGCAGCTCATACCCTGTAGTTTTAAAAATGTTCATTACCATATGAGTAAAAAGAAAAACAAAAGAAAACTAAAACTGTGGTTAGCTTATTAAAAGACGCCAGTTTACTAGCTTGTTCTCAAACTTGTCTGGATTTGGGCATTAGCTCAACTGTGGTTAGATGAATGCCAGAACGGGAGAGAGTGGGGTGGAGCTTAAGTCTCACCTAAGCTCACTCCTCTAAGGAGAGCCAGTGTGGTGTAGTGGTTAAGAGCATGGGACTGGGACCCAGGAGATCTGGGTTCTAGTCCCCGCTCAGCCATGGAGTCAACTGGGTGACTTTGGGCCAGTCACAGACTCTCAGCCCAACCTACCTCACAGGGTTGTTGTTGTGGGGATAAGATGGAGGAGGAGATGTAAGCTGCCTTGAGCCCTTTGTAGGAAAAAGGTAGGCTATCAATCAATCAATCAATCAATCAAGCCCAGGTTATGTTATGGCAGCATGCAACCCATGTGTCTGCCTTGTATTCTGCCTGTGCAACCCTACATATGTATGACATGCCGTATTGGCAGCTTTAGCTTTAAGAAAGAATAATCTCACTGGACGGAATAAGGGTTGAAATTGTGCCCGGCAGAGATGGAATGGGGCAATGGAAGAGAAGCCAGGCAAAGCTGGTGAATTACATATGTTCTGGGCTTAGCACCTGGAGAAGTTCTGCCTAGGTGAGGTCCAAGAGGGCCTCTGCTTGAGGCGAGTTTTCTGGATCCCGCTGCAAAGATTCTGCTGGTCAATTGACATGGCAGATTTTGTGGGAGGGTAATGCCAGCTCTCTCCATGGAAGACAGTGTACTTTTCTGGTTACCTCATCTCAAAAGGGGGATTGTAGAGCCAGGGAAGATGCAGTGATGCAAAAATGAGTAGCACCCCATAAGGAAAAGTGACTACATTTGGGACTCTGTTCCTTGGGCAATAAGGGAGGACACAACAGAGGCATAGAAGATTATACAGGGATAATTATGCCCTGCTGCAGGGACTGAGCTAGGGAGAAATTTGTCTCCCTCTTTCAGAAGACCAGGGTCTGTGGTTATCCGATAAAGCTGCGTGGTGGGAGGTCCAGAGCAGATAAAAGGGAGTATTTCTTCACACAGCACATAGTTAAAGCACGGAATTCACGCACAAGGTGTTGTGGTGCCTGCCAGTGTGGATGGAGGGGATTGATGGAGGATGGAACTATCCATGACTGCTAGCTGTGACAGCTATGCATTTCCTCAGCATTAAGGGCCATGTGCTTTTGTTTCCCAGTGGCTTGGGAAAAAGCCCTGCGCCTGTCCAGGTTGTGGCCCCCAGAAGCACATGGCCATGTGGCTAGGCATGTGCTTTGTGAACCAGAAGAAAATGCTGGACAAGCCATGACAACCCAGCATGGCCCTTTGTATGTTCTTATGAAAGCCACAGGTTGGATATAAGATTTGGGGCTTGGTGGTACTACTAGGCATTTGGCAATTTCTTCATTAAAAAGCAAGGCAGAAAGACCTGCTGGGCGATGGCGCAGAGAGGACAACCCATTCTATGGATTGCTGATTGCACGCAGGCGAGCGGATGCAGCTGTGGAACCACTGCTGGTGCTGTGCAGGTGGAAGAGCCAGTGGCTTGCTTCCCCCACCCCTGAAGAGCTGTGAAGAATCTCGATGTTTCCTCTCCCTTTCTTCCACTTCCCTGCCTTTAACTCTGTCACTCCTTGGAGAAGAACATTCCAGATTGAGGCTCCTTAATGCACCTAAATATATAGAAACTCAAGAGACAAAGTGCAATTCAAGAGCTAATGGCTGGGAACTTGCTGGGAAACTAATTAAAAGGATGTGTTTATTTTACTTGATTGATGTAATAAAGGAACAATAGCTTATCAGCACACAGAAGATTAACCCTAATTTATATGGGCAATAAACAGCCATCATTTATTAATTGGTATTACCAGCCAATAAGTGCCTATATTTAGCAAAAACCCTCGTGGTCAGTGCAACTTCCAGTTCCACAGACTCCCCTCCAGAAAGGCAGTACCCAAAATAGCTTTTAAATAGTCTCCAGAAATATTGTTTTCCAAGAGCTGAGGACCTCAAAGTATCCCATCTCAAGAGACTCTTCTGTTGTGAATCAGGAACAAAGTGAAAGCTGAACCAAAAATGGCTCCTCAGTTTTATATTCAGAGGGTCGACGGGGGTGGGTGAACATTGGAGGTTCTCACAGAGCATGTAGGAATTACCGGCATTTCTGAGATGCAGTGTTGCATTTCCCCATTGCTCAAAAAACTGGATTCTAAACTGAATGGTGCCCAGGGTGGACTGCCTTCTCCTGCCGTCTCTGCGACGAGGCTGTGTGCTGACTGCAGCCTGGGCGGCTCCACTGAACTCCTGACCAGAGACTTCCAGAAATGCAGCAGCAGAGGCCTTGCTCTCCAGCTCCAATAGGATGATAGTGAGGACGGGCCATGTGTGGGATCGATGCAGCTGCCATCAGTATCTCTTCAGAGAGCAGTCTCAGAGTGTGGCAGCAGTGCCAGCATCGTTGCAGCAAGCTAGCAGTGCAGAAGAGGAGCTCTTTGGCTGCCTCACTAGCTAAGTGCCATGGAAGATGAGGGCACACCAAGAAGCTAGGCAATAGCTTCATTATTTGCTTATTCTATCTGCATGGTTATCCAAGACATCGTCTGTGAGGCTCTCTGTGCCATTTCATCTGTACAACAGCCTTGTGAGGTAGGTTAGGTGGAGAGTCTCTGACTGGCCCAAAGCCACCCAGTGAGTTTCATGGCTGAATGGAGACCAGGACTGGGTCCCTGCTACAATGCTGTAACCACTGCACCACATGGCTTTCACTGCCTTTACAGTGTCTTTCCAACAGGAGCAGAGCAGCTACAGGAAATACCAAGCAGGAATAGATACAGCTACATCCAGTGCCACCTGCTGACTGGATTGCAGCATTTTACCATCCACACACTGAAGAAGTAAGAGTTGCCGGTCTTAGCTCAGGGGTGGAGAATGTGTGGTCCTTCAGGTGATGTCGGACTACAATTCCTATCTGCCCTAGCGAGCATAGCCCGTGATCAGAGTTTCTGGAACTCTGGACTCATGTTCCCCACCCATTTTAGCTGCTGCATGCACAAGCTACTGTTTAACAGCTCTGTGAAAGGCCCGGCATAGACATAGGTTCTTAACTTTTTGGTCTCCATGCCACACCACTGTTTAAGTAAATAACAAATTCAGTCTGTCTTTTAAACTGTGCATCTTCCCTCATGCTGGAGATTAGGGCCAGTGTTTAAACCTGCTCCTCTAACAGCATTACTTTGATAGTATTTTAATCTGCAAGACTTCCACAGTGAGTCAGGTTGCTTTCCATGCTGGGAAAGCCATCACCCAGTGAACTCTGCATATCAGGCTGCTGAGTAAAGACACAACAGACCAGTCCAGCTTTTTTGTTTTATCCTCTTTTTTCCTTGCTTCCAATGACTTGGGAAATTTATTGGTGGAGTCTTTCTCTGTATTACTGTGATAAATAAATGAAGGGGTAGAACTGTTCTCCATGTTCCAGGCTCCTGCTCGCAGACACATTAATTGCAAGCGAGACACACCAGATCAGTACAGGAAAGGTTTTCCCTGGAACAAAACAAGACAGGAACTTTGGAAGCCGCCACACAATGAACAATATTGGTCCATTTAGCTCAGTATTGTGGGCACTGCCTGACAGCCCTCCTGGGTTCCAGGCAGAAGTTTTGCTAGCCCATCCTGGAGATGCCAGAGATTGAACTTGGGAGATTCCTCATGCAAAGTAGCATGGTAGTACCATGGAATCCTAAGAAGTTATCACAGAAAGTTTAACTTAAATAGGCTTTCTAGAAAAGTGTGGAAAAGCTGTTTCTGTAACATTCATAGGGCAGCTGCGAATGGTTGTCCTACAAAGATCGAGCTGCAGCCAAGCTCTCCTCTTCCAAGGTGCCCGTGCTAAACACACAGGAAGGCACGTTTGAGTGAATTGCACAGGTGTATAGGAGCCTTGCCCTTCCTGACAAGGAAAGGGTTTGCACAAGCCACTAGACAGGGCAGTCTCTGTCCAAGATCAAGACTGCAATTCCATATGCACTTGCCCAGGAGTAAGCCCAGTAGGGCTTAGTTCTGAGCTGGTGTGCCTACGTGTTGGGAGTACGAAGGCAGTTGCCCTTGATGTGCTTTCCCAAGGAAGGCTGATTGGAACTTAGCGGCGGAGGAGCAGGAAGGTGCCTTGTAACGTGGGCCAGTTCCAGACACTGAGATGAGAGAAGCAGAGGTACTTTTCTCAAGGCCAGACTCCTCAGGTGAGCAGGCAGCCTCTGGGAATAGCCAAGATGTACACTTGGCAGGAGGTGTTTGGAATGGGGGAGTTTCTCCCAGACATGTGAGGTGGGCATGGTTCCCCCCATGATGCTACTTTGGCAGACAAGGGAACCCCAAATAGAGGATCAGCATGCAGAAAGCAGGTGTGCTCATTTCCAAAAGGCTCCTCCCAAAAGGATGGGGCATAAACATACTAATAAGGAGGGTTCTTGAAAGTAAATATGGTATTGGGTTCAACAAACCACTCTGTGCATGCTCAGAGATTCATTCTGAGTGATTGTCCTTCTAGCATTATAGGACTTTTTGTAAGAAGCGTGCAAAGGGCTTGAGTGTGCAAAGTTAGGAAACCTAGCTCATAACACTGCGGTTGCACATTTGAGGAGTTTAGGGACAGGATTCTGGATTTAAATTTCTTTTCTAAAGGAGTCAAGGTGATTATTAACCTTGTAATTTTCAATGGGAGCACTATTGCTTTGTTAAATATATGCATCGTCTGCATTCCATACGAATCATTCAAGATAAACTTTCTGGGTCAGTTTCTTAGAATTTCCATTGGGACTGCAATTAGGAAGGGTAACCACTGAAGTCCGTTCTACAGAAAAAGCCACCAAGGTCTTACAGCACCTTAAAGTCTAATATGGCAAAACAGCAACACAAGTTTTTTTTAAAAAAATTATTAAAATTTTTAAACTAATACTAAAACATCAATCATTACATACATTGGATTTACTGGGCCAACCCCCTACTACATATTTTTTAACATTCTATGGTCATATTTAAATCAATTTAAAATAACTTGAAAACATCTCTAAATTTATGCCAAGTCCCGTTTCTCCAGCCAATTATAAAAAAAATCCCAAGTTTGATAGAAGTCAGTGTCTTCTTTCTCCTTCAATGATAAAGTCAATCTATCCATTTCTGTGCAGTCCAGAATCTTTCTTAAAATCAATTCATCAGTGGGTAGCTCCTCACTTTTCCAACATTGAGCAAATGCAATCCTCGCCGCTGTGATTAAGTGTAACATCAAATACGTTTCCTGTCAATTAATGTCTTCCGGTATGATGCCTAACAAGAAAACTTCAGGTTTAAAAGCAAAGGGTTTTTGTAGTATTTCCTCCAGCCATTTATGTATTTTAATCCAATACTTTTTTGCATTATCACAAGTCCACCACATATGATAAAAAGTACCCAGTTAATGTTTACATTTCCAACATCTATTTGACATATTTGGAAACATCTTAGCTAATTGACTTAGCAACAAATACCATCTATAGAACATTTTATATAAATTTTTTTCATACGAAGTTGCTAATGTTACCTTAATATTTCTCTTCCATAGTTTTTGTCACTTTTCTAGTTCACCATTATATCCGAAGTTTTGTGCCCATGTTATCATAGTTTCCTTAACCTGTTCCCCTTCCATTTTCCTGTCAAGTAAAAAATCATATAATCTTTTAATCATTTTCTCATCTGTTTTAAGCATCACTTGATCAAACCATGTTAAGTCTTTGTAAAACCCCCATGCTTTACGATCTTTAGCATATCTCGATTGCATCTGCACCTTATACCACCAGGAGATATTAAATCCTTGTATTTCTTGATCTAGTTTCAGACCACCGTCCTTATTCAAAATATTGTCATATCTTATGATCCCTTCAAAGTTCAATGCATTTGGATATGCAAAAGTTTCCATAGGTGAAAGCCATCTTGGTAGTTTATTATACATTTTTTACTTCAGCGTTTCCCACACCAACATTAAAGATCTTCTAATAAAATGACTCAGAAAAGACCCATGTGACTTAGCTTTCTCACACCACATACAAGCCTGCCAACCCATCTGCAAGTCATGACCTTCAAGATACAAGATGCTCTCATTTCGCAAAGTTACCCATTCTTTTAGCCAAGTTAAAACAGACGCTTGGTAATACAACATCCAATCAGGAAGACCAAAACCTCCATTCTTTTTAGCTTCCTGAAGCATTTTTAATTTAATCCTTGGTTTCTTTTTTCTCCAGATAAATCTCAAAATTTGAAAGTTTAGGTCATCAAAGAATTTTTTATCAATTTTTACGGGAATCATTTGGAACAAAAACAAAAGTTTAGGTAATATATTCATTTTAACCAGTGCTATTCTTCCCATCAAAGATAATTGTAAATTGGCCCATTTTTCCAAATCACCTTTAACATCCTTCAATAATTCATCATAATTAACTTCATTCAAAGTAGTACATTTGGCTGTAAGATAGATTCCCAAATATTTAACCTTTTTAACAATCTGCAAATCTACTTGTTCCTGGAGTCTTTCTTTTTGGTCTTGCATAAAGTTTTTAACTAACAGCTTTGTTTTTCTCTATTTATTTTCATTCCCGTAACCTCACCATATTCTTCAATCAGTTGTAAAAGTTTAGGCATTGTTACAAAGGGTTCCTCCATTATGAAGACCAAATCATCTGCGAATGCTTGCCATTTATAACTTTTGTCCCTAATCCTAGTACCTTTAATGTCCTCATCATCCCTGACACTTCTATTCAATACCTCTAAGATCAAAATAAACAACAGGGGTGACAGCGGACATCCTTGTCTTGTGCCCTTTTGGATCTCTAAATGGTTTGAAAGTTCTCCATTAATTAGAATCCTGGCCGACTGTTTTTGATAAATGCTTGTTATCTCATTCATAAATCTTTCACCAAACTCCATTTGAGTCATCTGTTGTGTCATAAATTGCCAATTAACATTATCAAAGGATTTTTGAGCTTCCATGAACAGTAAAGCCATTGGTTTTTCGGTATTTATCTCATAATATTCTAAGATATCCCAGATAGTTCTCAGGTTATTCTTCATTTGTCTTTTAGGCAAAAAGCCATTTTGATCTGGATGAATAAAGTCTATTAGAAACTTCTTTAGTCTTTCTGCCAGTGTAGAGGCAAAAATTTTGTAATCCACATTTAGTAACGATATAGGTCTGTAGTTTTGAATCTGTGTTACATCCATATCTTCTTTCGGTATTAATGTGATATTTGCCCTGTCCAAGTAGTTGGTATTTTAGCATTTAACAATGCTTCATTACCTATATCTTTTTTTAAGTTTATCTTTTTAAAGAAGTTTTTCTAAAGCACTGTCCACTTCCTCAGATTCATCCTGTCCACAATAGCTTGTGTCAATTTCATTTTTCGTAGTCTTAAGTTGCCCCAAGACCCTCTGTATTCACGGAGACTAGTGTAGTAGAAATGAGGAGCTATGTTATATATTAATCAATCCTGTTTATCTGCTGTTTGGTAGCAAGAAATTATTGAATGCTCTGCCTTCTGAGTTTTGCTCGTACCTACTATGTTGAGTTTCAGGTGCCTTACAAAAAACCTTCCTCTTTTGGCGTGTCTTTGGTACTACTTAGCCCTTTCAGAGCAATTGCACTGGTTTTAATACATTAATCTATTTTTAAAATTTAACTATGTATATTGTGATTGTATCTTGTTTTATTGATTAATTATTTAAAATGTTTATATCCCATCCTATACAAAAAAAAAAAAACATCCCAGGACAGCTTACAAAAATCATAACAATTGATAACAACAACAAACAACAACCATGAACAACAAATACACAATACCAGCAAAAAATCAAAAACAAAAACAACATTTCTAATTCTTAAAATGGCGGGTAAATAAAAAGATTTTCACCTGGCGCCAAAAGGAATACAAAGTTGGCACCAGGCAAACCTCTCTGAGGAGCGCATTCCAGAGTCTGGGTGCCACCGCAGAGAAGGCCCTCCTGGTAGAGACCATCTTTACCTCCTGCAGGGAGGGTTCCCGGAGCAGAGCCTCCTCTGCAGATCTCAGGGGGCGCAAGGGCACATAGGGAAGGAGGCGTTCCTTCAGGTACCCTGGTCCCAAGCCATTTAGGGCTTTATAGGTTTTTAGTATGATGATTTAACTGGATTATTTTATCTAATGTGGTTTTATTGGTATTTTATTGCAATGGTGGGCCAGAGAGCATGATATTAATGGATGGCTTGCAAACAAAATCAGTGAGTAATAAAATAAAATATTTATTAATAAAATATTAAAACGAATATAATGAAATACTATTTTATTTAATCAAATAATAATGAAATATATTTAAATGAATATGAACTGTACAATTAATAAACTACTACTACTAATAATAATAATACTCGTACACATACTCATGTAAGCTGAGGCATGCAAAAGTAAATTAAACTAGAGGATGGCCTGCTGAGAGAGATTAAACCAATCTCCTTCAAGAAGGAGTTAGAAATATGTCTTTCCCCACAGCGCTTCCTAGGTGAGTTCCCAGTTTAGCCTTATGTAATGGGCTTGTTTTTGGTTTAGATTTGAGTTATGGTTGGTTTTAATCTCTTGTAATCTGCCTATGGGAACGGAGCAGTGTGTAAAAATCGAAATGAGTGAGTGAGTGAGTGAATGAATGAAGGTCATCTTCCAAATGAAATGGTGAGGCAGACAGAGAGGATCCTGGAGCGGTCACCTCATAAGCCAGTTACAAAATAGGGTGTGATTGGGAGAGAGCAGCCACTTGTCTCCGTCATAATTTTCTGTGTTGTGTTGAGTCAGTACCTGAGGGGTCCTCATTTAATTTTGTTTCTGCACTGCCCAATAGCCCAAGCTCTCCAGGTGGGTCACAAAGATCGCAACAAATTAGTCAACAATTGGCTGGACCCTGGAGAAAATTGTGGACAGGATCAGTAGTGCGGTCCTCCAAAGAGGCTGGGTTTTGTCCCAGCAGTGATGTGTCTTTATTTAGCAGAGCAACTGGGGGATGCTGTACCTTGGTTCTGCTCATATACTCCTTTGCAAAGGGATTTTGCTAGGGATAGGGCAAATCTGATAGTTTCGATTTCTCCTGCATTCTATTTAAAAGGAAAACAAGCAAGCCAGAACCAAAGAAGAAGAAAAAACTTCTCTCTCTTCTGAATCTGAAGAACTTTGCAAATATTGGTAAATTCTTATTGGACACAAACTGAACTGAAAGTCTCACTTATATGCACTGGCCAAATTGAACAGGCGCAGATTTTCCAAGCAGCAGGGTGAATTTCCTGCCATATAACCATTAAAAAAGAGGATGCTGTTGTAAAAAGGGGGCAATTTAGCAGCACATACATATTTGAATACACAGGCGGTCCGATCCAGCTGTCAATGAGCAGAGGGCTCAAAGCCCTGAGTGAATCTCTCAGTCATGCTTTCTCCCATATTTAATTAAAACAAAATAAAATTCAGGTCTGTTTTCTTTCCAGTATGGGAACAAATGAAGTTTGATAAATTCATTCCTGAACTGAACTGAGCTGAAATTCTCACCCACCCCCAGATTTTAATTCCTTTGAAGGAATTACACATGGCAAAAAGAGTGTTCCTTGAATAATGATTGGGAAAATGAATGGTCATGCTAATAAAGTTATGGAGACTCGATAAACTACTTGAGCATAAATTGTCTGCAAAGCAGTAGCTGATAAACAGTTGCTCTCCAGGTTCATTACATGTTGTTGGGGAGGGCTGGGATGAAGCAGCAAGAGCAGTCTGTTGATCCAGGATCAGCCATGTTGGCCAAAGCAGGGCAATCCTTACTTTAAGCAGAGCAAGACTTTAGACAGGACTAAGCTGTTTGTGGCCCTCCGGATGTTTTATCCTACAACTCCCATCAGCACTAGCTAACATAACCAGTTGTGAAGGATGATGGGCATCGAAACCTCTGGAGGGCTCCTTTGTGAGGATCAGTGGCAAGCTTCAGACTTTGCAGGAATGTAACACGGGTAACGTCTTTAAAAAAAAATGGAAGCAATTTCTACTTAAAAGAGACAGATCTTTTCTCACCCAGAGGGATCACTGTTAGAGGAGCTGGAGTTCTTTGAGATAAACATCCCAAAAGAGAAGACTGTGAGAGCCTAAACCTTTGGGAATCACATTAATGGACCCTTCTTCTCAGGACATGGAAAGGCCCTGTGCTGATTAAGAGATGGGCACCAAGCCAGCACCTAGTCCAAGAGAATGCAGGCACCTGAGGGCACTGGCTCAGTTGGTTCCAGGTGAAGTTCTGCACCCTCTTCTCATGACTAAAAACTTCCTAGGTCATCTCTGAGGAGCTGCAGCTGACCCCGGAGCATGGCTTGGGCCTAAAAGACCTGGATAAAAAGTCAGGGATCTATGGCTTCTAAATTTTGAATTATGCTGTAGGAACTTTGAGTTAGGTCCTTGCTCAAGTATATATTAGTGAGCGTTCTGTGATTCCAGCTACGGCTCTTCCTGAAGCAGGATGTGGCGTGTGCATTGCTTCCTCCATCTTGGCTATTTCTTCAGAACAAGAGCAAGACCACAAGGTGTGGCTGAGCTTCCCCTGAGCATCATCCTCCCCCTGGTCCCATTCACACATGCAAATTTCTCACTTGATGACTTGAAAATTGATTTTGTGAACTACTTCTGCTGAACATTATGCAGGAATCATGTAGGCTGTATGGCATTTGCTCTATGATGTCTTTTTTCCTATGCAAGGAAACTATCAGTTCATCACCAAATGATAAACTCTGCACATGAACTCATCCATAGCCTGCCTTGTCTCACTGCCGAGTGCTTTTGAAGCTTGCTGGATGCATGAGGGAAATAAAAATAGCAGTCTCCTTCTTCATGAGAACAGTGAAAATGTCATCTGCTGCTGAAGTTATATTTACTTTAGTTATCTAAATAATTAAGCATTTTCTGTGTGCCACAGGGTTGGTCTGGAGCCATTTGGTGGGAGAAGATGCTGGGTGGCATTCCATTTTTCTCAGGAACCATATGCTGCTATTGCTAAAAATGGCTCCTTCATGCATTCCCACTTTTGCTCTGCATGTGTGTGTTGTTTTCTCTCTCAGGACTGCTTCACACTTCCCTCGAAACACAGGTGGGCATCTTCCAGGAGTTGGAGAGGCATGTGTTGGCCACCCCTGCTCTGTAAGGACGTATCTTGTGTATGACAAAGCTGATGGGCTCAAGGCGCAGTGACGTGTGTGCTGGGTGCTAGTGCTGGATGTAGGGTGGCCATAGGTCTAGGCCTACAGAAAACAGTCCTCCATTTGCAGACTTCATCTGTTTGAAGGGCTTGCTACCAGTCTGAGACTGGTTTAAAGAGAACGGTCCATAAGAAGGAAGGGAGCACAGGGGGCTTGAAGCCGGACAGCAGACTGGACAGGTGCATAGGTCAGGCTGTGGTGAGATATATTGCATTCCTGCTTCGATCACAGTCATTTCTAAATTTGCATTTAGGATATCAGTGTATACATGGACATTTACTTTTGTCGTCTTGCACGGTGATAATGCAGAAGTAGACTCCCTACCTCTGTGAGAGTTCAACCATGCAAAAGTGCCAATCACAGGGGTACCTGTGAATTTAGCCTCAGCTTTGATGAAGACCTCTTGACTGTCTGTCCCTAATCTGCCAGCACTGTGGCCTTAAAGAGTAATAGCAGACACTGGGAAGTATCCAGGGGAGTGATTCCACAAAATCCAATACCACTAGTGGAGATCCACTTGATCTTTCCCTTCTACAAGTGGTTGCATGTGAAACTGGGTGTTCAACAAGTTCCACAACTGGTTGTGCAATAAATTGAGCTGAGCAAATGAGATAACAGGTTGCACAAGAATGATGCACAATGGGTTGCATCATGGGTTACGCGAACATAATACACAACCAACCGTGTGAAGGTAACTGGTCTTCTCTTGTGCTTATCCTGGGCATAGTTCCCAACGAAGCATCTATCTGTGCAGCTTTGTTCACATCAACAGAATGGCACAGTTGGATATCGCCCCTTGGCTGGTGCTTCATCCACCACTCCTGGTACTGTTTGAGTTAGGTCAGTCGGCATATACAAGAAGGTCGCATTCTGTTCTACCAAGAAAAGTGCTGTTATGTTCTTTCTGTCTGCTTTAAATGTTAAACAAAAAGAATTCCCTGATTTATTCTTATGCATGCATTATGATTATCATTGTATGCACATGTATGTTTTAAACACTGGTTTCCACTTGCATTTTTAGATTCAACACACAGTTCAAACAGCACTAGAACAACACAAAAGCACACAATAGAAGTCTCCAGATCACAGAGCAGACTAACACATGCTTTAAACTCTCCAGAACACTTTAAAAACCTGGGAGAACAAACCTCTATTTCTGCTGCCAGAAAGCGATGAAGCAGGAGCCAGGCAGATGCCGCAAGGAAACCCTCCCATACCTGGGGTGCCACTACTGAGAAGTCCCTCTGTGCCCACGATCAAACACAGCAGGGCCTCCGGGCCTCCAACCATGAGGTACCAGAGAGCATTTCAGCAGCTGCACCTCCCACCCACCATTTCTCCCTGCTGATGAGCAAGCAGCACTCCTTTTCTTCCACCCCGTTAAAATATTACCGCTCTGTTACTCTTCATTGTATCCTTGCACAGAGAAAAATGGGTGTATGCCACGTGCAACTTTGGGGTTCAAGGCCGACTTTTTCCTGTGCTCCCTGGAGCCGCCAAGGATCAACCCCGGGCTCTTCTGCATGCACGGCAGAGAAGAGCACTGGCACGGAGCCAGGCCCCAAGGAGGAGCTGCAGGTCGGGACTGAAGGGGTGATCCTGGGGCTGATCGGGCTGAAGGACACAGCAGGCAAACAGCTTGCCACAGCAACACGCCGAGGGCAACCTCAGTGGCTAGTGAGGCAGTTCAGCGGGCACAACTCCTTGCAGCCCCTGCGTGACAAGGGGGACATGAGTCCCTGTCCATCCTTGGAAGCGCTGGGAGGCGGTGGTGGGTGCAGGAGCCTTCCCGATTCACGTCATGTTCACGTGGGACTCAGTGACCGCCTGGGTAGCCATTGTAGCACAAGGCCTCAGAGCACGAGGCCACCTCAGTCCTTTGCATGCTGCGATGAAGCAGTCCCCCTTTGGCCGCTGTGCCCAAATGCACTTCGGCTCACTGTCAGTCCAGGCAGGCTCAGCAGGGCTCTTCTCCTCTCCCGTCCCCCATCCTGTCCTCACAGCCATTCTGCAAAGCAGGCAAGGCCACGAAGCATGGTCTGCCCTGAGGTCACCTGGGGCTTTGTGGCTGACCGGGAATTTGTATCGAAGTCTCTCCTAACCCAGCCTGCCCAACCCTGTGCCTGCTAGATGTTTTGGACTTCAGCTCCCATCAGCCCCAGCCAACCTGGCCAATAAGTCATGGATTCTGGGAGCCGTAGTACAACACCACATTGGCCAAGGCTACTTTATACCATTCTGACTTTAACTGATGTTGTCAAATACTGCCCTTCCAAGCAAGTTGTGCTTGTTCCATGCTTATCTGGAGTGTTCTCCTATGTGTTCTGGTTTAATAAATGATGGCAACAGTATCTGAAGGAGTGAACACCACCCGCTTTTGCTACCTCTGATGTGTAATGTTTCAGTAGTGCCAACCATGTGGCAGCCACTGCTCACTCCCAACATGTGGCAAGCAACTGGGTTTGCCCACAGACATCTGCAGCGGCAACTCAAGGGTGGGCATGCAGACAGGAATTTCATGCAAGTCCACACGGTTAGTGTCTAGAAACAAGTTTCTTCTTTAGCAAGGGCAACCAGCTTGCAACCTTGTTTGGTCTACAGCCCATCATCCCACATAATTGACTTGGCTAGTTAGGGCCACAGCTTGCCCACATTTGGTCTAGAAGTTCCTTTTTGTGTTTTGGATACAGATGGGTGGACAAGTAACCTTTAAGATCAGCAGAATCCTCCCAAAGTTGGCTGATTACTTGTCTTGTGCCTAGTTTCTCTTTGTGATTCTTGTTTGCTGTGCATGAATGGAAAACTTATGCAGACTGAGAAGAAAGTAAAGGTATCTGCAAGTTCCTCCAAATCTATTCATATTTCCTAATCTGTAGGTTAATTGATTCTATTTGAGGAACTTGGGCAATTTGCTGAGATTGCCCCACAATAAGGGATAACTGGAATTCTCCAACTCACGTTCGGTATTGTCGTTTGCACATAAGTAGGTCCACAGACAAATTCTTCTAGGACATTGTCATAAAATACCTAGTTTAAGAATCCCCCAAATTGCAGCCTTTTGCCTTTTCAAATGTTTCCCATAAACCAAAACATGTCCAAGGTTACCCAGGGATCTTCACAGCAAGTATGGAGTACTTTTTTTCCTTTTTTTAATAATAAGTTTTATTTAAAATAACCCTAAAACAAAGAAAAACTAAAAACAACATCAATCATCAGAAACATCAGACCTGCTGGGTCAGCCCCCACATTTTTTTCTATTTATGATAACTTAGAAACATATTTAAATCTATACGAAGTCCTGTTTCTCTAGCCAATAATAAAAAAGTCCCAGGTTTGATAGAAGCAAGTATGGAGTACTTTTATGCCCTCTAAACTAGGACCCAAACAAAGGAGCAGTTCAATGCAGATCATCTTGGTCTCTCTTTAAGCTAAATTTCTTAGTGAAAACCAAAATAAAAATCCATTGAGGGAAAGCTTTTTTTTTTTAAGTTAGCAGGGCAACCTATTTTTATATAGAGGAAAAAAGTCAATAAGCCACATATTATTATGCAGATTTTCTGTTTTGCATACCCTCAGGAAGGATTAAACCTTAAATGACCTGTTCTTGCCAAGAGCCATAAGCCATTCTTCTGCTGACTAAACCTCCTGGGTTGCTTTCAGTCAGAAACAAAAGCTTTTCATGTGCAGCATTTACCTTGCCCAAGGTCTCTTCAATTGGGATCAAAAGTGACCCCAAATGCGACTAATGCTAGTTTTTGTTGATGCAGGATGGCAGTTCAGCTGGGAACTGGGAACAAGAGGAACACAAGCATGCACTCAACAATGTATTAATCTTTTTGGCAGATTCATACTCACACTCAGATTCAGAGCTTTGAACAGAGCACACTCGAGTGTTTTGTAAGCCTGAAGTTTGCATATATCTTTGTTTTTGATCCTACGACCCTTCTAACAGGGGAGTAAAAGGATTCATAGAGCTTCAGTCAGGATAAGCTGGTTTCTCAAAATGTTGAGGCTCAAAGCACACAGAAAGACTGAAACCTAGGACAAGCATCCCTCCTTTGATTGGCAGGACTAATTGAGCCATTAACCACCAATTTACGAAGTGTAGATTTTAATTAGATTTTAATGGTTGCCATCTCTGGGGAAGAGCAATCAATCCAACTGAAGTCAGAGAAGTCCTGAACTTTCTCACAATTTGTATGAATTGTCTGGCTCCAGGCAATTCCACTTTGGAATCATTTCCAAGTTACACGTTATATGTATGATTTTCTTGAGATATTACAAAGTGCTTGTGTCCCTGTCAGAGCACTGAACCTGCAGAAACAGGAAGGAAATGAAGCCGCCTGTGCACAAAATAGGTGCTACATGGGGCCAGTCCAGTTGCCAGGGCTGCAGCTGTGTGCCCCTCTTTAGAAATCCCACATGAACATGTGAAGGGCCTGCTGGACCAGACCAGAATTCCACCCAATCCAGGACACGGTTTCTCCCAGGATGGCTGGGAAGCCTCGAACAGGCAAGGACCCTCCAAAGCTTACTGCCCAGAAACTACCCAGTGTCTCAGTGGAACAGCAGCGGAATCGCCTCAGTCAGCTGACAGGCAGAGCTGTGCTGTGAGGGACCCGCCCTTTGAAACGGCTTCTCTTTCTTTCAGTGCTTCACTGTCATGTGCTTTGAAGATGGCAAGCTGCAGGGTCTACATTGGGAGCTGGCATGGCTGGGCACCTGCTGATGGTCCCAACCTGAGAAGCAGGCCTGCTATGAGGTCTCTCTGGACGTGCTGCTTCCTTTGCTGTTGTAACTCACTTGCTCATGTCTCTTCCTTTGGCCCTGAAACAGTGCTATTGCAAAGGTGAAGGAGCTGAGACCTCTGCCTGCTTGCTCGTCAGCTTCCTACCAACAGGTAGACCTGCAGGTAGTAAGACTGGTAGGAAGGTAGACTCACTGAGCGCACCTTGTTCAGGGGTTAGCCAAAACCCAGAGCTGGTCCTAGTGATACCGAGCATTCAAGCCAATGCAACGTTTGCAACAGTTTTTATTTTTATGTTTTATCATTTCTTTGCAGTTGTTGTTGTTGTTAGCTGCAAAGTCGCGTCCGACCCATCATGATCCCATTTTTATGGATGAGAAGTTCAGCTTTCAAGGGAACAGCAGGGTCTTGTCCAAAGGGCGACAAGATAAACTACCAAACCAGTTTTCAGACTCCTTTAAAAGGGTGTGCCAATGTGTCATTCCAGGATAATCATTTTGTACTGTAATGGACAATCATGTTATGCCCGGCTTCTCACTGTGCAGAAAAGATCAGGAGGGTTCCATTAGAAACTAGCCTGATAGGTCGCAATCCTTTTTATTGTTGTAATTGGAAAGGAGATGGTAGGATAACACAGATAAAAATGGAGTTGAAAATGCAGATGAGGAGCTAACTAGACAGTTATGAATTATTCTGGGCAAGAAATAGCACAGGCATGCAGTGCAGCTGAAAAACATTCAAGGAGAGCAGCCTGACGAGGGCAATGCACGCTGTCCCTCTCATTGTTAGCAGCCAGTCCGAATCACAAGCTTTAGCAATAGGGTTTTGCTGTCTGTATTCCAACACTGGAAAATCCAGAAGAGCCTGGCTTAGAATGGAGCCACACTGGCACTCTTCTTGAGTCACGGGAGACAGACAGATTGGCATGAAAGGACGACAGAAGCTCCCTTCGTGCAGAAAACTGGCTTCTCAGGCGCAAGTGTCCTAGGCTAGTGTTTCAGCCACTGAGTAAGCAAAAGGAAGCAGTCAAGGTCCAAGAGGTGGGGAAAAGTATATTTGTCTTTGATTCAAATGCAAAGTGTTTTATTTATTGAAAAGATTATAGGTCACTTTTTAGGGGAAACCATAAAACTGTCATGAATTGGAAATATGACCTGTATGGGTACATGCTCCGAGAAATGTAGGAGTTCAGAGGCACAGTATTCCTCCATGTTCACTTCTCTTTGGAAGTCCAGTGGAGGCCTGTGGCATTTCTGAAACGTTTGGGTTAATTTACATGTTGAGCACAAGTGGAGGCATGTGGCTTAATGCTCTGGCAGGCATCGGTAGGACGGCTTTGCATCAGCTCCCAAGAGAGAGAGAGAACTCAAAATGTCTCTCGTTTCCTCCTTGATTTTTCATCTTCTTGCCTCCCTGCACAAAAACATTGTTAAATTACACAGTCTTTAGACTGTGCAGGAAAAGAAAAGGATGCCGGCTACATAGGTCGGTTTCATGGTCCTCCCTGGACCATTTGCCTGCAATCTCCTCAACACTATATGTGGGCCTTCTGGGCCTATAAATCTTCTCAAGTCAAAATGCAGAAATTTACAGGGCTATGAATTCAGCCCAAAGGGACCAGAGGTCAGGAGTCGATCAATCCCAGGTCACATCTTTTATGTGCAATACGGGGCTACATGTCCAGTGCACCTCTGCATGAAAAGCAAAAGGAACCACCATTTACACATACTTTATCCAACAAACTCATTGGATCTTTTGATCTTTGAATTCATGCACAAACCCAAGGGAAGATATACCAGTTCATTAAAATCAGTCACCAATTGCAGAAGGGTTGCCCTATAAATCATAAATCATGTAGCAAAACCAACAAGGAAGACTGCCACAGGAGGCCAGGTGCCCTCTTTTTCAGAGGACAGTCCTCTATTTGAAGGGCTGTCCTGACCAATTCTAGTTTAAAGATAATGGGCTCTAAGAGCTGCTGCTCATCAGGAAGACACACAAGTCTCTGGTCTTGTACCATGTGGGGAGAGGTAATGTGTTTCTATTTAAATTAGAATAAATATTTCTAAAAGTCTACCTGTCCATGTTCATTGGCATGTGTCAGTGTTAAGCAAAATGTGGGCTTATCCTCCTTTCTTTGGGGAGGATGATTCCTGAGTGGCCACCCCAGTTTTGTGGCACCTTTAGGACTGGGAACAGGTTTGCTAGTTCATTAGCAGATATTAGCAGGTTCCTCAAGCTTGATGGCCCCACGGCTGCAATAGTGCCTCTGCCCAGACCAGTAGCCCTTTCCTGGTTGCCTGCTTGCTTATTCCACTGCAACTGGCCCATCCATCACTCACCTCCCAGATGCTGGCGTTTTTTGCTGGTGGGAGACATATCACATTTGCACGGGCAGTGAATAGGACAGCCAGTGTGGTGTGCTGGGACTAGTGTTGCACTGGGACCTGGGAGATCTGGGTTCTAGTCCGCACTCAGCCATGGAGCTCACTGGGCGATTCAGAGCTAGGCGCAGACTCTCCCCTTACCCTGATTTGCAGGGTTCTTCTTGCGGGCTGGATAAAAGGAAGAGCAGGAGGCCCATATGGTAAGCTGCCTTGTTTCTTACAAGAAGAAGAAAGATGGGGTATAGATGTAATGTAATCACCCTGAAACAGCGCACACACACGCGCACACACACGCACACACAGTGTGCCCTACAATGGTAGAAACAGAAGCGTTTATAAAATCTTGGTGGTGAATGGAGGCTCAAAGATCTGTTCCCAGCCTCACACTATGTAAAAGTCTCTGCCAATGTGTCACCCCGACAGGATTTTAAGAGCCCCTGAGATCATGCAGTTTTTATAGGCAGCTTTGCTGTGTTTGGTGGGTGGGACAAAGAAAGATGCATACTAGGCAGGCCTTGCTCCACAGCAGCTGTAACATGAGTGGGCCCCTCTGGGAGCCATGTGTCAGTGCTGTCTACCAAGGAGAGCTGCTTCTAATTTCCTTTGCTGGAACAGAGAATCCTGCATGACTCTTAGTGTGTACACAAGCTTAATAATAAATATAAATTCCTATTCAATTCCTACTTTGCTTCAGTCTTCTCCCACAAGGAAATCTGCAATCAAGAGGAAGTTCAAGCTGGAAGTGAGAGATGGCAGCCCAAGATTGAGAGGCATGCAGTCAAGGAATACCTAGGTGGAATAAACACTTCCAAATCCCTAGGGCCCAGTGAACTCCATCCCAGAGTCATAAAAGAGCTAGTGGAGGAACTCTCAGAACCACTGGCTATTATCTTCAATAAACCTTGGAAAACAGGAGAAGTGCCAGATGCCTGGAGAACGGCTAATGTTCTCCCTACCTTGAAAAAAAAAGGGGGGGGGGGGAGATGAACCTGGGAACTATAGGCCAGTTAGTCTGACATCAATCTCTGGAAAAATTCTGGAGGAAATTATTTAAAAAATCCTTCTGCAAAATTGAAGAAATGCAGTGATTAATAGAAGCCAGCATGGATTTATCAAAAATAAATCCTGTCAGACTAATTTAATCTCATTTTTTGACTGGGTAACCTCCCAAATGGACAAAGGGAACATTGTGGACATAATCTATCTAGACTTTAGCAAAGCTTTCAACATAGTGCCACATGAAATTTTGATAAGCAAATTAGCAAAAACTGAAGTAGATGGAAAAACTATTAAGTGGATTCAAAATTGGCTGCTAAATCGGACCCAAAGAGTGCTCATCAATGGCACCTCCTCAAATTGGATGGAGCTAACTAGTGGGGTGCCACAGGGTTCAGACCTGGGCACAGTGCTCTTCAACTTCTTTATTAATGATTTAGCTGAGGAAGTACAAGGAAAGACAATCAGATTTGCAGATGATTCAAAACTGGGTGGAATAGAATGAAACACCCTAGAAGACAGAATGAATATCCAGGGGGATCTCAATAAACTTGAACACTGGGCTGAAAGCAACAGAATGAAATTCAATAAGGACAAGTGCCAAGTCCACCACCTAGGAAAAAGAAGCCACGTGCATCGATACAAGATGGGGAATATATGGCTCAACAGAACTGAACAAGAAAAAGATCTTGGAGTAGTTGTGGACAATAGGCTAAACATGAGCCAACAATGTGATGCAGCTGCCAAAAGGGCAAATGCTATTTTGGGATGCATTAACAGAAGTATTACTTCCAAATCACGAGAAGCAGTAGTTCCTCTATACTCCTCACTAGTCAGAACTCACCAGGAATACTGTGTCCAGTTCTGGGCACCAAGATTTAAGAAAGATGCAGGTAAATTAGAAAGGGTCCAGTGGAGGGCAACAAAAATGATCCAGGGTTTGGAAACACTGCCCTATGAGGAGAGACTGAGGGAACTGGGCATGTTCAGCCTTGAGAAGAGAAGATTGAGGGGGGCATGATATCCCTGTATACGTACCTCAAAGGCTATCACAAAGAGGAGGGTCAGGATCTCTTCTTGCTAATGCAAGAGTGTAGGACACTGAATAATCAGTTCAGGTTGTGAAAACCCAGATTCAAACTGGACATCAGGAAAAGCTTCCTCACTGTCAGAGCAATACGGCAGTGGAACCAGCTGCCTAGAGAGGTGTTGGGCTCTCCCACACTAGAGACATTCAAAAAGAAACTGGACAGCCATCTGAGTGGGATGGTGTAACATGGTGTCCTGCAACAGCAGGGGGTTGGATTCCATGGCCTTCATGGACCCTTCCAACTCCACTATTCTATGATTCTATGAAATAAATAAACAAACAGGCCATGGCATGAAAGATCCACCCACCACCATTTTCCTAGCCTATTTAGAGAGCAGTATGGAAAAGGGGGGGGGGGCATGTCAAGACCCGAGGCCGCTTCAGGGCTCCCTCTGCTGGCCAAGGGTCAGCAGAGCAGCCCTGGTAGTTGCAGGTTTCTGACCCCAGTCCACTGCAGCTGCCAGGGCTCTCATGAGTCCTCCTAGGGAGCCCGGGGGAAGAGCTATATAAGAATTCCCCTCAGAAGCAATTGCCCTCAGAAGCTGCCTGGGCAAGGAAGGTCTTCCAGTGTTGATGAAGCTTTCCTGGCCTACTGGACCTGGAACTCTGCTCCTGTTCCCATGACACCTGGATCCTGCCTGCACCTCCTCCTG
Source organism: Varanus komodoensis (assembly GCF_004798865.1). Taxonomy (NCBI): domain Eukaryota; kingdom Metazoa; phylum Chordata; class Lepidosauria; order Squamata; family Varanidae; genus Varanus; species Varanus komodoensis. The sequence continues at coordinate 22,927,673 of NW_025336480.1, read as the reverse complement.
CCCTGACCTGCAAGGTACCGGGTTTCCCTGATTTGCCTTCCATGGTTCTCTGACCCTCGGCCTGCTTTTAATAACGCTGCCTTCTGTACGGGCTTGGCTTATATCTTGACTCCCCGCTCTGACCTTTTCGATTGTGTACTGGACTTGTGCTTGTCATCCCCTGTGCCTGGGTCCCAGTGCCTTCACCTGCTAGTCAGCCGTCCCCACCCTGGATGCTGACAGGTCATTATCAATACAAACATTTAGATATGGCAACCATTTTGACAGTTGTTTCTTCCTTACTCCCTTCAACCAAAAGTGAGGATATGGGCCTTCTTTTATACTTTCCCTGACTTCACTGAGGTTGGAAACCTATTCCAGCCTCGAGGGTGGGCCAAATTATGGTTCGCACCATTCAGACTGTTTTGAACAAATGCTCTGGAATTGGCCATCTCCATTTTGAAGTTCAGTCAGTGGCACCTTTTGGACCAGAGACATATGGCTGCTTTTTCTTCAAAATAGTGCAAGCTCAATAAGAACAGTTTTAAACAAAAATTTCCATTTGGTCTGTAATTTTCTCTAGGGGCCTCATACGTTTGTAGTTTAAATGGCAAGTCTGAGGAGACCTGCAGTGTGGTAAATTTCCTCTTCTGAGGCTGGCTAAAGAGCTCAGACCTCCGAAGAATAATTCTCAGCTATGGATCCTTCTGTGGCCACTCCTTTTCCTGCAGTGACTTCGACCTCATGAAGAAATGAAATAGATGTGCTGCACTAGGGCTGTTCTTGGGGATTCAGACCCAATCCAGATAGGGAGGAGGGAATCCCTGGTATCAGCACAGGTATCCACATTGTCCTGGTTATGTTCACCTTTGAAAGCAGCCAAACTATACTGCATTGCTCAAGGGGATCCTCTTGTGAGTTTGCCATACCAGTTTGTGAAGGCCGAACAAGTGATGTTCAGATTCTTTGAGCATCTCCTTCACTTTCTGTGGGCACCTGTGCTCACTGTTTGATTTGTGCAAACTGAATGCAATCAAACTGGGAAATTGCACAAAACTGAGCTTTTCTCCCTCAAAGTAGCACAACTTTCCCCCCCAGTGTGCAATTATGCATTTTTTTAAAAAAAGTACAATGTTAAATTGCTTTCTTGTGATATTGCACACGTTTTGAACGTGAACACATGTTCATGAGTTCACTAAGATCCCTAGAGAACATGTTCTTCTGCTCATACTTCCCTTCAAGATTGCAAACAGGTTACAAATCTGCTTGAGCGCTTTATGGGCACAAACTAACTTATCATTCATTTCTAGTGAGAAGATGGGTTAAAAGGTGAAAGGGAGCTTTTTTTCTGGTTTGGTAGCCTTGATCCATCTGTGCCTTTTGTCCTCATCCTCACAATTTCTCTGAAGACCAAATTGCATGTTGCATTAGAGATATAGCGAGGTTGTGGTCTTTAACTCTGTAATAGGCTTCCATTTCAACTTGTAGTTTGGGGCAATGCATATTAGGTGGGTTTCCAATTTTCTAGAACTGTAGTCCTCATCAGGCTGAACCTGGATGCTAGCTTATGCAACAACAGGTGCCATTTATAAGCCTTAAACATTTAAGGCATATCTTTTTTCCAGTGACTTACCTTAACTTCCATGTCCCAGTAATGATGGAAACATACATGTATAATAAAGTACTGCTGAAATTAACGCTATACTATTTGCACTTGACCAGCATTAGTTCTGGGTTAAATTACACAAAACAGTCAATTTCCTGTAATAGGGTGATGTAATGAGTGCCAGGAAAGACTGTCCCCAGGACAGAGGGGTAACTCAGGGCACTTGCGTATCAATTGCATCCGTCAATTCTGAAGGTCAAACTGGCATAGCTGCACACAACCATGCCAGAGAGCTGACAGGGTGCCTACCATCTTCAGGCATGGCGTTGTGGAACCTCACACAGTGCTGGGCGTAACAGCAGGCAAACAGGAGACGTGGCTGAAGCCGGGGCAGGGCCAGGGAAAACTCACATGGGTGCCGTTAAGGAAGGCTGGGATATTTTGCCACTTGAAGATCAGCTGCATCTTATTTGTTGTATCTTGGCTGGTTGTCATTTTTAAAGGTGGTGCTGAGCAGAGTGGTTTGCTTTTGTATGGCAAGCCCTTTCTATGAATCTTAAATACACATAACTGAACTGATTGCATGTTGTTGTTACCCTCACTTTCTTCCTCCTTTTCTGTTTCCAGCTCTACACTGAATTTTGATTGCAAGTTCCTCAGGGCAGGGGGCTTACCTTTGTGCAGAAAGGACATTGACAACACTAAATGAGCAATTATTTCCTATGTACCTATGTAGGTGCAAGCTAAAAGCAAGCTGGGAGAGGACTAGAGTGCAGGTGGTGAAAAACCCAGGATGAATGTATGCTTTATTTTTATTTAGTTATGTTGTTGTGTTTTATTTTAGAAACATAGAAACAGAGCAAGTCAGAAGGACCATCTAGTCTGACACCCAACTCCAGCTGGCTCCGCTCATGACATGCTCATTTTGTTTATTTAATTTAATTGTATTATTTTACTAATGTTATTTGTTGATTTTATATTGTAATGTCTACCCAGAGAGTATGTTGCTAATAGGCAGCTTTTAAACATATTAAACAAACAAATAAATAAAATAAAATAAGAGCATGATTATTTTGGAGAAGGGGGTACCATCCTGAATTATGCATGCTTTTCTCCTAAGCTTATAAAGTATTGGATTCTTTTAATGACAGAACTTTGCAGCCATTTTATGTAGGAATCTATGCTGTAGATTATTACAGTGATCAGTGCAAACATAACCTCTAACATGTACATTTTTCAACCCCTTTTCCAGCTTCCCTTTGTGGAGGATGGGTACCACTTCTTCCACAATGGCTTGGCCAAGGGAAGGAGGAGGCGTAGTCTTCAACATCAGCTTCGCTTAGAAAAAGATCCCAGGGTAAGTCGCCTCTGCTAATGACTTCTTGGCTCATACGCATTATTTGCAATCAATAGGCCATCAACCGGGATAGCTTTCAAAGAAGAGGAGACCCATTTGCAGTCGATGGCCAACAGCCTCGGTGGCGCTCTACTACTTCGGAGACTAGATGCAGCACAGGCATGAGCAGGAGGGTGCTGGGATAGCTTACTGGAGTCAGCCCTTCTGAGCTGATTTAAAATGGAGCTGGTCAGAAAATGTATCCCCATCAAGGCTGGTCCTCCCATTCGGCAGCTGCCTCGGGGACAGATGTTGTGGGTGACTGGGATGAATGGGTGCCGTGACCCCCATTCTACCTACATGTCAGGGAATGTCAGGCTGCTTTCATTCAGTCGCCTGCTCACTTATGGAACTGCATTGTATGATAATATGTTTGCGTGGACTTGGGTGAAATATGCAAATCACTTCAAACTATGCAACCCTCCCAAAATACATATTTCCAGGCTTTAGCGGATGGGGGGAACACATGTCTGTGGTCTAATTTATATATCTGTCTATGACCACATCTCCATAGCATTATATAAAGTCAGAGTGGTGTGGTAGTTATAGTGTTGGACCAGGGCCTGGGAAATCTGGACTCGAGGGACCTCAGATAGCTAATCGCTCCTCAGCCATGAGTCTCACAAGGTGCCTTTGGACCAGTCACTCATTTTCAGCCTAACCCACCTCACAGGATTGTGGTTATGAGGATAAAATGGAGTAGAAATGGACTATGTAAGCTGCCTTGCAAAAAAAGGCAGCATACAAATGCAAAATGGTTACCTGAAGGAGCGCTTACATCCATATTTGCCCAGTCGCCCCCTGAGATCGGCGGGAGAGGCCCTTCTCCGGGAGCCCTCCGTGAGAGAAATTAGGAGGGTGGTTACTCGGAGAAGGGCTTTCTCAGCGGTGGCGCCTAAGTTATGGAATGCGCTCCCCAGAGAGGTCCGCCTGGCGCCGTCGTTATTTGTTTTTCGGCGCCAGGCTAAGACCTTTTTATTTAAGCAACATTTTAAATGCTAAATACAATTGAATTTTATCTGGCCAGGGCGGCTTATTTTATAATGTGAGTTTTAATTAAGATTATTTTATATGGATTTTAACTTGTTTTATCTATGTTGTAAGCCGCCCCGAGGCTTCGGCGAATGGGGCGGCATAAAAATGTTTTAATAAATAAATAAATAAATAAAATAATAGTAAAAATAGTGAAATCATTAAAAAATAGTAATAATGGTGGTGGTGGTGGTGATGATGATGGTGCCTGAAATCAATGTGGTATGGATCACTTTTGCTGGACCACTGTGAAATTCATGGGATGGATTCTTAGAAACTTGAGCTCACTGGAGTCCATTGCAGAGACCTCCAATATGCCCTGTGGGGAATGGGAAGCGGCACATGCCCCTCATGCCCAGCTGGCTGCCCTTGCATTCCTCCCTTCTGCCCTCTAGTTTGCTTCTATACATGGAATGGGGCGGGGGGATTTTGTTCTTTCTCACAGGCAGAAAACGCCCAGGCCAGCTCTGCTTCCCACCTTCTCGACTCCATCCTTGGTTCGCAAGTGGGAGGAGACATTCCTCCATGCTTAAAGCTGGTTTGGAGACATTCAAGGACATTCTCAGCAGGAAATTGCATTACTAGCAGCCAGAGAAGCTTCTTTTCAAGTCCACCCCGCTTTTCTTTAAGCATTTTGGTGCCACTTTCCTGTGTTCCATTTGGAAAACTTCTGGGCAGGAGACTAATATTTCTGCAAGTCAAAGACAATAACTCAGCCAGAGGCTATTGCTGCTGCTTTTTAAACTCCTTCATATGTCTTTGCCATCATTGTCTCCTCTTCTGTATGGGCCATCCCAATCCACAATGCATCTGAGGACTGAGAAGGGCCCTGATGGACCAGGGACTGCTCCTGCTACCGGAAATTAGGAGCAACCATGATTTTAAAAGGGGGAGGAGTAAAGGCCTGGTGAAGCCCTTCTTCTGGTACGAATCTACCATATGCTACAATCAACATCTGGGCCTTTAATGGAGGCTCAGGGGATGGGTATAAGAGCCAGTGCAGAGTGGGGCTTGGACTCAGGAGATCTGGGTTGTAGTCCCCACTCAGTCATGATGCTCCCTGGGGGATGTTGGGACAGTCAGTCCAATCTACCTCACAGGGATGTTGTTGTGGGGATAAGATCATGCAGAAGTGGAGAATTAGGTAAGCAACCTTTTTTCCTTGGAAGGGAAAGTGGGGGGGGGGATATAAAAATAAAAAAATAAAAAAATACAAGGCAGAGAACCTTTATGTTGGTGTTTCCTGTTCGTGGAATGTCCTTCCCAGTGAGGCCCACCTTGTGGGTTGTCATTTTTTTGCTGCTAGGTCAAGACTTCCTTCTTGGCCCAGGCATTCAATGGCTGACCATTTTTTAAAAAATGTGTTTTTTGGTTGTTGTTGATCTTTCAGTGGACCACAGTTTTGAACTGTTTTAAATTTTGCATGTTCTAATTCTATTGTAAGATGCCCTGAATCTTTTTGAGCTGATACAATATTAACAATAAAAATAACAATGTAGAAATCTGAACCTGCTACTGGTAAACCTGAAAACTGTCTGCTTGCTGCTCCCAAAAGGGCCACCAGAAGTTATCCCTAGAGGTCCCTCACCATGCTTTTCTTCTCCCCTCCATCATTCCTATGAATCTGCTGAAAAAAATTGTCCTGAAAATGTTCAGCACAGCCCTGGTTGCAGGGCAGACATGTTAGTTAGCTCTCGCTAGAACTTTGTATTAGCCCTGCATCTTTTATGAGGATGCACACTTTCCAGTGTGATGGAGGCTGCTAGCTTGATACTAAGCTTCAAATTATTCCAGGGTGCTGATGATGGTTTTTTAATTTTTAAAGACAAGGCTGTTTCAAAGAGAAACCTTACAGAGAATGAAAGGCCCTTGGAAGCTGGAAAGGTTACTTCATTGGATCTGTAAGAGTCTAGACTTAGGAGCTTTCTGCTTTTGTATTTTTCTACTATGAGAGGTAGAAGGAAAGCATATAATAAATGGAGAATATAAAGAAGAAGGGCTCATGAGGTCATGGTACAATTGCATCTGTAATTCACATACAACACCTTCATGAAAAACCCCCACATGCAAACACTGAAGTTGAGATGGAAAACAAAAGAAGGAAGGAAATTCACCCTATCTCACGTCTCCAGTGGTGAGGCACAATGGGACTGCAGCCGGCACTGCACAGGCTTATAAAACTTTAATTTCGAACTAGACAGGAGATGATAATTCTATTCTTTTTGCAGTAACTGAAAGTCATTAGTGGAGGTGAAAAGCTAAATGTCAGCTGGCGGTTCTATTCCTGTGGGAAGTTGAGAGAAATTGGAAATAACATATAAGGTGTAAGACACAAAGAAGTGCAGGTTTCTCCAGAGGTTTCCTAAGAAAGGTGTGTGTGTGTTGTTGCCTGAAGCAATCAACTGTTGGTTTTGCATCTCAGTTCCTTGAGGATGATGATGCCTTGGCTAATGGGAATAGCTCTGTTGGCAGTCGAGCCTTTTAATATTCAGGTTTAATGTGCGTTATACAAAAACAAATATCAAAGGAGAAAGAAACATGATTTTTTTCTCTTAAACAAAATAAAATGTTTTGCTTTGGGCACAGTCCTATGGCCTCTCCACATTCTGAGGGAGGCCATAGGTGGGGGTTTTTTGTTTTTGTTTTTCGGAGTCCTAGCTCCAAGGTCTTGTGACCTCAGAGGCAGGGCTTTAAAGAACTGTGTGGTAGTCCACAAGCTGCAACTGGGCTGCAAGATTACACACCGGGGAAGAGGAGGAGGCAGAGGCCATGGACTAATTCCAGCTGGCATCACAGCCTCCTTCTCTCCCACTGCCCAGCACTCAAGCTAGATGGCTGAAAAAGGCTGACTATGACAAATACCTGTTGATATGAAGGTAGCTGCCATGCCTTGCTCTGGGCATAGGACGCATGTAAGCATCTGAAGTACACCTGCTGTAGGGCTGATAGGCCTGCACCCTTCTTTGTCAGGGTGTGTATGAAAGGTAGGTCCCTCCCTAAATGCAAGTATATTATGCTACAGCTGTCAATAGGAACAGACACGCATAAGCTTCATAAAAAGTGGACGAAGTATCTGTGTATATCCATTTGCAGGTGGCATCTAAATACTATCTGTTAGATTACTGAAAACTGTTTTAGGGCAGCAATCCATGGTGTTCTGGGAGATCCATGGTGTTATAACAACTTTCCAGTGTTATAATTTCAGGGTTTTAGCTGTCCAAAGGGTGAAGAAAATCCACTTACACTGTCCTTGCTATAAATTCCATTCAGCAGGTAAATAATTTAAAATAATGTGTTCATCATTAATATTAAAGAAATGCTTACACTTCTTTTATCTCTATTATAACCTCCACCCAAAAAGAAGCAGTGTTTTACATTGCTAAAACATGTGGGTAAACAAAGCAATAGCAATATTACACTTCCAATAGTTACCTGACTTAAGCATACCTATATTAAAAAGACATTGTGGTATCTAACAAGCATGAAACTATTTTAACTGAATAAGAAGCCGAAGATCCACAGACTTTTCTGGCATAGACACAAAAACAATATTCTATTGATTAGGAAAAATAGGATAATCTAATTTGTTATTCGTTTTGCATTCAGGACTCTGTATATCATACTTATTCACAGGTTAACATGGATCATGAGTCAATACAACTGCTCAGCCTCGATCGATGCTTCTGATAGCAAAGTGGGCTTTGCAGCAGTCCAATGGCAGGACCAAATCAAGATTCTAGCAAATGTTACAATTGCAAGCATTGTTGTTCAGCTGAGGAAGAGAAATCATATTTGCCACACAGAGCTGAAAATGACAATGATTCATCATCCACACACGCTAATTGATTCAGAGTAAGAATCAACCTGTCTGTCCAAGTCCACCACACGAACCCTTTCTTACCGATGTTTAAATCTGGATTTTCCTATAAAGTCAATTTGTCATGAGAAAATGCATGAAATAACTGATGGGATATGATTCTGCTGTGAGGGTGGGAGGCATACGATCCCTTTCAGTGTGCTGAGAACCTAATGCCATCTATTTGGAAAGAGGATCCAAATGTAAGAATCTAAGCCAAGTGGAAAAGATCAACATTCTGAACAAGTTAGGAACTAAATCTTATTTTATAAAGCAAGCTATGAAAAGGAAAACCTACTGCCTTTAATTGGAAGATGCATCTTTTTCAAAGAAATTTGTGGGAGGGAGGAACCCCCATCCCCAAAAGTATGAAGCAATTTTTAAATGTTTGAAATAGCTGCCAATTATCATTAGACTGTAAAGCATATGAAATCCGAGGTATAGGATTCACTTTATTAAATTTACTCCAAAAACACAACTAAAGAGATGTCCATCTGTCTGCATTCTTGAGATCTTATTAATCAGCTCATTACTCATGTTTAGCTTAATCATTTAAGATATGTCTTTGGGACTAAGTATTCACAAATAGGTAATGAAATTTGGGTCCCATCAAAATGCCAATGAACAAATCTAATCTGAGATAACAACGTATCTCCAACTGGCATCAGTTCTAACTTGCGCTAATTAATTAATAGCCAGACAAACCACCTAAAGTTTAAATCACTTGATTTAAAGCTGAAACTGCTGATTATAGTTTTGAGATAAAGAGTGAACGATTTTGAATTCTAAATGAACATATACAAATCCAAGAATATCACTATTCTTTCTAAGAGCACGAGCCAGGGATTTCAAACACAAATTTCAATGGGGAAAGTGAACATTTCTGCAGGATAGCTTTGTCAATAAAACATTTGGGTTTTGCTTGTAAAGAAATGCAGTCAACCAAAGACTTTCCAGGAAAGCCTCAAAGTAGGACTTGTGCTTGTCTGTCTGAAATGTGCATTCTAAGAGTGCCTTCCCATCTCTATGGGATTTTTCTGCAAAATGCTCTCTTTATCTGCGAAAGGGGAAGTGCTTTGCTGTCAGAAGTCCTCTCACAGGGTAGTTGATGGATCTACCGCCCCTCTATCTCTTCCAATCTTAGTGCATGAATGGGGGAGAGGACAGAAAGGGGGTGCACTAGGCCTGTGCTGGTGGGTGCTTTAGATTTATTTATTTAAATTTATTGAATGGATTGATTGTTTTATTTTTATTGAATTTATTGGAGAGCTGCCCACTAGCATCATGCTCTCTGGGCAACGATTACAGTAATAAATGTCAATAAAATAACATTAGATAAAAGCAACATCTGTTGATATTAGATCCGTCCGATCATGGCCCCAGCATGGCAGCAGGGAGCCTGTCAGTGCTAGGGCTGAGATGCTTTCCTTTCCTCTGAGAAAATCTCACCCACCAAAAGAAAAGAAATGCCAGCAGAAAGGGAGAAAGGGAAGAAATGCCACCTTGCCAGAGGGGTTGCCGTGAGTCCTGGCGGGCTTTGGATTTGAGGGCTTATCTGCCATTGAATCGTCCACTCTTCAAACAGATGACACTTAGATTAATACAGATTTGCATGCAGAAAAGTTTATTTGCTACATTTAGATCCTGCCTTTTTCTCTAAAGAGTCCAAAACAGGATATGTGACGTGATCCTCTTCATTTCGATTTTATCCTCAGAGCAATCCTATTTATCCTGTGGGATAAACTTGGCTGAGTGTGAATGACCAGCCCAGTCACCTGGTGAGTTTCATGGCCAAGTGGGTCTCCTGAGACCTAGTTCAAGGCTCTAATCACTACACTGCACTAGTGAAATCTAATGGATTTTCTCAACTGAGCCCCATGGTTTGCATTATACTAAACTTGCACCAGTGCTGACTTGATCTGATGCAGGTTGAGCATCTGTTCTTATAATGGGCCATGATTTGTGCAACCTAAAAAAAAAAAAACTTGAGGCTTCCATAATTTGTGCAAATTTGTGCAAAGTACAGAGCGGAAGCCTGACTTTTGCACAAACTGCGTGTCAGAAAATTCAAGGTGGCCAAGGTAGTGTATTTGCGTAGGTAGTGAAAGGAGGGTGCTTCCAAATGTTGCATGGTAACTGCAGCAAGCAGGACTTGATCTGAAATGTCAGCTGAAATTTTCACAATTTGTGCTAGAGAGACTCAATGTTTAACTCCAAATTTTGGCAAAGATTTAAACTGATTTTGCAGAAGCTGTAGAAAGGCTCCTGACTTGGCCCACTTTTGGCTGTCAAGTTGAAAATGTGTTGAAAGTGTACCAAGCCCAAACGGAATGAGCTTTCCAGTGCTTCATATTTCTCTACCAGAATGGCTTTTCAATAATAATTTTTACATAACATTTTATTTTATTTTATTCTAGATTCTGAGCCCTATCTTGCCTTCTGTTGTTTCTGGCTTGGTCTGAATGTGCTTCTGGAGTTTAGTCCCCTCTTTTGATGGGCTGGTGATTTCAGCATAGAAATGTATACATTATTCACATAGGCTTTTCTTCAGATTGGTGAAAGATTACTGAAATTCCACTTAAGATCCCACCCCCAAAATAGCATTAGTCTTCTGATAAAAGGACTAGAACATACCCCAAATAGTTATCAAGTCAACAGCTAAGCAGGAAAGTAGTGGCTGTGCGTGTGGGAGAGACACACAGAGAGAGAAAGAGATCCACGGGGGAATAATGAGGGTAGACAGATTGTAAGGCAACATGTGGATATTAAGATAAGAATTCCAGTAACACAGCCCTTCTTTCCTTCCCTTTCTTATTTTTCAATGCGTCGAGATGCGAAAGTGACAGAACATAAATTCCAGCTATCAAGAAAGGAGCTACAAGTTGATTGCAGGAAGCCTTCTTCTTTTTGCCAAAACAATCTCTACCTTTCTAGCTATTTAAGGATAAAGAGAAAACAAGTGTATTTTTAACACACATTTTTCAAGCTAAGATAGTTCCCACAGAGATGCTCTTACTTTGTGCTGCTAAATGATTGCAATGCATGTGTAAATATATGCTTCTGCGTACCAATAGATGACAGAACCTTCTAGGAGATAACTCCAAGTGGAAAGTGAAACGCAATTTCTTTATTTGATTTGCGTCCTGCCTTTCTAGCAAGATAAATGGCACTCAAGGTGGCTTACAATCAAAAATAAATCTTGACCTAAACAATAATAAAACAAATGAAATGGAGCACAATTCCAATATGCAACCACAATACAACAATCACTGAATAAAATGTACATCCAACACAAAAGACCTGTCCACATGAACAAAAACTTCTTTGCCTAAAAGACATTTGGAAGCCTTTTATACCTTAAAGATTGATTTATCTCTGTTCTGTTTTGATGCGGTGAACCTAGTTTACTCCTGTGCAATGTTTTTCCCATGCTATATTCTCTTCTTGCTCTCACCCAGTACTGCTCCCCATTTCCAAGCCACCCTTGATACTTTCTCCTTTTGCATCTATTTGTGATTCTCCTGCAAATCCTCTGGAACTGGATTCAGTTCCCTAAACTCTCCCAGTTGCTGCCTCTTCCATTCCCCTGCCACGTTCTCTAGTGCTTTTCCCAAACACCACTGCCAGTTCCCCACTACCACTGATACTTATTGCTTCCTTCTTCTTACTGCAGTTTTATCCGCAAGGCAAGTTTATCAGGCCTGGATCAAACTGCAGTTAATAATAGGTAAGGCTGATAGTCACAAGTCAACTTCAAGCCAAAGTTTATGAACCTGGCTCATTTTCACCAATCATAGTTAAGATTGGCCACATTAGTTCAGCCGGTACATTAAACTGTGATTAATTTAGAGTGGGAGCAGAAGTTTCTGATCCATCGCCTGTGAGCACTCCAGTGGAGGTGAGATCAGGGAGGCTGTTCTCATTCTCACAATGAAGCCACAGTCATCTTTTGCATCTGCTGGTGACTTCTGCAACACTCAAACAAGAAAACATATTAACTGCCCTTTTACACGTCCCATCCTAGTTATGTGAATTATCGGTGAGTTATGCAGAAGCTGGCGACCTGCAGCCCCCTGGATGCTTTGGCCTACAACACCCATCAGTCCTTTCCAGTATAGCCCATAGGGAAGGATGCTGGGAGTTACAGGCCAAAACATCAGGAGTGCCTCAGGTTGCCCATCCCTGGTCTAACAGCCCAGTCACGCTGGCAGATTCCGCTGGGTCTGCAGAGCAAGGACAGTAAGCTGTGAATGGGGTTCCACCTCCATGGCTGTGGTAGGAAGAAGGGCAGCTGTGGGCCACGAGGCCGTTGTTGTTGCTTCCCAGGACATGCAGCCCAGCTCACATCAGCATTTCTCCACACGGGCTTCGTCTTCAGCACCTTCTTCCTCTCCCCCCTCTCTCTGTCTCTCTCGGTTGCATTTTACCTTTAACATTTCTGCAAATTTAGCTTTAAGAACTGCTAGAAGACAGACACACAGCCAGGTTAGCCAACCCACAGTGATCACGTTGAGGCCTGCCTTGGAAATCCTATGCTTGTGCTGCCAGCTAGCGGTACAAACTGCACCCTGGGGTCGTCACATAAAGGAAGAATTAAACAGGAAGGTAATTGAAATGAATAATGAATGAGAAGGAGAAGCTAATCTGCATGTGGAATAGTCTCAGTAGCCTCCCTCCCTCCCTCTCTCCGAAAGCCGTGTCTCACGCTAAGGGATAATATATACCATGGGCTTGTGTATCAAACAGAGATTTCTTTGCCTGTCTCACTGGTCATGTTGACAGAGCACGAGGGGGAAATTCTGTTTTGTTACTGGTGGAGTGCAGCCATTTCTGTGCCTTTCTATGTCTCTGCTCTGCCCTGATGGTCCCTTCTTGGGGGGGGGGGGGTCATCCAAGGAAATGGCTGCTAGCAACATGTTCTGGCAAGAGGTTTCCAAGCAGATGAGTTGTATCTTAAAACAGCATTGGTTTCCCCCAGTGATTGGTGGGGGGAAGGTAGCTTGCAATACTTTGGAAATGCAGTGATCTCAACAGATGGATGAGCTGAAATAGCATCACTATTACCCTGTACTACTTTAAGGCCCTGACTCTGTTATGAGGCATAATTGTTAAAAAGGAAAAGGTAACATAGGTTCTGCTTTGAGTAGATATGAATGATACCTTACTAAGCCATTAAACCGTTCAAAATTTAGACTAAATTGGGATCAGACCCGGACTGGATAATGGTTATTAAACTTCCTAGCGATTATGCTGCCCTACTTGTGCTACAGCTTACTGAATACATTCTTAACTTTTAGCTGTTCTTTGAAAATCCTGGTTTTGTTTGTCCCTCTATAAAGCTCAGTCCGGATTGATTTTCTCCACACAGAATAAGAATGTTTGAAGGCATGGGTGAGTGTTCCTGTACAACAGATCATTAAGTCGATGGCTGAACAAAGAGAGAAAGGCATTGCTAGAACTACATGCTGAATCTGAATTTAAAATTTCATTGGCCTGACTCAAATAATCAGGGCTCTGTGCATTTGATTGACAGTTCTCTTCTTCTCCATAAAGGTAGACCTGTCATATTGTGTACACAAGCAATTCCAAACCCCAAATCCCCAGAGAACGGAGTATTGCCAGGCAGAATTATATCTGGATGCCACAGGTCTTGTAGCAAAATAAGCAAGCTGATGGCGCTTTGACCGGTCTGTTATGTAACACTGCAGTGTTCTGCTGGAGGATAGCTGGATCCCTCCCACCCTATCCCTTCAGTTTACTCTTTTTTTAAGCAGTAGGCGAACACATTATTTTCTCCCATCTTTGTCTGCAGCCAACATTAATTAACGGCCTGATCCGGTGACTCTCTATGCCGGAAAATAAGGGCTGTGGATGCAGCGGAGCAAATGCTGTGACAGATGAACCTCACAAGTGATGTCATGCTGTGTGTGTACAGAAATTTCAAAAACTGACAGCAACAAATAGATGTGTCAAAACAAATGGGAGGAATCTGGATGCTGGGAGTTCATTGCAGCCTGTTTGGCCTTGGGAGCAGACGAGGCAGGGCACAATCCCGATCCAGGATGCACAACTTGTAGTTCACGGGCTGCATGGATCCCCTGGAGCAATGGGCTCTGGATAAAACAACTGAGGGAGGGAGGCAAGAGCTGACTTGCAGCACTCACCTGTATCAGGCGCAATGCTATGCGTGTGTGTGTCTGCGCAGGCTTGCGGAGGTATTTGTGTGCATGTGTGTTCATGCTAGTATGTGTGTGGACACATACACGTGCCTGAGTGTGCACCCATGCACGCATGTGGTCCCGAGTCATGGACCTGCATCACATGTGTGCCAAATACAATTCCCCCATGGGAGCTGAGGAGCAAAGAGTTGGCCCTGTGACTTTTACAGCTGCATGGTCTCTTCTGCGATCGGAAACACTTATCGAGGCAGATTAATCATATTGACCCATAGTCTATTATCAGTGATTAATTACCATGCATCAGGTCTGATGGAGGAATGAAATAAAGAAATGGAATGTCCTATTCCAACCATGCATTTGCCTGCCTCTTCAGCTGAATTTCAGTGGACCGCCAAGTTATGGCTTATTCCCCAAAAACTGGTGCATTAGACCTCATGGGACCCAAAGGTGTCTCACTAATAAGGTTTTGTCTAATTTGACCATCCACTGAAGGTGCAGGACTGTTAATGCTTTTTAAAGCATATATTTTTGTAATGTCAGTTACCTCTTTTTGGTTGAAAGTTACAACGTTGAAAAGGTTGTACACCATTGATCCAGATTACCCGCATGAAAACTAAAGTAGCATGGTGACCAAAGCTACAATACTGAGCATGTTCGGATAGAAGTGTTGGCCGGGGAATGCTGGGAGTTGTAGGACTTCTTTCTGCCTAATGTGCATAGGATTGTGCCCTAAGAAACCTGGTCCCAAGAGATTAGGGCCATGAACGATGGCCACCGGCATCCAAACCTCTTGTGGGGGCGATTCATTGTTGCAACCCTTCAATCTGACCTCCCCTCTGAGCTGACCACTCTTTCAGTTTAGATCTGTGTCCCATGGAATTGAAGCATATCGGTCGGAGAAGGAAAGGGAACTTTCATGGTGGGAGGAAATGTGATGCTGAAGCTCCCCAGTATTCTCTGAATTTCATCTTCAAAGCTCGGTTTGTCTTGCTCCCACTGTGTGTGTATGTGGCCTGTTTCCTTTTCACCCAGGTGGAGGGAACAGCATGTCCCAGGCAGGAAAAGTGTGAATTTGAATAGGAAAAGTCCACTGAATAAGGAGGGGAAATGTGTATCATTCAATCAAAGCAAATGTTTCAAGTACACTTATTTTTAAACTGTGCATTTTCACATGTGGTTAAAAGTGTGTGAGCACTTTTGTGTGAGCACTTTTCAGAAAAATGGGCCTCTTTTCATGTTCTCATTTGGTGTCATGAACAAGGCAAATTTTGATGATTTGCAAGCTTGGTTGAAACTCTCGCTTATCCCTGTTGAAACTAACCTGGATTTCTCTAGTGATGGCTTGAATCCCAATTGCTCCCACAAAGGATCCCCAGTTGAAAGGCAAATATCTATTCTACCTGCTATTCTTTCAGGCCCACAAGCCTGCATAGTATGAGGATAGAAGATAATATTGCCCTGGTCTGTGTTGGGCCAAGATAAAGGACTTCGAACACTCAAACGTGCTGTATAAAGGGTGATGATGGGTGTTTGTGCACTTCACATTAATAGACTGTTAAAAAAATACAGATCTGCATGTAAAGCCATTTTGCATAATTTGCTGTACTGAAGAATTTGCAAATATTTTCTTAGGTTCTTTGAATATTGAGGTTCTTTGAAGAGGTAAAACTGACAAATTCCATTATCCTTCCTCAATTACTGTGCTTTCTTCATGTATTGTTTCTCAACACCAATGCTGTTCATTAGTCCCCTGTTACAGGCAATTGCAGGCACTGTTAAGTTTCTGCGTTTGGGGAATTTTGTCTGGTTTCGAATGTGTAAGCAACAATATGATTGAACACAGCTTTTTAATCTCATGCCCATACATTTCTTCTTGGAATATGCCTTCTGGCATCACTGTTTCTATCTGTCTGAACGTGAAGTGTTCTTTAATTAGATGAGTTCTCATTTGTCTCTCTGAGTCATAAAACTGGTGAAGTGAGACAAAGTGGCAGGCGTTGGAAGGTTTTGACGTCCATTTTGACAAAGTTTCCCATATTCTCCAAGTGTATGATCAGATTATATGGCATTGTTTAGTGGAGAGGCAGGGGCAGAAGCAGCTGAAAGCTAATGAAAGAAGGACACATACAGCTTTGTAAAAGTGAAAGGTTAGAGCAGGTGTCCCTCAAGAGGAGCAATGCTTGAAGTGTTATCACAGCTTTTTCTCTCAAGAATGACTTAAATCTTAATTAATAGGATAATCCTGACAGAAAAAGCACTTTTGATGGAATTGATGGCAAAATAAACCAGCCCCAGGAATATCTGCACTGGCTTCACTTGTTTTATAGAGTGGCCAAGTGTCCTCTTTTAAAAAAGGACAGTCCTCTGTTTCACATGTCCAAATCCAGTGCAGAAGAAAAGATGCTCACCGACAGACTGAATAGGCTGGCGAGTTGCCTTCTTATACTTTGGAAAGGAGATACTTAATTTCAACTTCAAAAATGTTCCTTTAGGTGACTTATTTATAAGTATTTTGATTTATCAAGCCTCATGGGCAACTGATATAGATGAAAATATTGCATTTTCTTTGTGGAGGGGAGGCATAACTCTTGCTGGATAACAACCAGCCCTTATTTCTAAAGGAATTTCTGGGTGCTCAGTCTTCAGGTATTATTTACTTACTTATTTAATTTGCTTAAAAACCACTCTTCAGCAACATACCTCACCAGTAGTTTGTTGTGTCATCTGAACCCACTTGTGGTGGCTTTCCATTCTGACTTACCATGGCTGAGAACCTCAGTAAAACAGAACAGTCTGTTCCAGGGTTCTGACCACAATAGCGTCTTGTGTCGTTCGAGCTTGGACAGCATAGCCCATCATGGGGAAAGCCTTAGAACCCATGAGCCACTTGGCAAGAGTGTCCATTGCCATTCTTGCCAAGTAGCTACCCAGAGAGGTGGCTGAGCTGCTGTGGCTTGGCACAGCCGTCAGATGTGTGGCTTCTGCCCCAGAAATCTTGGAGGTCTTGGCGCCCAGGCCAGCCTCACTGCTTCCACCCGAGAGGCTTGCTCCCAAGTAGGGCTGGAGAAGGGAGGCCTGGGCTCAGCAGGGCTGCTCTGTTCTCAGTGCATCCCCGCGGCAGCCAGGCCCTGCCTTCTGCTCCCTGGCTCGGGAGCAAGTCACTCAGACAGGGCTGTCAGCACCCCCAGCAGACTGCCTCCCCCTTCCCCCCAGTTTGAGAGGGTTATTCTTAGGTAGGAGAGGGGGGTTGGCTGGGTGCCATGTCCCCTGCCTCCCAAGCATGGATCAATCACCCTGAGATCTCCTTTGGAGCAGCGGCTGAGGGTGCCTGATCCGCTCCCTTTCCCCTCTGCTGCAGTTCAGGGGCTGAGACCTGCTTGCACAGCAAAGACGCTTTGCTGAAATCTTTGCTGAAATCTTCCCTGAGGTGTCACCTGGAGGAAGGAGAGGGGAGGTGGTCGGCAAGAGAGCGAAGCTGCCATGGCAAGGCCAATCGTCTGTTGGGGTCACTGCAGCTGCATGCCACGTCGTGGCAACCCACAGTGGTGAATTACCACACGTGGACCCAGCCGCCCTTGTTGGCGGCCCCGCACGGATGCACAGGAGCATTCAAGGTTAAGCCACAACTCAGCGTGCTCACTGAAGCTGCTTGGCTTGGATTCAAGCTGCACATGCTCCAGAGCTTTTAATCGACTCTCACCTGAGTAGCGCATTTGTAATGCGTTGATCCGAGCTCTCTGCAAAGGTGAGTGAGCACCATGAACAGCCAAGCTTCGGCCAATGAGCTGACTATGAAATTCAGCAGTGTGGATACACCCTTATAGTATGAGGAGGTGAAGCAAGAAATCTTTATTTTCCCATTATGCTTTGGCAAGCGTAACATAGATAATAAGTGGCTTGTCCCTGTGTTTCCATTCCATTGGCCATGTACAGAATACTTCCATAATGCACCCTGTTTCTTATTAGTGAAATCCAAGGGCATCAAAAGAAGCCCAGAATCTGTCTTGTTCTCTCTCTCTGATCCTTTTTTATTTGTTTGTTTGTTTTGCAGAAATCCTTCTGCTGTATTGAACTGCAGCCATGGCAGGGTGGTTGTGAATATGGCAAGCCTTTGTGTGAGTTTGCAGCTAGCCAAATTAAAAAGGCACGTAAACAAGTTCTGTGCAGGAGACGCTTGCATGCTTGCACAAAACCAGATGATTCCTATTAGTTAGCACCAGTTGTTCATTACGCAGAGCAGGTATTGCAGTGGAGGAAGGCCCACCAGGAAAACTGCCTCACTCACCTGTCTACTGCAGCAAAGTTTCTAGCTGTGCTGTTCATCTTTTCACACTGCAGGAAAATCTTCAGTATAGTCAGCACCAGATCTAGGCTTGGGGATGGGTGGCGGGGGAGCCTTTGGGCAAGATACTCTGAGGGACCCTCCCTCCCTGAGTAGCCCCAAGGCTTTCCCCCTTGCCTGACCCACCCCTCTGCTCCCCACCACTTTCAGGGAAAGAGGGTGGGTGGGGGCTGCAGTGCCTACATCTTGCTCCTCTCTAGGCGAAACAGGCCAGTGAACACATGGTAACAGCCAGGAGAAGCCACAGCAGAGGGGCCAGAGTGCTTGGGGATTTATGTAGGACTTGTGCCCTGGCAAACATCTGGCAATCCCAGCTGCTGACAGTGCTCTTCTCGAAGGGCACAAGTGCAATTCCCCCTTCTCTTCAGACCCAAGCACTACATGCTCAGCTTGAGTTTTCAAGATCACATTATCCCAGCCGTTGCCAACCAGATGGCCTCTGGAAGTTTTAGGCCAGGACTAACATGATTCTGAACCATTGGCTACAATGGCTGGGACCAATGGAAGTTGGGGTCCAAAACATCTGGAGGGCACCATGTTGGAGACAGATGATCTATACTTTAAAGTAGATTTTTTTAAAAAAATACAGTTCTGCTTAGCAAGTCATATATGATGTCTTTCTCTTGGCTTCAGATTTAGCTTACAGGCGTGTGCGCACGCGCGCGCGCGCACACACACACACACACACATGGTTGTGAGCTGCCCAAAGATGATGTGGCACAATTGGGCAGCATACAAATGTTTTAAATAAATAAATAATATGCATAATAAAGAAAAATCCCAACTCTCTGTTAGGTATGTCTTTTGAATCTGCACTATTGGCAACCTATACGCAGGATGGACATCAGGAAAAGCTTCCTCACTGTCAGAGCAATACGACAGTGGAACCAGCTGCCTGGAGAGGTGGTGGGCTCTCCCACACGAGAGACATTCAAGATGGAACTGGACAGCCATCTGAGTGGGATGGCGTAAACTGGTGTCCTGCAACAGCAGGGGGTTGGACCTGATGGCCTTCAGGGCCCCTGAAAACTCTACTATTCTATGATTCTATGACAGTAGCCTTTTCTCTGTAAATCATGCCTGCCCCAGGGAACCAGGACAGTAGAGGATAAGATACTATGAGCATATGTCTTGTCCTGCATATAGCAAGCTATAAAACTAAGTGAGGTCAGATTGTTTCCACTCGTCTTGCCTACCACATCATAGGTAACTTCTGCTGCTGTGAGAGAGTGCAGGCTTTTAAGCAGAAGGTAACTTGGATGAATCGGAAATGAGCTCCACCACAACAATTTACTTCTATTGTGATATTCTAGCTTAGCTGCACTGAAGCGTTTGTTGCTTTTGATGAAAAGCCATTTCGGAAAGGTATGCACATTTAAAAACACCCATTATATAGCATCCAATTACAGCTAGAACCAGAAAAATCTCGGAAAAAGGCTATTGTGTATAGATTCCAAATAAAAGAGGTAATGCTGCAGGGTCTGTAGATATTTCAGCCCAATGTTCAGTGGGCAATATATTATTATTCAGAGTATCTTTTAAGAGGAATATGTCTATTAAAGGACATTGTAGTGGGAAGAATTATGTACAGAGTGAAATGGGAGAAAATGGGAGTAATATGAGCATTTGGAAAGCAAGATCATGGGTAAAAGGAGTAGGTATGGGATTGCTTTTTAAAAACCCTGATTTCTTCTCCAGTTTAAGACGGACTGGCCAAGTCTGCATGTGTATCCCTAGAGAAGACTCCAAAGAGAGGAGAGGCCACAGAGTTGCATAAAGATTCCAATGGCTAATTGTGAAGTATTGTATGGCTGCACTTTTAAAATAATGGCTACAATCTCAATGGAATGGCAAAACGTAACCAGGTGACTTGGCAAGCTGTTGCTCAGGTGCCAACTGTACAGGCAACTTCGAGGCCCTTTTCTCCTTCTTAAGGGTCTTGTAACTGGATTCAAATGGGACAGTTCTTTAAAGAGAGAGGAGTGTCTTCTGTAAAGTTGGGCACCTGCCTTCTGAGGCTATGAGAAAGAATCTTGCTATAATCTCTGGTAAACAGGTTGGGAAATTGTTGAATTGTTTTGAAAGCCTGCAGAACCTGTTTTACCAGGGCTGATAGGCCAAGCAAACAATATCCAGGTATTGAGTAAACTGCCTCATAGGGCAGGAAGTTCGACTCTGCCTGCCACTTCCCATCTCACAGTGCTCCCTTCCATGCCGCGTACCCACAGACCAGATGGGTTGCAGGGACTGGACATGCAGCTCCCATTGCAGGGTAGGCTTTTCAGCAGAGGGCAGCTGACTGGGCTACACCCATCCCAATTCTCCACACTGTTTCAATGCAGGGACTCTTTCTACGTGTCGGGTGGGTGGGGAGCTTCCTTATTCCAGGAGACCAAAGGTCCAAGCCAAGCAATCGCCGTCTGCAGAAGTTGCTGCCTTCTGAGATGGCTCCTTCTGGCTATTATGGCTTGGCGAGGGCTGTTCTCATGCACGGCCCTCCTCAGAGACACACTACATGCCCACGCGTTCTGGCAGAGCCCTCTCTGAAGCACGCATGAACAGCAGACATCATTCAATGCTCTCTGCTCCATGGGGATGAATCTTGTTTGTTTGCCTGTCTGACTCATGGCCACCCCCTTCTTTGCTTGTACTCCATTCCATGCCATTCGAGGGCCATCTGTCACACAAGAAGGCCATAGGTTGGTGCGTCACCCAGGTGGGCACGAATCCGAATCCAAGCAGCATCTCCATGTCTCCCGGGCCGTATCTTCATACCACCATGCAACTGCTACTTCATCAGCCGGGGTAGGAAATCTAACCATTTCTCCTATATTACAGAGGGAGATCCTCTGTTATGAAGCCACCCTCTGATGGAAAGGCTATCTAGTCCAAGTCAGCTTAAAGTGGAAAGCATGAAGGAGGACCCTGAGGGTCCCACCGAGGAAGATGGCGGAGGCAGTGATGTAGCTGTGGCAAAAGCCCCACAGCCCAAGGGGCCGCTGAAGAGCAACAATAAGGCAGCAGATGATGGGACAATGGCAAACAGGCAGGGAGCTAACACCAAAGATGGGGTGATATGACAGCACTCTACAAGTGCTTGAGAGGCTGCCACAAAGAGGATGTCTTCTTGATCGTTCCAGAGTGCAGGACATGAAATAATGGGCTCAAGTGACAGGAAGCCAGGCTCTGCCTGGACCTCAGGAAGCACTTCCTGACTGTTGGAGCAGAACAGCAACGGAACCAGTGGCCTGGGGAGCTCATGGGCTCTCCCACACTGGAGGCATTCCAGACGCAGCTGGACAGCCATCTGAGTGAGATGGTGCAATTTGGTGTCCTGCACCAGCAGGGGGTTGGACCTGATGGCCTTTCTTGGCCCCTTCCAACTCTACTATTCTATGATTCTCTGATTCCTTCTTTTAGAAAACAAAACCATTTTATAGTTCAGGGGTGGCCAGCTGGGGATGTATGTGGTTGAATGAGTTCTACCTCTCCTTCTAGATCTATAGAGATATAAATATCTTTTACTGTAACATAACGGTACTCATTCTCAAGTACTTGTACTTAGGATCAGAGCAGAAGAAACAGACTCCATTCACTTATAGTTGTGCTTGCGTTATGATTCAGGTGAGCTTAAATCTCTGAACTGAGTTCATCATTCTTTCTTTAGACTGGCAGATGGTCACCTTAGATTTGCTTTGTTCTAGTACATCAGGAATGGAAAAGCAGTTGTGAAGCACGTTGGGAGGATAAAACAGGAAAGAGGAGGAGTGGGTAAGCCACCTTGGTTGGCTTCTTTGCAAGAGGGAAAAGGCAGGCTATGAATAGAAATATTGCCTGTGTGCTTCATAACTGAAGTAATACAAAATGGCTGAATGAAGTCCCCTGCCTGCCCCTCCAAGCACACACATGTCCAGGGTCTGAACAGATCTAGCAACCCTTCTGATAGAGTGACCCCTTGTGCACCAACAAGAAAGAGAAAATGGAGTCTTTGTCCTCTGGAAAGTGGAACAGGGAACCACCTTAGGAAGCAATGCAGTGATAAGCACTTTCTTCCTGGGGAAACCATTTAAAAGAAATTCTCTATTTTTCTTTTCATAGAAAGGAGAAAAGACATGGAGAATTCCACATGTGCTGCAGAATTCTGAAGGTTCAGTGGGGAAATGTGCCATCGGTCTTTTCATTCACCCTAAGTTTCCAGCATAACTAATTCTTTTGAATTTTAAGGGAGTGTTTAGGTGTATTGATTGCTTAGTTGAATGGGCTGAAAACTCCTCTTGGCTTCATTATTCACATTGATTTCACATAGTTATGCTCAACACAGTGAGAGGCTGACTAAATGGAGAAAAATATTGATTCCTTTTCCCGACTTTTGTTTTCTTTGTTTTCAGTTTTAATGTGGTTTTTTAAATCTCTGATTTACCAAGTCACAAAACAGGCTTATGAAAGTCACAGGAAGAGGTTGCAGCCAGGTCAACGTGTGAAACTATGAGCTGGTTCCATTTTCACCTCCCTAAACTGATAGGATTAACAATGCGGATGAAGGCATGAGGAAAAAATCCTTTGAGAGCAGAGTGCATTTCTTTGGAAGATATAATTACGTGAGTGCTGAGAAATTCAGACCCAGAGACACATTTCAAATACTGAAGCTCAGCTAGGCTTCCCCGGGTCCTCTTTTACAGAAGACAGTCCTCTGTTTACAAGGCTGCCCTGTCCAATTCCGGTTTAAAGATAATGGACCAGAAGAACTTTTGCTGGCCCGTGGTGAGCATCTGGACAACAGCAAGACACCCAGGGTGGCACCTTGTCTTCCATACCGCCTACAGATGTACTCTATTTCCATTTAAATTATAATAATTATTTCAGGAGTGGCATCTCTTTCTGTGCAAATCAGTTCTTACAAAAATGTTCTATCCATCACGGTCTATGTTTATTTGCTTTAGGGGTCATGCATTCCCCCTTTTCAGCCATTTATCAGTGAGTACCCAACTTCGGACATGAAGAAAAAGTGTCCCTGTGACCGGAATTCCCACTATTCATTCCCTATCTATCTATCTAACTATCTATCACATTTCTCTACAGTTTGATTAGCATAATGCTCTCAAAAAAGGCAACAATTTACACAATTTGAAACAGATTCGCCTGCAATAAAACATTTCTGTGCACTAAAATTGTTTGGCTTCCGTAAATGCCCAGTTTGGGGAACAACAACAGTGAAATCACATTGGAGGGAAGCCCATTTTTCATGGATGCTTCAGAGAGCAATGCTTTGGGCATCTAGCCCAAATGGTCATAGACGCCAATCCCAAAATGCTTTGCCAGTCTAAAACTCAGTGAAGCTCTTCCAGGAAGCGTTGGAGGAGCAATTAAGGCTATTTTGGCCTTTTCACCTAAGTGTTATATGAGCCTCTGAGTGTGTCAAACTTGCTCAACCAGGGGCAGGGATCTACCTGTTGGATCTACCAGGCATGGGTTCTACCTGTGGGATCTAGCAGACCTCTCCCCTTCTTGTCCAGGGCCCACCCCAACTCACCCTTTCCTCTCTTCCTGAGCATGTAGTCCTGATCTCAGGATAAGGAGCTGCTGTACAGCTTTCCATGGTGGCTGGAAGGGCTTTCAATAGGGGTGGATTTCCTCCGTGGGATCTCCTCTGAGATGAGGGCTCTGTCCCTGGCCTGGGAGCAGGAGACATGCTTCATCCTATGGCCCATCCAGTGCTGCATGGCTCCATAGGATTGCTGTCATAATGTGCTACAACCAACATGGACCTGAGCAAGCTGCATCATGGCCTCTTTAGTATTTGACCACTTCATTTGGTTTCCAGACATGATACAGATACCAGCATCCCATTTGCAAGGCAATTTGAATGTGCCAGGAAAAGACTATTCCCACTTGCTGAGTTTTTAATTGGATTTATTATTATTATTATATTGCCTTTCTTCTCGTTCACTGAACCCAAGGCAGCTTTCAAGATCGTCCCGTTTTTGATTTTATCCTTACAGCAAGCTAGATTAGGCTGAGAGTCGGTGACTTCTCCAAAGTCACCCTGTGAGCTTCATGGCTGAGTGGGAACCAAAAGTTGGATCTCCTGAGTCTCAGTCTAGCACTAACCACTATGAAACACTGTTAGATCAGGATCATTATTTACTTTATGAAGTTTGTTCTTTTCTCTCTTCCTCTAAACCAGCAGAGATGCCCACAGTGGGAAGTGGAAGTCTGAGTAGGTTCACATTGCACCAGAGGATGCTTCCAATGCTTGTGACATGGCATAATGATCCAGGAAGCCAGTACATTGGCTTATTTAGCCTAGTAATGTTGATAGACACTGATTGACAGCAATGGATCACCAGGGTTTCCAGCAAGACTATTTCATAGGCCCGCCTGAAGATGGTGTAGACTCAACCCGCCTTCATAGCTATACTTCAAGCTAGCATGTTGTGTCACCTAAGCTAAGTGGGAAGGCTGTGGGCCTGCAGCTGGATGGGTGACCACATGTCGAAGCAGAGGAGGGGAGTGGACGCAATGGCTCTACAGGTCCTTTCCAGCTCTGGTGCTGTGCTCTATTCTATTCTATTCTATTCTATTCTATTCTATTCTATTCTATTCTTCTGTGTGCAAAGCAAATGCTCCCTGCTTGGTCCCTTCCCTAAAAACAAACGAACAAACAAACAAGGTCCAAGACAGTATGCTGGGCATCTATTGTGGCCTTCCAAGTTCTTGCCCTTTATTTGTTCTCCCAAATAAACAGTAAAAAGAGGTTGTCTCTAGAGTGCGTGTGGGCTGCCATCCATCACTGCTGGCTGGCTTTGTTTTGCTGGTCACAATCTATGCAGGCGTAATTTAAAATAATGCAAGCAAATCAACAGCTTCTTGGACACAGTGCTCAGGCGAAGGGAGAAATCCCACATTTCTTTCTAGTGCCATGGAAGTCCTAAGCCCTTTCTTTCTTTTGCTACATGTGATTGGCTACGAAGTCTGGCCAGCGCAGCATCGAGGGCCGAGGAGTCGTTGGATGCGCGTCCTCATGGCTTCGAACCTGCTACTTTACCTTTGCTCTTCCAGTCAGCTCCCTGCAATGGATTGCATTGATTTTCCCAGGCTCACTGGCTTGGCAGCCCTTCTCAAAGGCCATTGCAACAGGTTGTAGCAATGAGCTCCAGCAAAAGGGCAGCTGAGGTTTTTATGAGGCTTTTAACAAAGTAAAAATTGACAAGGCAGGTGGGTAATTTTATAAAAACCATTAGATCTTTAATGGGCTGACATTCATGCTTCTAGTATTATAGAAATTCTCTGCCTGTTAAAGTATTTTGGGGAGAATGGCATTCGCTCCATTCTTATTTATTTGTGTCCAGCTGAGTTATTGTTGATGAGCCTCTAGGATAGCCTAGTCTGTGCATGCAGCAGAAAAGAAATAGGCGAACATTGAAGTGGTAGAATGGACTGGACCCTCTCAGGCTGCCGCAGAGGCATCACATTTGATAATGCTCCCCTGTGTGAAACACACACACATACACACATGAAATCTGCATTCTGAAAGAAAAGCGGAGCTGTGAGAACACCTTTCTTCTTTATGCAATTATTTTCTCTTTCCAAGGAGGTTTTGTTTCATTTCAACACAGAGAGCTCCAAAAAGTTCTCTGCTCCATTTTCCATCTCAGATGGTCACGGTAAAAAGGACAGTGCAACTTAAAAACAAAAAAAGCAATCCAGAAAGAGTACCTGAGCTTGCTTGTGTTTTCTCTTCAGTCTATATCCTTTTTCTCTTTGGGGTCTTATCTTTGAGATCAGTGGACCCCCCCCCCCCCACAGCTATTCTTGCACCCCCTGCTGTTGCTGTTGACTTTGCAGCAGAATAGGTGGCATTTTTTCTAGCAAATGTGGTACCCAAGGAGCAAGTGCATTGCTAGCCCAGTTGCGCTACTGAAGCCATCTCAGAAGTGTGGCTGCTCACAGAGGGGGAGCACTCCTTACATGCCTTCTTTGCAAGGAAAAGCACTGCTCCACACACCCCTCCCACCACCACCACAGTGGCAATAACGGTGGCAGCACTGGGGCTGGGGGGAAAGCCGGTGCTCCAAGCACCAAATTATCTTGGGGGTCCTACCCAGGCATCATCCTCACCAACACTGACTGCTTTAATTCCTATTATTTATTCATTTATGTATTCATTCATTCATTTATTTAAAACATTTATATGCCATCCTTTACGACGTCTCAGGACGGCTTACAACGTTATGACTACATTGCATTTATATCCCGCTTTCCTTCCTCTTGTGAGGAACCCAAGGCGGCTTACACAGCTGCATTTGATCCTCCCAACGACAACCCTGTGAGGTAGGTCAGGCTGAGAGTCTGTGACTGGCCCAAAGTCACTCTTCGGGCTCCATGACTGAGCAGGGATTCGAATCCCGCTCTCCGGAGCCCCAGTCCAACATTCTCACCACCTCACCATGCCGCACCACCTTGATTTCCTCAGCGGCTGATTCCTTCATTCTGCGCCTCTGCTGCCCCCTCTTTCTTAGTGACGGGTCAAACCTGTATCTCCAAAGACAAGGGCCTCCTTTTGCTACTTCCCCAGCCAAAGAGGTTCATCTGTGCAAACAGACACACAGGTGTGCCAAGGATAATCCCATGAATAGGAAGGTTTGGCCGCAGTCCCTGGGGAAGAGAAAGCCTTTCTAAGGCCACGAGGAATCCCCTCCGCAAGCTTTATCCCCGGTTCGGTTCAGCAGGGCTCATGCTGGTGCAGCACATGGAAGGCATCAGAGTCGCTTCGCACAAGTCTGGCCCACGAGTGCTGTTAACGGCCTTCCATTAAAATGCCGAGGCAATTTTCATGGCGCTCCTCGGCATGCACAGCGTGGGTTCGGCTCACAGTATCACGCTGCCTCTTCCCATCCCCCAGGAAGAGTCACAGAGCCGATTGATGAATTTGTTAATTTGTTCTGCTTAGCTGCCCTGCTGTTTTATTAGCCTCCCAGTTATCTTCTGCACTATGCCTAAGTGGAAGTATATTAAAACTCAATATTTAAATGTTACTTTTCTTGTTGGTATTTTCTAATCAGAAGGCCATCTTCTGAAATGTGTAGATTCATTTCTCTAATGAAGACCCAGTAAGGAACTTGTTAATGATCTAGTCATGCAGGCAGACTGGGGTGCTGTCAGTATGGAGATTTTATTAATACAAAAGGCTGGGGGACTATTAAAATGCCTTCACCACAGATATAAGAGAAAAGGCTAGTTCTCGTGTTGTATTTTTAGGAACCCATTCAAGCGGTTCTAGGGTGCTTTTAAAAATGTGAAGGAGGGATCTGCAAGTATCAGTTTGCCAGCATGCATAGCATGCTAGTTTTCTTTTGGGACAGCCTTGCTGAGACCCCTTGTGCTGTAATGATGTACAGCAGTCTCCCGCAAACCGGTGCCCTCCAGGTGCACTGGGATACAGCCACCCTAATGCCCAGGTGTGTGCATACTAGCTGGTATAATGGGAGATTTAGTCCAACACATCTAAACAACCTTAGGTTTGGGAAGATTGGGATAGATGCATGGACTTAGTCCGAGGGTAGTCAGAAGGCTCACTGGGGTGACTCAGAGCCAGTCAATCACAAGATTTGGTTCTGACCTCTTTTATTGCTTCAGGAAATAGCCCAGCTTGGCTCTGAGCTTGTTTTGGAAGCCACTTGCTTTGATTTAGATCTGTATTTGAATCTTGATTCAGAAAATCACATCTTCATGCCTCCCATTGTCTATTGTTATTGTTGCTGTTAGTCACAAAGTCATGTCCGACCCATCACGACCCCATGGACAACATTCCTCCAGGCCTTCCTGTCCTCCACCGTCCACTCAAGCTCACACCAACTGCTTCAGTGACTCCATCTAGCCGCCTCATCCTCTGCCGTCCCCTTCTTCTTTTGCCATCTATTGTTCCCAACATTAGGCTCTTCTCCAGGGAGTCCTTCCTTCTCATTAGGTGGCCAAAGTATTTGAGTTTCAGATCCTTGTTTTTCCTTTGCCGGCTGTGGGATTATGGTAGTCCAACACATTGGTAGGTTGCCAAGTTGGGAAGGTTGGACGATTGTGGTCATGGTTTTGGAGGAATTCTCCAAGGCTGGAGCCCGATGTTGTGGGTGTGTGGCGGGACACTGTCACTTAGCAGGTATAACCCCATCTCAGCATGATAGACTGAAGTAAAAAGAAGAGATGAATTCTGTGACTGGAAGTGCATGTCGGCAGTTGCAAAAGCACCCCAGGGGATTAGTGGAAATGCTGCTGGAGAAGGAGTGGACTGCAATGCATGGGAGCTACCACTGACTCAGAGTCGGTGGCCAAAGTATCTCCGGTCCAAGAAAATGCCCAGGCTCAGTGAAGACCTCTGGTGACCATTGACGATACATACATTAGTCAAAAGTCACGGAAAAAGCTTTTCTTTCTTCTTTCCTGTGAATTGTCTCTGTTTCTTTAGAGATATAACTTGCACCACCTTCTTTCTCCCCAGTTGGGTGTGTGAACTGTTCCCTCCATCCTCTGTTTACCATGGTAGTTTTTCTGAAAAATAGGCCAAGGACTAGAACACTAATGTTTAGTATGCTGCATTTTATAGATAGAGATTTATTCACTCAGAGCTCTAATTTTTCCACTTGGTGCCAGTGTAACTGTGTGCATGTATAACCTTTTGAAGGTCACCCTGGGAGAGAGAATTCCTTTGAAGAATGCTTTTGATTTCTATACTTTCAATTATTTTTCACAATAATTCATGCCCTGCAGGTCTGAAACAATACATAATGATGCAGAGATACCGAATAGTAGAGGCAATATCTGAAATAATCCTTTCATTGTCTCCATGTCATGCACTTTCCTTCTAAGATATCTTGTTCTTCATTTTCTGGTACAGCCCAGAAATTTGATACAGTTAAATGAAATTTCTTTTTTGAGGCATGGCCCAAATTGCAGAATCAAACATGGCATGTATTTTATTTATTTTTTGTTACTTAGAAATGGAGTCTGCCTCTTGACAAACACTACTAACACTAGACTAAGTAAAAAGGGAACATAAATAGTAGAGCAACTCAAAAGCCAATGGGGAAAAAGCAGCAAGAGAGTAAAAGCAATTTCAGATTTTTTTTAAGTAAAAGAAGACAAGATCCCTTGCCATCTTTGTATGAGAAATTAATTTCAATTCATGTTTGATCAGGAATGTGCAAATTTGCACACCGCAGACTGATGTGATGGATGTAATCTATACTCTACAACTGTACATTTCTGTTCTTGAAAAGTGATTTGCAGAGTAATATGTTTCAGCAGCATACATGGTTTTGACAAATGCTCAGAAATATCCCACTCAGTTTCTCTCCAGAAATTACAGCTCCCATAATGCTGAGTGAGCAGGCCAGGAATTCTGGCAGTAGGAGTCCGACATATCTGGGGGGCAACAGGTTGGAGAAGGCTATTCCTGAGTACAGCACTCACCACATACTATGCACCCTTTAAAACTTATATAGTTTGATTTTAAAAGCCTCCAGCATTGATTTGATTGAGTTCAAAAGCAGCTGCCTTGCATTTCCTCTGTACTTGGTTCAATTGGGTCATGAAATCCTCATTCATGTAAACTTTTAATACTTCTCTAAATCCTTCTTGGTGCTCCACTTTTTGCAAAGCCCTGAGGTAGAGTTATGTTTTTGGTCATCAGCTCCAGATAGGGATGTGTGGGTTTGTTAAGTGTATTCCATCTGCATTTTGTGGAGTGTCCAGAGCCTTCCACTCCCTTGTTTCCAGTTGACAGAACTGATTTTTTTCCAGTTAGCTTAACTTGTGCACATTTGCAATTGTGCAAATCTGTACTTCAAAAATGTACAAATCCTTCCAAAATGCACATTTTCATACCTATCTCACCTAGCTGTGTGTGTGTGTGTGTGTGAATAATCAAAAACTGCAAAACAAGTCAGAATGTTTCTACACTTCTCATTTGGCTGTTCACGAAAATAATTGGACATCATTAGGGGTAAATAACTACTTGCAAAGATATCTGAGTGTTTTTCAGATTTATAACCTACTTCAACCACTGAAGCTCAAAGGTCCTCAGTATGAGAATATGTTCAGTCAGTTCAAGACAGACTTCTGGATGGTTTTGACTACAGTTCTCATCATCCCTGACCTGGCTGTGGTTGATGGGAGTTGTGGTCCAAAAAGCATTGGCCACTGCATTGGGGAAACCTAGGCTGGACTTGAATATCACATTATGTGATATTAGGGATGGCCGGGTACCTGCCCCTTTAAAGGAGGTGATAGTCCGGCCAGTCCTAAAGAAGGCATCCCTGGATCCAGAGATGGCCGCCAATTATAGACCAGTGGCCAACATCCCATTCTTGGGCAAGGTGTTATAGCGGGTGGTGGCAGGAAAACTCCAAGCACTCTTGCATGAGACTGATTATATGGACCCATTTCAGTCCGGCTTCAGACCTGGGTATGGTACTGAATGTTCCTTGGTCACCCTATATGATGACCTGTGCAGGGAGAGAGACGGGGGAGTGCATCCCTGTTGGTCCTCCTGGACCTCTCAGCGGCTTTCAATACCATCAACCACAGTATCCTTCTGGATAGGCTAGCAGGAACTGGGAGTAGGAGGCACTGCTTTGCAGTGGTTCCGCTCCTATCTCAATGGCCGATTCCAGAAGGTGGTGCTGGGGGACTATGGCTCTGCGCCATGGCAACTCAGCCATGGAGTACCACAGGGATCCATTTTGTCCCCCTTGCTATTCAACATCTACATGAAACTGCTGGGAGAGGTCATCAGGAGGTGTAGGCTGCAGAATCATCAGTACACTGATGATACCCAGCTCTACCTCTCATTTTCCACCAATCCAGGTGAGGCAGTGGCTGTACTGAACCGGTGCCTGGCCGAGGTAATGGGCTGGCTGAGGGCCAATAAACTGAAGCTCAATCCAGATAAGACGGAGGTCCTGTTGGTACATGGGTCTGGCTTCAGGGTGGGGGACTTGGACCTTGTCCTGAATGGGGTTGCACTCCCTCTTAGGGACAGGGTTCGCAGCTTGGGAGTGCTCCTCGACCCTGTCGTTAGAAGCTCAGGTGACGGCGGTGGCAAGGAACCCTTTCCTTCAGCTTTGGCTGATCCATTAGCTGCATCCCTACCTGGAGAACGATTGCCTGGCGACAGTGACACATGCATTGGTAACTTTCCGATTAGACTTCTGTAATGCACTCTATGTGGGGCTGCCCTTGAAGATGGTCTGGATAATTCAATTGGTGCAAAACAGAGCTGCCAGGTTGCTGACAGGAACTTGGTGTTATTCTCATATAATCCCAGTCCTCCATCAGCTTCACTGACTTCCCTTTGAAGTCCGGGCCCAATTCAAGGTGTTGGTTATCACCTACAAAGCCCTCAATGGCTTGGGACCTGGTTATCTAAAGGAGCGCTTGCGTCCATATATGCCCTCCTGCCCCCTGAGATCGGCGGAGGAGGCCCTTCTCCGGGAGCCCTCTGTGAAGGATATTAGGAGGGTGAGTACCCGGAGGAGGGCCTTCTCTGCAGTGGTGCCCCACCTATGGAATGCGCTCCCCAGAGAGGTCTGCTTGGTGCCGTCGTTGTTTTTTGGCACCAGGCCAAGACCTTTTTATTTAAAAGTTATTTTAATTGCTAATTGTTGATTATTTATTGGGTTTTTATATTGTGCCAAGATGTCTCTAGATTTTTAAGGTTAATTTTGCATATTGTTTGTTTTGTAAGCCGCCCTGAGGCTCTTTGTGAATGGGGCGGCATAGAAATGTTTTAAATAAATAAATAATTCTAGCTAGCTTCCGAAGGCACTTTTGTGGTGGCAGCTTTGTCACAGTGGCAAGGGATCCCTGCTGATAGCAAGGCGAGGGGGCTGATGAGGAAAGATGAATAAGCACCGGTAGCAAAAGAGAAGTGGGGACCTGTGCGTACCAGGGCTGCTGCAGAATAGAAGAGGTGAAGAGCATGGCAGGGCAACATCTACATCTGCCTTTTCGTCCAGGTATTCAGATGCGCTGTTGGCCAGGGGTGTGTGTAAGTTTGCCTCCGTCCCCATACACACTGCCTCCTTCCTTCACGACCTTCACAGGTTCTGAAGGTGGATTCCTTTCAGACCTTCTCCTGGTTATGCAAAGGTCAAGACTGGAAAGGGTGGTGCCACTGTGTGGTGCGGAAAATTGGGTGAGGCCTGGTCTGGGAGCTTTGGGCCTCTTGCACACTGCACACCTGCATGCATTCCAGCGAAATGTCTGAGAAAAGCACTCGTAGCTAACAAAAGCAAAACTGGGAGCTTCTTTAAGAACCGCTGCACACATATTTTGTTTGCTTTTTGGCTCTGGCCTCTTGGCAGAGCAGCAGAGCAGCAGAGGCACAGGCTGGGAGCGAGTGCTGAGTGGCCAGGGGACTGGTGAAGGCAAGGTAGGAGCTGGGCAGGGGAGCAGAGGGCCAGGAGCAGCGGAGAGGAAGGGGGGCAGGGCCAGTGAGGCTAGAGCAGCCAGGAGGTAGCGGACAGGAGGGGTCACCGGCCGGAGGGACTGATAAGGCCGCGCTCAGCCACTGCCAGCCCTTTTGGCTCTGGGCTCTTGGCAGAGCAGCAGAGCAGCAGAGGCACAGGCTGGGGGAGAGGGCTGAGTGGCCAGGGGACTGGCGAAGGCAAGGCAGGAGCTGGGCAGGGGAGCAGAGGGCCAGGAGCAGCGGAGAGGAAGGGGGCGGGGCCAGAGGGGCCGGAGGGGCCAGGAGGGAGCAGACAGGCGGGGCCACCGGCCGGAGGGACCGATTAGGCGTCGTCCCTTGTCTGCGTCCCTTAGCAGCCGCCCGGGCTGTCCGGAGACTCCCTTCCCTGGGAGGCAGAGGTTTGTTTTGTTTTGTTTTATTTTGTTTTGTTTTGTTTGTTTTGTTTGTGCTGTGCTGTGCTGTGCTGTGCTGTGCTTCCAATTTAAATTTAAGTTTATTTTATCCTTGTGTGTGTGTGTGAGTGGGCTTTTGCCTGGGAGAACTGGGCGAGTGAGAGGAACTGCAGGAGAAACAAGGCAGGGGACCAAGGTAAGGTCTCGGAAGGGATACCGATGGCAGACCAGGAGATGGTCTTGGCAGGAGTCACGGGTGTTGCTGTCCGCTGTGACAGCTGCGACATGTTCACCCTTCTCCCCCAGGAGAGACAGGGATACACTTGCCCTCGGTGCAAGCTGGTGACCCTGCTAGAAGAGGAGGTGAGGTGCCTGAGGGCCGAGAGAGCTCTCCAGGCCCCCCGGGAGCAGCCCCACTCTGGACAGAGGGTTGAGGGAGAGGCCATGGGAGGAGCAGCCGCGGAGACATGGAGGCATGTCACCCACAGGAGGAGGAGGCCAGCACAGCCTCCTCCTTCTCCTGGCACCAGTCTGGAGCTGGGAAACAGGTTCTCTCCACTTGGGGAGGCTGGGGCTGATGAGGCCTCAGGGGACCAGCAGGACCCCCAGCCTGGGATGTCAGGCGGCTGCAGGAGAGGTGAGGGCCAGGGCACGGCCGCCCACCAGCACCGGGAAGGTACGGCGGCGGGTGATTGTTGTTGGGGGCTCTTTGCTGAGGGGCACTGAGGCGGCGGTGTGCCGCCCCAACCTAGAGACAAGGGAGGTTTGCTGCCTGCCGGGCACACACATCTGGCATGTGAAGGACAGAGTGGAGCGTCTTGTTCGCTCTAGGGGTCACCAGCCGCTCCTGGTGATCCATGTGGGCACAAACAACATGGCCAGGCAGGGTATGGTCGGGATCAGCAGGGACTTCGAGGCCTTGGGGAAGAAACTCAGGGAGCTAAAGGTCCAAGTGGCCTTCTCATCAATCTTACCAGTCCAGAGATTTGGGCCAGGCAGGGAAAGGAGGGTATCTGAGGTGAACAGCTGGCTTAGGGTGTGGTGCCAGAACGAATGCTTAGGTACAGGTTAGGTGACAAGTGGCTGGAGAGCAGAAAAGGACCTTGGGGTGCTGGTTGACTGCAGGCTGAACATGAGTCAGCAGTGTGATGCGGTGGTCAAGAGGGCGAACGCCACCCTTGGTTGCATAGCCAGAAGTGTGGCTTCTAGATCGAGAGAGGTATTACTACCACTCTATACGACTCTGGTGCGCTCGCAACTGGAATATTGTGCTCAGTTTTGGGCCCCTCATTACAGAAAGGATATAGCCAGGTTAGAGTCAGTACAGCATAGGGCCACAAGGTTGGTGGCCGGTTTGCAGGGAATGGGGAATGAGGCAAGACTGAGGGAACTGGGTCTCTTCAGCCTGGAGAAGAGGAGACTCGGAATATGTTGGCGACATACAGGTATGTGAGGGGATGTCACACGGAGATGGGTAGAGACCTGTTCTCTCCTGCAGAGGAAGGCAGGAGGTTGTTGAGGCCCCATCGGTGAGGGTGTTCAAAGATAGGCTGGATGTCCATATGGTGGGCATGTCGTGAGCGGAGCCAGCTGGTGCCGGAAGTCAGACTAGATGGCCCGGGAGGCCCCTTCTGACTCGCTCTGTTTTCTATGTTTCTAAACTGATAGTACGATGTTAGATCCAGATTGATACTGGATCAGCTCCGCTGAAAGAAGTGAATTTCCCTCTCCTCTCCTTGCCAGTCATTCCTTTTGCTTCTCTGTGTTAAGCCAGCAATGTATCTGATCGTCCCTCTTGGTATATGCCTTTGTTTTGACTTTTAGCTCTGCCCAGGCGAAGTGTTCCATGACTATAAATACTTTTATAGCATGGTACTTGTGGGCTATAAGGGCAAATTTATGGATGGATAGACTGATGACAGTGTTGCATTCTGGAATTTGCTGTTGGTGGGAAAACTAGCCAAGAGCCCATCCTTCAACAGCTCCCTTGCCCTACCCTCTCATTCTTGGAAACCAAGCTCATGGCCCCATTCCTGGTTCTAAGGATGTGCCAGCAGGAAAAACTGCTGGACTCCCTATCAAATATACTGTTGGCCGTAGAGGAAGACCTCACAACAAAGGGTACCATTGCTTGCTGCATCCTGCACAACATTTGCAGGTCCAGGGGGGAGGGGCATGCTCCTTCAGGACAACCCCCGGCTTGCAGGAGCAGGGGCTGAGAGTGACTCCACTGACATGGACGATAGCCCTAACCAGCCCCGTCCCTCTCATCCAGTGAGCCCTCCATCCGAAACAGTGGTCCAACATAAAGTGCATGGCGTTTGCACAGCTGTTGCTGACTGAATCCAGCCCTATTACCCGTGTTTGTATGGTGCATTGGGAAGGCACTGAACTCAGAAAAGACTGACAGAGTTACTTCTGCTCCATGAAGATGTTCTACAAGCTGGAATGAAGAAGATGAATCTCTTCCGCTGGATCACAACCCCATGGATGCTTGGTGGCCATGCCACATCCTTACCTCCTCTCCCCACAAGTAAATCTCTGGCAACCTCGAGCCATTCTTGTACTTCATAGGAGTCCTCATTTATGTGCCTGCCTGCCCCCATTGGTATTGCTTTCAGCAGCCAGTCCCGGTGTGAGCAAACTCTGCAGTTCTCGTAGTAAAGGTCAGACTCCTTGCTGAGCTGACTTAGATGAGTAGCCAGCACTGTTTTCTCAATGGCAAGAACTGTCTGCATAACATGCTACTAATCGTGGCTTCACAATAACAAGTTTTTAGGAGAGTCTGCTCATAAGAGAAAAACAACTAATATTGAAAGTCGAGAACCATTCCAAGATGGAGGGCAGCGCTTGTGGGTAAATTAAGCAGTGTGGGGAGTGATGTAGCCAGTGAGGAAGGAACTTCGGTAGGTGCGCTTATGCTGCAGGGGACCAGGTGGGGTGGGGACAGGGGTAAAAGAGGATTCTCAGGCTACAGGAAGGTGTGGGTGGGGTGGGGAGCAGATGAAGGGAGAGCCAGAATACAACCCATT
Organism: Varanus komodoensis; assembly: GCF_004798865.1. NCBI lineage: Eukaryota > Metazoa > Chordata > Lepidosauria > Squamata > Varanidae > Varanus > Varanus komodoensis. The sequence goes on along the minus strand of NW_025336480.1, from coordinate 22,891,398 downwards.
TGTTGGGCTGCTGGGGACTGGGGAGCATGGTGAGAACAGTCGCTTTTCCTCCTGAAGGAGAGCAGAAGCGGGAGCACAGATGGGAGGGTGAGCCAAAGCGGCTTCTGCAACAGGTGGTGGGTGGAGAGGGCAGGAGAACGGGGGGGGGGCTACGGGGGGGGGGGGGGCAGGGGGAAGGACCAATGAGAGCCAGGAGCCTCTACAGACGTTAGGGAGCAGAAGGGGGTGCAGAGGAGGCAAATCTATTTCTCAAGTAAGTGGAGAGAGTGTCACACTATGCAAAGGCCAAGGTATGGGACAAAAAGATGACTCATCAATGGGAAAATGGTGGTTTAACTGAAAAAGAGGCAATTGATCTGCCAAGGGGAAGGACGGGGTTCAGAAAACTTTCCACTGGGAGCCACCTAAGGTGAGACATGTCAAGAGCTCTCAGAGGACCAAGAGCAGAAAAGCTGCTGAAATAGCAGGGGTGCAAAGGATCATGGGATTGGAATTTTCCCATCAGTCCCCCAGAATATATGCCAGGAGCATGACTCACATCACACCAGGCCATGGAGTGGTTGAACATCTGTATATTCAGCAAGCAACTAGCCTACTGTGGCTTCTTCTCGGGGCTGCTTACTTTGGCGCGCAAATGTACCATCAGGAGACCCTGTTCATAGAGTGAACTGAGGTTGGGCAGTGGGGGAATCCTCCCAGATTGGGGACAAGAATGTTCTATCAGCAAAGCCCTTCCTTGCTTTTACAGACTGTAGATCTTGGATCCTGCACGTGGCAAAGTAAAAGACAATGACAATATTCTTCTGCAAATTCCAGTGCTGTGTTACATACCTTTCTTTTAACATTTACCACTGCAGGTAAAGAAAGCTGTGCAGCAAGAAGGCTTTGGGCGGAAGAAGAGAGGATACAGAGATATCAATGAAATTGACATAAACATGAACGATCCTCTATTTACAAAGCAGTGGTACTTGGTAAGCAACAGGAAAGCTTCCTAACTAATTTTTTCTCACCTGGAAAGCAACCCCAGATTTGCCTAATGGGAAAGTTGTCAGGCAAATTGTGGAAGGGGGGAAATATGAAATGGGCTTCTTATTTCCAAAAGATTTTTGGCATGACCTGAGAAACTTTTTAAAGGCATGCTTCCTACAGCTTGTTGGCAGAGCTCTGCCGTGCATGCAGAAGGTCTCAGGGTCAGTCCCACCATCTCCAGGAAGAGCTGAGGAATCCCCTGCCTGAGAGGCTCTGCCAGTCAGTCTCAACAGGACAGGGCTAGACGGGCCCATGGCCTGACTCATACAAGGCAGCTCCCTGTGGTCCTCAGACAGGGGCAGCTTTTCCATGGCTTTCACTCCGTCCACTTTGGAAAGTGCAGACTACTGTTCTGCACTTTGCAATGCAATTTGTGCGATTGACACAAATGTATGCACTTTGTGCAAATTCACACGAATTGCATGGATTTGTGCAAATTTGGGACTGAAGGCCTGCCTATGTCCCAAATGTCCCATATTTATGACAACACTCACACATATCACTGCAGGTTTTAAAAACAGAAGTCTTCATTTTAACTAGATTTCTGTCAGGTCTTGTTGGAGTTGATGAAACAGAATCCATGGAGCTGGGTCAGGAAAACATAATGGACTTTCAGTCCTCCCCGTCAGATGCCTGTAAGAGGGAAGCATTTTATGTTCCACCAAACCTTGCTTTCTCCATTTTTTGGGTTGTCTCACATTAGTTGTCTTGATGAGTTCAGGCTCAATCCTATGCATGTTTAGACCAAACAAATCTTGCAATATTTCTGAACCAGTTATAAATTTGAGATTTGTGTGTTTTTTTTTTTTTGCCCACATATGCGTTATGTAGACACATATAAGTTAACTGCTGATTTTAGGATTCCTGGATTATGTATGCATTCAACATTTCTTTGAATATATTTATATCATGCTCTTGCACTCTGGCTGCTGTGTTTGCTACACTGAGTAACTCCGATTACACAATTTAGCACAACAAAAAAATTAAATACACACCAAGCATTTGTTTGAAATTTAATTTGGGGAGAATGGGCAGAACAGCCACAGGTTGTGGCATGGCTGTTTGCATGGCAAGGGCCAAAGGGCATGAATTCAGAGAGTGGTAAGCCTATTTTTAGTGACATTTGCTGACTGACAGTGTTAACTTTCCTGAAAAACAAGAGCCAAGTTAAAGCCAACCTCAGATTTATTTCCTTTGTTGTAGAACCGTTCTCATTGCTCACAAATGCAGTGAAGTCCTGTGGCTCCAATGTCCATGGGCAGCATATCTACTCTGAGTTTAGGCTGAATGTTAAAGGCACCATCCAGGCTGTAGAACCCCATTCCTCAAAATTGGATCAGCACCATGGATAGCTCCTTAAAAGTTCAGATGGCAGCCCAGAGAGTATGCACTCGTTTGGCTGACGTGGGAGTCACTAGCTTCCACTGCTCAGAGGTGGAGATGATGCCTCTGGATGTTCGGCAGTGAGAATCATTCGGCACATGTTCAAAGACAGAGGCACTGTCCTTTTTATTACTGCTTCACATGATCAAGGGCTGGATTTTGGCATTCAGACTACATTTCTGAGCTGTCCCCTGCAAGCAAAAACGGAGCAATAGAATCCATCAACCTTCTTGCACTGCCTCCTGTGTGAGAGCTGTACTTTAGAGGTCTTGGCTTCGACAATGGGGCCTCATTCTGGCCTGCATTTTGCAATCTAATGAGAGCCATTTTGTAGCAGCTGAACCAGACAGACTCTCGGCAGAGGTAAACAAATGTGGCAAGCAAATGCATCTCTTATGCCTCTTGTTTCTAATTTGATGCATTAGATCAACACCGGCCAAGCAGATGGGACTCCTGGCCTTGACCTTAATGTGGCTGAAGCATGGGAGCTGGGTTATACAGGGAAAGGGGTAACGATCGGAATCATGGATGATGGTGAGTGAAAAATTAAATATCCTGATGGTCTGAATAAATCTGCCCAACTTATTGTGACATGTGAGAGTTGCAATTTAAATTAAAGCTTTCTTCCATGACTCAGACTCCAAAACACTGAGATTTTAATGAGGACATTATTAGATATTCAGCCATATTTTTTAATAAGGAATCATCTACCAACAGTTCCCTGAGGATACAAGCCCATGGATATTTATGATCCATGTAAATCAGCCAAGGGTAGAACATTTTGGTTCATGAACAATGACTCTCAACTTATTTTGCTGGTTTAAACAAATCCCAATAGAACCCACTTTGAACGGAGCTCAAGAGAAAATTAGACCGTTACGATTAAAGCTCTTTAGGTGGTTTTAGGATAATGTAGGATGATGATGATGGGATAATGTAGAATACTGTTGGTGGTGGTGATGTTAAAAATAAATTGATTAGATCATGGGATCAATTTTAACATTGCCCTCCACTTACAGTATATGAAGTTTTAAATTTGCTCTGTAAGCTTTCCACCACACTGCTAAAAATAAGTGGCGAAATAGCTGTGCTGGAACAGATTCACAGAGGCCTCTCCTTGTAAGCAGAGATGCACCACAAGAGAAATAATGCCACTTGTCTACACAGCACACCACCCATTTGCCCAAGACTCATTGCTCTCTGGATGCTTTTGTTTGGGCTCACGGAGTGACATGAGTGTGGCTAGGCCCTGCTGGGTCCAATCCCTGCTGCTAGAAAGCCTTGAAGCTGGGAAGGGCCCGGTGCCTGGAGGGAGCATACAGAATGGAGGCAGGATCTCAGGTCACCGAAACAACAAGTCAGATTAAGCCAATGCGCAACTAATCAAGAAAAACCATGGAGGGTCACTTGCAGTCACTCCTTAATTCCATTTGTTTCAAAGATGGACCTTATTCTTGGGATTTCTGTGGTCCATGAAGGACAGAAATCCTCCCCAAAGAAAGGCTGAGATGTCTGAGGAGTTCAGCCTTTGAGAATTCTTGTGCAAAAGGTCCTGGTTCACACCTGTTGGACTAATCACGGGTGAGAATTTAGGCACCAAAGAGGTTTAGCACTCCTGAGTGCTGTGACACATTCCTTGGCCATTTGTACACAGTATCTCAAGCATAGAGTTTAAGTTGGAAGTAGATGATGCAGGTTTGGAAATAATATATTTATTGAAATGTAATAAAAATATGAAATACATATTTTAAGGTAAAATGCTCACTTAAATGTGTGATTTGGGAGGATTTCTAACTCTACCCCCTCCTACACACAGATTAAGATGGGAATGGGAATGGAAACCAACCACAGTCCAGAAATGGACAGATTCATGCTCCCCTTCCCAAAGGCCATAGGCAAACTAGGAGAGGTTCAGCAGAACTAATGGTGGAAGTGCCTTCTCCTCACTTTTCTCACCTCTCTAAAGCACCTTTTCCATTGCTACAGTTACAGTTCCTATTGTCTTACTGGGACTGTATCCAGCTAAGTCCTGGAGCAAAATCTGTTCAACCAAGTCAGAAAGCCAGCAGCTCAACAAGAAGGACAGTCTAAAAGTTGGGATCTACAGGGTAGAGGTGAAGCACAATCAGGAGAACAGGGACTTACCAGGAGTCCTGGAGAATAGCCCAAAGAAGAAGTAGCACTATGAAAACAAGGATGCCAGGTACCCGCAGCCAAAATAAAGGTGTTCCACCAACTGAGGTCTCAACTGAGAGCTTAGGGAGTCAGCTCTGACAGTCAGCACTGAGGCTGAGCTAGAAGCCATTTTTCCTGGCTTCGGAGCTGCCCTTCCTCGAACAATACCTTTATTCTAGACTCCAGATTATTGCAAGTCTTGAGGCATGCACCAGTGGCTGCTTGACGCTCTGCCGTCAGGTGCTGATACACTCTAGGATTGGTTGGATGTTCGGCCTCCTCCTCTGAATGAGCGGGCAAGGTACCATCCTCAACTGCTGAAGTTGGAGTATCACTAGAATCAGGGGTCTTACCAGGTCTGTAGTCTCTGCAATGCCACAAAAGCCTCTGCAAGGTCAGAAGAGTCATCCTTGTCCAGATGTGCATCAGGCAGGACAGTCCTGGGAGTGTGAGAGCTTCATAGCACCCTGGCGCTTGCTCCAGGAGGAAAGAGAGGAGGTAGGACACAGCTCAGGCATGCCAGGAAGTCTCCCTTTTCCTTCTGCAGAACTGGCCCTGTGTCAGTCTGGAGTTTCTGCCCTCAGCCTGCTGTGAATGCCTGCAGGCAAAGAGGAATGATGGAACAATGGTGATCGTGCACTGGACAGAACCGGTATCCGGTCTGCCAATTTTCAAGACTCATTGAATGCTGCAGAAATGAAAGAACAGCCCTGGGATTCTGGTAGAAAGAGACTGACTAATGGCAAAGCCCTCGTTTTATACCAAGGTATGCAAATGACCATTCCAGTTCCTAACCTATTGCCTCCTGCCTCCTTTCTATTTGCTTCCAGCCAATTAACAAAAGAACTCAAATTCCAGGCCAAACATTTCTAACATTTATTTTAAAGGGAACTTTTATCCTATGCCCATTTTTCACGTAGTCCCCACCAAAGCTCATTTTGTTGCGGTATTGATTTCTGTGTGTGCAATTCTATCAAAACTGCTGAGATGAGAAGCCGTACAAGGGGATGATGAGTAAATAGAGAGATGAAAGTGTAATTTGAAATGGGAAGCTTTTGTGGAATTCCACCGTGCTAGCTACAGGGAACAAATATTACATTTGTGCCACAGAGATGAAATGGGCTTTTTAGTCTTCCCATCACTAGTTCAAAAGCACTTCTTTTGTTTTCTCTCGCTGTTCTTGCCCACTTGAGTCCTGCAGTCTAAGCCCTTGCTAATGTGTCACGCTGCAGGCTTGCAGTTTTCCACACCCCAGCTGTGGCTAATACACTTGCAGCTGCAATGTGTGCCACCATTTCCCCTAACTGCTGTGAAAGAGCAGCACTCTAAAGTTGTATAGCAAGGGATGAATTTGCTTTGGCTATTGAGTCATATGAAAATATAATATTAAATAAGCTTATGACTATAAATTATACACTAATTTTAAAAACTACACAGAGGTGTGTGCGTGTGACTCATAAAAACTATATTAGCAACTTGTACTTGTTAGAATTGGACCTTCAAAATTCTGTCGCTCCAGAGAGCCAGTGTGATGTAGTGGTTAAGAGCTCAGGACTGGGACTCAGGCAGCCTGGGTTCAAGACCCCCTCAGCCATGGAGCCAGCTGGGTGACTCTGGGCCAGTCACAGACCCTCAGACCAACCTACCTCACAGGGTTGTTGTTGTGGGGATAAGACTGAGAGCAGCAGGATGAAAATGATGCAAGCCAGTTTGAGTTCTAAAAAAATAAAAAGAAAAAAGAAAAAGGTGGGATAGAATTATCATCATCATCATCATCATCATCATCATCATCATCATCAAGCAAAGTGCAGTGTCACTTAGTTTTGGGAGCAGGGGGTATTATTAGTTGCTGATAGTTATGTGGCACATACCACTCTCTGTCTTTGGGCAACAGAAGGTTTTCTCCAGACCTGCAAGGCACTGATCATTGCTTGGTGTCTCCTGCCTCTGATCTTCCTGTTTCATACCCGTCATTCCAGGCACTGCCATTTCCCCAGGGACTCTGCATTACCCCAAGGAGAACTCTGAAGTGCACTGGGCAGTGGGACGTCCCACTTCAGGGGCAGTCACTGGTACCCTTTTATAGCTTCCTAGCATGAGGACATGAACCTTGCATCTGCACCAGATTCTAACTTCCTGGAAATATCTCCTGTCCCTCAGATGTACACAAGTGTGAGACTGCAGGAACAGACACTGGCCCTTTAAGAACAGCAGTCACAGTCCAGTAAAGGTGGAGCCATGGAAAGGGCAGATTCTGGCAGTCTTTTTGGGGATTTCATTCACCACAGTCTTTTGCTGGGACAACAGCTCCTCCTTGGTGCATGCTCCACCCAGGATCTCTGGCAGGGTGCAATTCAGGGTCCTGATGTGACCCAGAACTCTGCTTCCTTTTCATAACTAGTTAGGGCAGTTTCTATCCTTACAATTTTGAATCTCCTTTTCACATTCTTTTCAAACTTTGCTGTCATGTACACTTAGATGACTTCTGGCTGGGGTGTTGGTAAGAAGCTGAAATTACATAGGCAGTGGGAATCCATGCTTTTAGAGCAATGAGATCAGGTGGACATCTAGCATGCTGCAAGGACACCCTAAGGCACCTTAAGGCATTCATTTGCCAGGCTGCTTCCTTGACTCTTAGCACTGTCGTCTATCTCTGGCTTCTTAATGAGATATTTTATTGGTTTTTTATGGCCTTCATGGTATTCTATCATGAGTCGGTCAACTACCTCGGTTTTTGTAAGGAAAAGCAGAATATGTATTTTCTAAAATAAATGAGTGAAGTGAAGTGCATGGGAAGGATACAGTTGATCATTGTATTGCCATGGCATAATGGCTGGCAAAGTGTGCCACTTGCCAAGACGCAGATGGGTTACAGCAACCTTCGCTCAGCTCAACGTCCTCCAGATGTGTTGTAGCAGAGCTCCCATCTTCACCAGACAGGCTGACTTAAGGGTAATGGGAGCAATAATCAAAAGCAACTAGAGGGCCCCCAGTTGAGAGGAATCCAGAAAGGAGCCCAGAGCCCAGATCTCATTGAAGACAGGCAGCAGTGTGGCCGAGGGTGCAGCTTGGGACCAATTTCAGCACCCTGACAGCCCAGGAGTCCCCCAGATGACCACCCAGGGAATGGCAAGTGAAGGGAGCAGCGCCCCAGTGTAAACACTGGCATGGGGATCCTGGGACCCACTAGGGCTGTTTCTGTACATCTCAGCATCCTTCATTCCTTTCTTTTTTTCAACAAATCCATGTTAGGAGTGATGGCCCAGGCATACACACATTTGCAAGTGCTTGTGTTACTTATCCTTTGCAAAAGTTATCCTTGTTCAAACAGAAGCAATGCTTATCCCCAGTTAAAAGGTTCAGCTGATTTTGATTTTATTCCTGTAGTCATGAGGCTGCTCTGATTTCAGTGATTTTATAATGCAAAACTGCACATGCTCAGGGCTTTTGGCCATCAGTTTGTGGCTTACTGAGCAGTTGTTGTTTGCTCAAGCATATGAGGAATGTTGAAGTGGTTATAAAGTATGGAACTGGGGTGAGAAGAAGAGAGATGCTAGCCCACAACTGAAGAGATGCACATGGCTGTCTGAAGAGCTCCTGCACAGAAGTCCATTCATTCCAAGGTCTTACAGTATTAAGCTTCCCTGCTGAAGGTGGGACCTCATTTCGTCTAAGACTTTGCCAGGTTAGAACTTGATGATGGAAAGGAGCACACAAAAACCCAACCCTTTTGATGCCCAGAATGGATCTTAACTGATTTTACCCTCTGAAGATAACTTAGGTGATTAAAATGACTTTATCAAGCCGCTTTTGTACTTTCTGTGACAGAGGTTTGCATCCCACTTCACTAACCAGCTCTTTAAACTAATTTAGTCCCAGTGATGTCTCTGGAACTGTGTTGCTTTAAACCAAAATGGATAGCATGTCTGATTCTCTTTTATCTTATAGTGGGAGGTAAGTTCTTGTTCTTTGTGTTATTGTTGTTGTTGTAGAACATGGACTTTGCAAAAAAGGATAGATGTAGTGACAGTGATATAATTATGATAACAAAGATGGATTCATTTCATAACCTTCAGATTTAAACATCTATAAGTACTAGGCAGCTTTTAGCTCTATTGCCAGGTGGAAATGGACAGCATTGTTAGTTTCTTGGCCACATCCAAGGCAAATGCATTTAGTGGAATGCATTTGTCTTCTAGGCAGTGGAGCTCGTCTATATTTTACAGCTGTAGGATTATAGATGGATATATTTGAGCATCAGAATAAATCTCCAGTTCCTGAGTTCTCATTAATGCCAAAATGCCAAAATGAACATGAACCAGACAAAGCTTATTCCACCAGACAAAGGCAGGTGTCCATTGTTCTAATGGAGTTGTTTGCTACATGAGGATTGTGGTGAGCAATCTGGAGCTAACTCATGTGGTCTCTGTAGGACTTGCCAATGTCATTTTGCTGCCTGAGACAGAGATGAGATGGTGCTCCCACTGCCCACCCCCATTTCCATTTCCAGAAACTGACCAGACAGGCAGTGGAAGCTTATGCCCACCCTGGCAATGGAGCAGTGCCCTCCTTTGCCCATGGTGGCAACAGGTTAACTTAAAGGGCACCGGGCAGGCCATGTGGTAGTCACAGATCTCCCCTTCCATGCCTCCCTGCTGCCCGCTAGCATCTGCTGCCTGCAGGGGCCGCCTCATTCCGTTGAATGCTCTCCAGTTGCCTGAAATCGGAATGAACTGAGCTAAATGAAAAGCACTGACACACGTGACCCCAGAGAGCTCAGTTCTCCCCAGTCCTACCTTGTCTTCACGGAGTGAAGGGATTTGGGGCAATTTCAGGGCAGCTGGAGAAACTGTAGCCCCCAGTGACTGTGAACTACTCCGGGGAAGAACAGGAGACATGATCTCAGCGGAACATGGGAAAGGCGAAAGCACTGGTAATGGAGGAGCTACCACTACTGAATGGGATTAGGAGCTAATGGGGCTGGAGAAGTGACAGTGTCTTAAGGCATAGAATGTTGGCCTGATGTTTTCGATCTTGGTCCCCTGGCCACCCCGTGTTACTGGCTATAGTGACCCAGATTTCATTGATGCTGCTAGACTTTAAGCATATCAGTTTGACAAGTGATGCCCACTGTGTCCTAAACTGTCTCGGCATTATATTTTCCCACTTAACCTCTGATCCAAGTACATTTCTGAACCTAGCCTGTTACATATTATAGTAGATCTGTTTCCTTTCCTTTCTTTGAAAGCTTAAATTTAAGTGAGAGTGAGCTGTAAGGCCAGTATCCTTCCTTGTGGTATTCTTATTTATGGAGTAATGGATTTCATGGCAATTCGCAGCATTTCAATTTCTGTTGTTTGGAATGTGTTAATAATGGTTTATTGTGCCATCACATAACTGTGTTTTGCTGAAATTACGGTTGTTATTTTAACAAGAGAAACCATAATATTTTGAATCTGTTCATCATGGCTTATGTGCTGTCATTGTATTTTACAGGGATTGATTATCTTCATCCAGACCTTGCCTCCAACTATGTAAGTACATGGTGTTTTATGCAGTATAATTCTGAGCATTCTTCTATAAGGATGATCTGCCCATTCTTTTAGAGGAAATATTTACCCACTTAGCATGTTAACAACATATTGCGGAATCCATGTTGATGATGAACAAAAGTGGCCCATGGTTAAGTGTGCAGTTAGGTAAAACATATTTGTCTCTGTGATCTGCATGTGAATCAAAACTGTGATGTATTTTGTCAGGGGGAATTATGTGGCTATCAAACTCTGAGTAAGTTTTCACTACCAATACTGAAAAATAGTATCATCTCACAAGTATCTCCTTTGAAAGAGCATTGTATTATTAATTTAATTTAACACAAAAGAGCAAATGCAGTTCCAAAACTGAGAAAAATCACAGTGCAATCAATTAGTAGGCATACTCAGATCAGTACTACTGTTTTCCAATCAAATTTATGCTGCATTTAGTTCCCGAAGATAAATGGCTTCTAAGACTTTTTTATCCATATTCCAGGATATTTTTTTCTCGAGTACTGAATAAATTTGTCCCATTAATCTAAGGAGTCATCATTTATACCTTCAGCCTCCCATATTTTTATGCAATATGAAAACATATGCATTATATTCTATGCCAAATATTATTTTCCCATTCCCATTAGAGATGGTATTTTTGTTGCTGTTTTCATTTTTTTCTGGGCTGAAATCAACATTTATGTTTTTAGTTACTCCCAATCCTCTCTCTTACCTTGGCGCAAGATAATGTACAGTGTGGTGTGTTGGTTAACGAGTTGAACTGGGGCCTGAGAAATCCTGGTTCTGGTACCAGCTTGGCCATGAAGCTCGCTGGGTGACTTTGGGCCAGTCACTCAGCCCGACCTACTTCACAGGGTTGTTGCTGTGAGGGTGAAATGGAGCTATGTGAGCTGCCCTGGCTTCTGACAAGAGGAAAAAAGCAGGCTATTAATGCAATGCAAGAATAATAGTAATGATGATAATACCACCAAATGTCCAAAGGCAGTTTATATCCTGTAATTTTACTGTGTTCATATCCACATTAACCCACTACATGTGTCAATCCAGTGCAAAGGACAGACTTCCTCTCCAACATATTGCTTTAGGCTGTTGATAGGTTTCCTGCAGTTTATAAGGTAGTCTTCTTTTAAAATAATTGAATTTATCCTTCATGAAGTGGCTACAGTTCCCTGCCCACACACAAATAATTATATGAATGGGAAGAAATAATAGGCAGTATCCAAAATGACCCTCATGCTCATATGCAGTGGTCATGAGGGCGAATGCCACCCTTGGTTGCATAGCCAGACACGTGACTTCTAGATTGAGAGAGGTATTACTACTGCTCTATACGACTCTGGTGCGCCCACAACTGGAGTACTGCGTTCAGTTTTGGGCCCCTCGTTACAGGAAGGATATAGCCAGCTTAGAGTCAGTGCAGCGTAGGGCCACAAGGTTGGTGGTTGGTTTGCAGGGAAAGCCATATGAGGCAAGACTGAGGGAACTGGGTCTCTTCAGCCTGGAGAAGATGTGAGGGGTGTCACACGGAGGTGGGTAGAGACCTGTTCTCCCTTGCAGAGGAGGGCAGGACCCACTCCAACAGAGCAAAGCTCAAGGAACCAAGGTTCAACTTGGATGCCAGGAAGTACTTCCTGACAGTGTGGACCCCAAGGGTATTGAATGGGCTTCCATGGGAGGTGGTTAAGACCCCATTGGTGAGGGTGTTCAAGGATAGGCTAGACATCCACATGGTAGGCATGTCGTTAGCAGAGTTGGCTGGAGCCAGGGGTTAGACTAGATGGTCCCGGAGACCCCTTCTGACTCGCTCTGTTTCTATGTTTCTATATCATTGATGTTGTGTCCTATAGCCCACCAGGAAGAGTATTATCTGGGTTTTGGGGACACCCATCACACTAGTAAATGATATCTGGGTTGCACTAGAGGTCACTTACCACCAGTACCATGTGAGTTACAGTAGCATTAGTGTCGACTTGGATGCTACCCAATATTTTTACTGAAGCTACAGGAATTTTTAAAAGGAGAATGTTTTAAGTCTTATGCAAGTGGCTGATGTGCCCTGCTTCTTGAACAGCATACAAAACTAGATTTTTTTTAAGGTGCAATAATTTGGAGTCAGCTCTTTCAGTATGTCTGGATGATTCTGGGCTGCTGGACAGACAAATCAATAACTGCTTTCCTAAGTTGTTCATGTTTGTAATTCCTACAAGCTTTGCAGGCAAATATAGGGATGAAATCCACATGGTTGAGAAAACACAGTGAGAACTGTATATAGAGGGAATGAGTATCTTTATGTTGCACAAATATTTGTAAATGTAACACAATTGAACTTTTTGGAAATACCTTAACATTGGGAAGGGACAATTACTTGCTCGGGGCTATGAGATAATGTGGAACCCATGGTTTGCGAATATAAAGTAGCAGGCATTTCAAATCAAAGATCTCAGGGAACAAATTTAGGAAAGGAACCCCTTTGCCTTTGGCTCCACCTACTATGAAATGGAACCTCCACTAGCTTCTCTGAAATTGAATGCAGCCCTCAGAGTGAAAGAATCATGAAATCATAGAACAGCAGAGTTGGAAGGGGCCAAGAAAGCCATGGGATCCAACCCCCTGCTGTTGCAGGACACCAGTTTACACCATCCCACTCAGCTCCATCTTGCCGTCCAGCTCCATCTTGAATGTCTCTAGTGTGGGAGAGCCCACAACCTCTCTAGGCAACTGGTCCCACTGTCCAACTTTTCCTGATAACTAGCCTAAACCTAAAGAGGTCCCCTCCCTCTGAGATGGAAGAACCAAAGGCCGGACTCAAATCTTTATCCATAATCTCACTTGGAGAATGTACTTATGTACCAAAAGGGGGATACAGGTAGAGTCACAATACAGAGCCACAATACAGGCAAATATTTTTCATCTTTGTGCCATGAAAAATTTCAGCTGCTGATTTCCTCAGACCAAGATCTCTAACATTTCCTGTGAAGCTCTCTCATCTCTGCCACCTTCAAAAATGTATTTTTAGTGCAAATCTTGAAAAATGTGAGGTCACCAAGACCTTCTTCTTGTTCCTACACGTGCTTCCCAACCCTGCCCAATCTTCACCCACACAGACTTCCCCCCCTATGTTTTCTCTCTCTTCCTGCTTCCACTCTGTAGCCTCATTTTTGTCTATTCACATCCAATTTCCTTGTTAATCCTATCCTTTCCCCATCCCCGGCCTTCCTTTTCTCCCTTTCTAGCTTTTAGCCTTGCTCTTCCTCTCCTCTCTACCCCTTTGCCTTCTTCTTTCTCCTTCCTTTGCAGCCACTAGCCCTGCTATTTCCCTCCCCGCACCCCCTCTTTTGACTATCAAGGCCCCACAGCTGCCCTGATGTGACTGGCCATGTTCCCACCAGGAGCCATTTTGTGTTGGTGCTTGCAGCAGTCTCTCAAATCCCCAAATATATCTTGCACGCAGTGCAGAAGAGCCAGTGTTTGTTTTCCTACCGCAAAACCCCTCACTGAGTAGAAATGGAGCTATTTATTCTTCCATAAAATACCAAGCAAGCTTTTCAGCTCAGCTCTCTAAAGGTTTACAGTATGAACACACTGATGACAGAGCCGAGGCAAATAGAAACTTGTTCCAAAGTTTATTGAAGTAAACACAAAAAGTGTCCGTTTGTGTCATCCTGCTCGCATTGTTAGGATTCAGGCCAACTATGCAATGGCTGTGGTATCTTGAGATGGACTCATCCCAGAATAATACAGGACAGCGGGGGTGGGGGGTGGGGGGTGTTTTTAAAAAAAAAATTATGGTGAATTAAAGCACACAGACATCACAGAAGTGTCCTTGAAGATACAGTCTGAGTCATGATAGACAAGAGCAGAGATGCACAGAGTGAAGTATGCTTTCTATAGCTTGATGTCAGTGAAGAGACTGGAGGGCTGAGTTGCATAGTCCTTGAAAACGAGAGTATTTTATTTTAGAGGTAGGGTTTTTTAATGTGGGCGGGAGTACAGTGGAAGGACTACCTTGGCTCTTGCCTCAGTTGATCATTATATACAAACGGATGCCTGTTCCACCTCAGCTGTTCTAAGATGTTTCCATTCCAGGGAATGCAGAACGTTAACTATCAGTTCCCAGTGAGGGTGCAAGGGGATTGGAGAGTGTACCAAACTTCCTTTCAAGGTGCTAAAATGAATCCCAAGGAGCAGATTGGTTGTGTTGCTTCAATGGGAAAAGCAATGCTGCAAGGGTGGCAAGAAAAGGGGAGCATCGTTCTGCCATGGTGATGCAGGCATTTGGCATGCAAGCACCAAGTCCAAGCCAGGCACCCCCTGCCGACCCTCCCTGTTGTCAGCTGTCCTGTTAAACTGCAAATCCCAAAGGGGAAAATGTGGGTAGGAACAGGAAATCATACAATGTTTGAGTATGGTGAGCTTCTATGAATTCCACCTTGAAGTTCATTTCACTTCATTCGCAATTGCAAAGGCAAGATAGGGTTTTTTTCAATTGGGTGAATGTGAGTTATAAAATTTTAAAATTCTGCACCCACCATGCACCCTTTTCCTCTGTAGGTTAAAGTGTGTGCATGTGATGGGGAAAGAATGGCATTTGCACAAGTACATGCTCTTAGACACAAGTGGAAGTGGTAGAAATTGTCCACATTTCTTGAGAATTGAATTTCTGCTTGTATTTGCATTTGGAGTAGTGAATGGGACATCTCTGCATCATTTGTGCATCCTTAACTGCCATCTCTGCACAACTGGGAGTCCTCACATATCAGCTTTTCTGATTGCACCAAGGTTTCAAGCCTGCTACCTAATGCAAGATAGGGCCCATGTACATGGAAATATGGAGGGTGGAGCTGGTTTGGCCCCCTTGGGCCGCCACTCTTTTAACCCTCACATGTGCAGGCTAAATGCCCCTTCAGGCTATGATTGGTGGTCTGACTGTTTATAGATTTGATGGATTCTCACAGATGTGCCTTCAAGTTTTGATGGTGGTTGCACAGCAGGGTAGCTCTTTGCTATGATGAGTCAAACAGAGAATGGAGCCATGTTTGCCATGATTTAATAAGACTTTGAAAGGTCCCCAAGAGGAACCTTCTGTTGAGTGGGAAGAAAAAGCTCACACAGCCAAGAGAAGAAAATTGGAAATGGAAAGGATGAAATATTTGCAGGCGGGATGACATTTCAAACTGCCCTTTTGAATTTCCTCTGGTACTGCAACATAAACGTAGGAGCTGGAAAGTGATGTACTGTGGAGTATTCTAAGGAAAGGTGGCAAGAGAATGCATTGCTGTGAAGAGGGACTTCAAGAGATGTGTAGCATGGTGTCCCCACTGTGGGTGCCAGTGGCCAAGGAAGCTCCATAGCCCCCAAGGTTGGACCAGATGCTGAAGAAACCATTGCTGAGGGATCATAGTGTCCTACCAGAATGAATGTTCTGCATGCCAAAGGCTCCATCCTAAATCCCTGGTAAGCCTAGCCAAGTGGAAGGATCTTCCTTAAAGACCTTGCAACACTGCTATCAGTCAAACCTAAGACCAGTTCATTTCTCCCTCTGAAGCAACACCATTGACCTATTCCTTGGCTTCCATTTTAACACCTCAGAGCAAAGTTAGGCACAATCCCCAGTCTCCCTTGCCCCTCCCTGCAGGCCTGCAAACCCATCTTCTTCGTCGTGGCCTCTGTGCATCACACATATGGGGAGCTGCGCCTGCGCAGCGCCTTTGGCTGGAAGATTACAAGGTAACGGTTTCTTTTGGCGGGAAAGCTCCACTCCCCCTCCCCCACAGCCTATAAAGAGCGGAGCGTCCGCCATTTTGTTCAGTCTTTGCGACCGCCGTTCGCTGTACCTTGTGCCACTTTTGACTATCGCTTTGATCGTTACTTGTAGCCTATTTTCCTCTTCTTGTTAAACTCCCAGTTTTATATCCCTGATAGTTCTTGTTAGTTCTTGTTACTTCTATAGTTCTATTGTTCTACCATTCTACCTTCTTCTATAAAAAAAAATCAACAACCAAAAATATATTCTTACCCTCTGCACTGTCTTCTTTTTTCCTCTTCTTGCGATGGCGCTGCGAGCGGCTTTCCGCAAATGCGCGGAATGCGGGTCGAAGATGTCTCCGTCTGACCCGCACGACCTATGCCTCCTCTGCTTGGGGGAGGGGCATAGGACCGACAAGTGCTCCCGCTGCCTGGCCTTCTCTAAGCAGGCCAGGAAAAATCAGGAGAACTGCCTCCGGAGGCTCCTGTGGGATAGGGCTCTTATGCAGTCCGACCCACTCGTCGCCGCCCTGAAGCCTGGCCCGGCTATGGTGGTCCCACCCTCGCGCCTGTTGGACGAGGGTGCCTCTACCTTGAGGGCTCCACCCGCTTCTCCCAAAAAGAAAAGCGAGAAGCACAAGCATGCTGATGCTGATAAATCAGCTAAGAAGGCCAGGAAAGAGAAGCCTCCTAAACCGGCCCAGAAGTCGAGGGATCCGGAGCGGCCATGACACCACATCTCGGGTTCGACGGCAGTGTCGGTACCGGCGCCAACCACTCTACCGACCCCACCCAGCCGGTACTCCAGGCAGCCATAAGGGTCACTCCTCAAGGGTCTCCCCATCGTGCGGCCGACCTCCCTACCGAGCCGCTTCCACCTCTCCAGTGGGGGTCAATCTCTGATGGGGAAATTCAAGACTCTCCTCCCAGGGCTAGGTCACCCCACGTCTATGCCCATGGCCACAATGGAGGTGGATGTGGTCGGATCCCTGCCCAGGACTCGCCGGAGTCGCTCCAGGGAGCCGTGATCCAAGGACTGGCATCGCTCCTAATACCCATCTTGGGGCGAGCCACACTTGACCAGGTACTATCCCACGCCGAGGGATCGGTCCCCACCACGCTCTCGCGATCGCCCGCTGCCACTGGATCCGAGGCACACATCCCCGGTTCCCCGGGAGGAAAGCAGCCGGTCCGTCTCGCCGGTGGAGTCCTCTTCTTCGACCCCTCCATATTACGACATGGAGTCCGATGACTCGGACATCGATTCCACCTCTCCCGACATTGCAGTGACCTCCCAGGGCCCTGCGTCACTGGACGAGTCCCACGTCTCTTTTGCGGAGTTGATGTCTAGGCTTGTCCAGTCCCTGGATATCGATGCCGTCCAGCACCCAGGAGCATCAACGGATAAATTTTATGACGTCGTCCGCGGGGAGCAGTCCACCTCCATCGTCCTGCCCCTGATCACCACCCTCCGGCAGGCGATGACGCAGCCCTGGGACTTGCCCTCTCACCCTCAACCAACATCGCAGAGGTATGAAGCCATGTACCGGGTTTGGGAGGAGGACATACCATTCCTCCTCTGACACCCCAAGCCGAACTCGGTCATGGTGGAGTCCTCCCAGGGTAGAGAGGCAAGAGGCCACACCACTTCGCGAGACAAGGAGGGCCGCAAGATCGACTCCCTGGCCAGGAGGGTCTACGCAGCTTCAGGCTTGGGGCTGCGTATCTCGAACTACGAGGCGACGTTGGCGAGATACCAGTATTTTATAATGCAACGCCTCCACAACGTCGTCTCGGCCCTCCCAGAACAACAAAGCGACTTGGCCAAAGTGCTAATCAAGGAGGTGATGCACGTCACGGTCCAACAGTTGTCCACAGCCAGGCACCATGTGGACACCAACTCAAGGGCCTTGGTCGGTGCCGTCTCTCTTTGTAGGCATGCGTGGCTGAGGAGAGCCAACTTCCCCGAAGAGACCAAGCGGCATATCGAGGAAATGCCCTTTGACGGGTCTGGGCTTTTCCATTCGAAAACGGATCATAAACTCAAAAAACTTCATGAGTCCCGCATGACAGCCCAACGAATAGAGCTCCAGTCGCAACTGAGGCGTAAGTGGGCATGGACCTGTCCACCCTACAGACAGCCTTACCATTCCAGGCAACAGCCTCAGCACAGGCAGCAACAGCAACGCCGCCGACAACAGCCCCAACAACGCTACCAACAGGTCTGCTGCCAATATGACGACAGGAGGCAGCGTTGATGGGACTGGCGAACCATTCCTCTACCCTATCCTATACCCACCCCCTTCTCATCTGGGGACCGGCTGTGAAGCCGACTCCCCATTTTGGAGTCCATCACATCTGATCGGTGGGTATTGTCTATCATACAGCACGGCTATAGGATAGAATTCGATAACGTTCCTCCATCGAGTCCGATCCGGTTTACATCTTGCTCACCAGTACTGCTCGATGAAATATAACAACTTCTTCGTAAAGGAGCGATTCGTCAAGTAACTCAATATGACAGCCTTCACGGATTCTATTCTAGATATTTTACAGTTCCCAAACGGGATGGTGACCTACGTCCGATTTTAGACTTACGTAGTCTGAATCGATTCATCGTGACGAGGAAGTTTCGAATGACCACCCTCCAAAATATTTTGCTGCTGCTTAGGAAAGAGGATTGGTTCTCCTCATTGGACTTGAAGGATGCCTATTTCCATACTGCATTCCATCCCAAATATAGGCGTTTCCTTCGCTTTCCTGTTGCCTCCAATTTCTACGAATTCATGGTTCTACCCTTCGGTTTGGCCACTGCTCCGAGAGTGTTTACTAAATGCATGGCCACTGTCTGCGCTTACCTACGCCTCCAGGGCATACAAGTTTATCCTTACCTTGATGACTGGCTCCTAGTCTCCAGGTCCAGGGAAGCGCTTCTATCCGTATTACCTGCGCCTTATTGGATGACCTGGGCCTTTGCATTAATACTGAGAAATCTTCTCTCCTTCCAGTACAGAAGCTTATGTTCATCGGAGCCCACTTGGATTCGACGTTGGAAAAGACGTTCCTCCCTTGGAACAGACAACTGACTCTCGCTCGCCATGTTCATCGAATGCGACGAGACAGATCGGTTCCGGCGAAGTCCATCCAGAGGCTTCTAGGACATATGGCTTCCGCTGTTGCGGTGGTGCCACACGCCAGACTGCGACTCCGTCCTTTGCAGCTATTTTTCAACAAAATGTTCCACCCACAGAGAGATCCACCGTCAAAACTGCTTCGAGTCCCATCCTCGATAATCCATTCCCTACTATGGTGGTCAGTCCCGGACAATCTGACTGTTGGAGTCCCCTTCAGGCCCCAAGGCCCATCGATAACAGTCGGTACCGATGCGTCTCTTCTGGGTTGGGGAGCGGTATGCTCCGGCCTGTATACTCAGGGCACATGGACTCGTCAGGAATCCACGAATCATATCAACTTCCTGGAATTGTTGGCCGTATTCAAAGCCCTACGCTCTTTCGAAGATGTTCTTCAACATCGGGTTGTTCAGATAACGTCGGACAACATAGCCACCGTTTTTTATCTGAATAAGCAAGGTGGGACGAAGTCTCCAACCCTGGCCAGACTTTCTATGCAGATCTGGGACTGGTGCATTTCGAGAGACATTATGATAATAGCAGTCCATCTGGCCGGTACAGACAACGTGGAAGCGGACCTTCTCAGCAGGCGCATGCTCATCTCTCACAAATGGGAACTGGACCCCCAGACACACGACGACCTTTTTCATCGCTGGGGGTTCCCCAGCGTGGACTTGTTCGCCACCCAACAGAACAAGGTGTGTGTGACTTTCTGTTCGAGAGCGGGAATCGGGTACGAATCCCTAGGGGACGCCTTCATGATTCCATGGAACAACCTGAATTTCTATGCCTTCCCACCGATTCCTCTGGTGATGAGAGTCAGCGAAGATTGTTTGCGATCAGGCCACAGGGATACTAATTACTCCTTGGTGGCCATGCCAACCTTGGTTTCCCACACTGCTGGACATTCCTCATGGGAAATACCTTCATCTTCCACTGCTCCCATGCCTGATAACCCAGCAGGATGGTGCACTTTGCCACCCAGATATATTATCGTTGAAACTAACAGCGTGGCGAATCCGATAGCTAACTTCGTTACGTCTATACCGACCACTACTTCAAGTGCTTCAAATCCTACCTTCAAATCCACTACTGACTTGGTTACGTCTACACCGACGACTACTTCAAGTGGTTCGAATCCTACTTTCGAATCCAGTACAGTTGCAAGCTTTGAATCCGCTGGAGGCGGCGCTGCTCCAGCACTGTCAGGCCCGACTATTGTGCCATCGAATCCGACAACCTTTCATCCGGACATTCAATACATATTGGACTCTGCTTTAAAGCCTTCTACACGGAAGTCTTACACAGCTAAATGGAAGCATTTCTCCACCTTTGCCATATCTTGTTCATTCTCTCCATATACATCATCGATATGTCAAATTCTTCAGTTCCTCTTAGAGCTACACCACTCTGGACTGAAACCATCTTTGATTAAAGTGTATACGGCGGCGATCACCTATCATCGTGGTATGGTGGACGGCTCGTCCATTTTCTCCCAACCTACAATTAAAAGGTTTCTGAAGGAACTTTATAATCTGAACCCGTTGATCAGACCAATAATGCCCACCTGGAGTCTCTCTGTTGTTCTGCAAGCGCTTATGAGAGCTCCTTTCGAACCATTGGCAACAATCGATTTACGTCTTGTCTCGTGGAAAACAGCATTCCTAGTTGCGGTTACCTCAGCCCGGAGGGCCAGCGAGCTCTGCGCTCTATGCGTAGACCCACCTTATCTCAATGTTCATAGAGAAAAGGTTGTCCTGCGGCTCGATCCATCTTTTCTGCCTAAGGTGTCCACACCCTTTCATATGGGACAAGATATTATTTTACCTGCCTTTTTCCTGGCTCTGTCTACTCCATTAGAAAGATCATTACATTCACTTGACGTTCGGTGCTGTTTAGCCTTCTACAGATCCAGGACGGAATCTATTCGATGTTCACATAGACTTTTCGTTAAATATGCTACCAGGGACCAAGGCACCCCTGTCACTCCTCAGAGACTAAGTGGATAGTTCATACTATCACTTTGTCTTACCAACTGGCTAACATCGACTTACCCACAGCCCCTTGAAGCCATTCGACAAGGGCTGTGGCTGCCTCATCTGCCTTCACATCGGGAATACCGATTGACGATGTATGTAGAGCTGCTACTTGGGCGAATCCTTGCACTTTTGCCAAGCGTTACCGCTTAGACGTCCGTGCTCGGCAGGTTTGTTCCTTCAGCAGAGCCGTTCTTTCATCTGTTCTTCGTTGAGGACACCTCCACTCCTCCATTATGGTAAGCTTGTTAATCTACCCATATGTGTGATGCACAGAGGCCACGACGAAGAAAAGCAGGTTGCTTACCTGTAACTGATGTTCTTCGAGTGGCCATCTGTGCAGTCACACAACCCACCCGCCGGCCCCACTTGGTGTTGGTGAGTGGACCTTTGTCGGTACCAAATGTTATCATTATTTTCTTGGTACCGATATTGTTCATTGTTCTCTTGGTGCTGATACTGTTCACGGTAGAACTCATTTTTTCCACATGGGGGCATCTGTTCGGCCATCAAAGACTGAACAAAATGGCGGACGCTCCGCTCTTTATAGGCTGTGGGGGAGGGGGAGCGGAGCTTTCCCACCAAAAGAAACCATTAGCTTGTAATCTTCCGGCCAAAGGCACTGCGCAGGCGCAGCACTCATATGTGTGACTGCACGGATGGCCACTCGAAGAACATCAGTTACAGGTAAGCTTTTCTGCATTCCCCAAAGTAAGACCATCTTGGAACAGCCCTGGTGGAACAGGCATTGATACTGCAGGGATGTACATAATAATTAATTGAGGCAAGAGCCAGTGCAGTTCTTCCAGTGTACTCCAACCCACATTAAAAAACCTACCTCTAAATTAAAATACTCACACCTTTCAAGGTCTGTGCAGCTCTGCCCCTCCAGTGTCTTCGCTGACACCTAGCTATGGAAAGTCTATTTCACTTTGTGCATCTCTGTTCCTGGACCATTGCCACTACTAGCTGGAGCTTATAGGAACCTCTGGATGTCTGTGCCCAGGCAACCCATGTGCTGGCATGCTCAAGCTGATGCTTGGGTGGTAACTATTGATGCACAGCAGTTCTTATGGTTTAAACTAGAATGGGACATGACAACACTACAAAGAGCAAATGCATTTGAAAAGAGGACTGTCTTCTGCAAAAGAGGACACCTGGCCACCCTGTCTGGGGATTGTGTCTAAGGCAGCCTTTCCCTGTGCAGAGCTCTCCAGGTATTTTGGACTTCTGCTCCCATCAGTTCCAGCCTGCATAGCCAATGGACAGAATGCTGAGAATTGTAATCTGGATTGGCTGGTTGAAAGTTGCATAAAAGCAAGATTTGTAAGCGTGCATTTTAACAAGCTCTTTGGTCTACTACAGAAAAACTCACAGCAGGGCTGAATTGTCTGCATGATATTTCTCTAAAATGAAAACCTTATCACAAAATTCTTGGAGCTCAACTCTCAGACAGCAAAGCAGATACAAAGAAATCAACAAACACTGAACACTCCAAGAGCATCCTTCTAAAACCTTCTGATCGCATGATTTCTCTTGAATTGATGCTCTCAGTGGCTGATGGCCTCAGACTGAACTGGGCTGAACTTCTGTAGGCTCAGACTGTTTATCAGGATGGGAGATTTTGGTGACAAGCCTGCAAGTCCAGCTGAGGAACAGAAACCTTTTGAATGAGAAACATGTAGGTCTTTAATAGTACTCCCTTCTTTCAAGGGAATAGTTTCCTAAAGCATGAAAGTTAACAAAAAATGATGAAGCTTTCCAGGAGAGGTAAAGTGCCTAGCTAATATAAAACAGTGACATGTAATATGAACTGGCATTGTAACAACGGTTCTCCAATATTGTGTCTCAGCCTCAGTTATTGGGGGATTTCCTGGTTACCTCCGGCTAGCCATGCTGTTATAACCTGGCAGTTTTGATCACTGAAGCAGGTACTGTGTTTCCACTGATGCAGTTATATCAAATTCACCTTCTCCCCTGTTCCTTCCCATTTATGTCCCTCCAGGGACAAAAAAATTAAATACATTTGTGTAGCTAGGATAGGATCTTGTAAAGTTATTTCATTGCAATCTCATAGTCCTAACACTTCCATCCAGCTTGCTCTGGGCAGGTGGAATTAATATCCCAGTGCTATCTTTTTTATAGCTTCTGTTCCAGATAGGTTGCCTTTTTGAGGGACATAACAAAACAGCCCATGCATGGGCTCAGAGGTTGCAAAGAGTTGATACTGGTCTTTTGCAGCACCATCTGGCTCGTTAATATTTAAATCAACCCATTAACTTGTCACTTGGTTGTTAGGTTTAAATAACAGTATCCATTTCCCAGTGAAAAGAAAAGGAATATGGCTGCTGTAGGAGTCCAAGGGCAGCATCTCCAGTTTCCTGTGCTTCATGGCATTTCCAATTTTCCCTGTAAGATTACAGGGCTTCACCAAGTTCGTAAAGAAACCTTCCTGGTTTGATTTCAAGATGGAAGGCAAAATGTATTTTTGAAGTCTAAAATCATACAAAGGATATTTTCATCAGCAGTGGATATTCTGTATGGTTTGAAGATGCATAATTGGGCTCTTGTAGAAGGTTTCAAGCTCAAAGGCTTAGGAAACTCTTTTCAAATTTGTCTCTTTAGAGCATTAAAATAGTTTTTGAAAAGTGAAAAGGTGGCTCTGACAGGAGTTGCTTTGGTGCCATCTTAAATTAGATGTGCAAAAAAATCTCTCTCCAAACTTTTGCCATACTGTGCCTAATTTTAAACAACTCTATCATATCTCCCCTTACATTTTTTCCCTAAGCCGAACAGCTGTTACAGGGGAGTTGCTCCAACCTTTTGTATCAAACTCAGTGGGACTTGTTTCAGAGCAGGCATATTTAGAATTGTTCTCTAAATGTGGTTGACTCACATTTGTAATCTTAACATTCCCTTTCGACGCATAGCTTCTTGCAACCCAAATCCCAATCTATATTGTTTCAGTTCACTCCACTTTTTGAACCTCGACGTCCTCTGCTTTGATTTCATGTGATTCATCTTGAACCAGCTCTCTTTATTTGGGTGAAAATTAAACTCAACCCAATACAAACCATCTGAGCAAAACCTGAGTATAAAAATACAATGAATACCTTTCTACCCTACCTTGAGAACATACAGTGCTCTTAGTCACAGCACAATAGACAGACAGACAGGGCCTCAAATAAGTAAATTTGATTGTTTCACATCATCATGTTTTCCACCACAATAACTTTCCACATTACACAATGTTAATCAGCTATGCTACTTTTGCAGATAAGGTACAAATGGGAAACAATGTGCATTTTGCACACATTAAGATCGATGCCAGAAAGAAATACTATATTCATAGTGTGTTGCCCTTCTTGGATCCCATTTCATTGATGATCTGGAATCTCCTGAATCAGTTGTCCATAGAGAGCAAGACACTTCCTGGGGCTCAACCAGAAGATCTCCTCAGAAGAAGGGGCTTTAGAGCTTCCTTCCTGAAAGGAGGAAAGCTCTGTATCTAAGCCAGAGGGGGATGCTGAGGCAGCAGCTTAGAATGCTGGCACCTGAAGCTACAGTCTGAGTTCATGGCCAGACGAAGGTGTGCCTATTAGGAGAAAACAGCTCTTTGCTTTTGAGGTCCTTTGCCAGAAGGACTGCAATGAACTAAAGCTGGGCCTTGATGGGGCTCTGGAAGCTTTAGCAATAACAGCCTTCAGAATTAGCCCATCCACTGCTGGAAACAATGTTTTCTGTCAGCTCAGGTGCCTTGGCCTTGTTCCTCTGGCCTAGTTCAATGACAGAACCCCTGTGCTTCTGGCCTGGGAGTCCTGCTTGACGCTGCTTTGTGGACTGGGCGTTACATCAGACTGCTTATCTGTGCTTGAACCTTGGGCGTTTCCTCAGACCTTCTTCTTAGAACTTTCCCTCTTGCTTGAGAAAACTGTGCCTTTGACCAATGCCTGTTCATTCACTAACTTTTCAATCACCCCTTAGTTTGACTTAATGCTGAGCCTGATCTAGCCATAGCAGGATGATTCATTTCAGTACTTCCAGGTGTCTGCCTTCTGTTCGAGTGACCATGTGTCCTTCTTCCCAGAAAAGTCCTCTGTTTGAAGGACTGTCTAAGGGTGGTCCTTTATTTGATGGGATCCCCCCATTTGAAGGGCTATTCAAAGCAAGACTGGTTTAAAGATACTCATAGGAGAGGGCAGTAGGGCTCCTGAAGTTGTGCATCAACACATACAGCAGCCATACAACTCAGGTTGCCCAGTCACAGGCTTGTCCACATGGTGAGACATATTCTATTGCCATTTGAATGATACCAATCCTTTCCGAATTTACACCTACATAATTACTGCCATTTACAGTTGTTATCTTCTTTGTTCCTTTTTCATTTCTAGTGGGGAAGGCTGGTACAGGCATGTCCTAGAGCTGGAGAACCTTTCCCAGTTGGGGAGTTGCATGTGAAAGGACGGGGCCAAATCCAAAAATTGTGGGGGCCACCACCCATTCTCTCCACTCCTTCGCAAGCAGTGGCTGAGTGTGAGGGGGAGAACATTATGTAAGCCATCCTGAGGCTTTTGCAATAGGACGGCATATAAATATCACAAACAAACAAACAAATTTATTATTGTCTGCCTCCCACAGTCTCCCTGCCTCCTGCTGATCAGGAAACAGCTGAACAACAGAGAAAAGGGAGCCAGTTTGGAAGTTTGATTGGCTTCCATTCTAGTCAATGGGCAGGAGAAGCAGTTTTTTTGTGTTGGCTTTCCTTACCACGGGAGGAGCCATGAGGAGTAGTGAGACTTAGCAGGCCACCGGGCAAGGCCAATTTCTGCCTGCAGGTCTGAGTTTCCCCACCGCTCTCCTACAATTTAATGCTGGAGATTTCTGTTTGGCCTAGTTATTATTTTCTTCTCCAAGCATACCATGCCACAGAGCTTCAACTCCGCAGAGCTTCAACTTGCACAAAATTATTATTTTTTCCTTTACCGAGAGAATCTTTCATTCTGAACTGATCATTAAAATATGAGGCATAATGTATTCCGTGGTTTGCTTTTCAGTTCATGCTGCGCACACAAAGCCAGTAATTTTGTCAGGCAAAACTTCTCCAAGACAAAAGATCTTCTGGAAGGAATAATGAAGCTATACCACAATGTGTGAGAGATGTCTATTGAAAAAATGAATATGGGGAGAACAGCTGTGGATTTTGTGTTTACCAACTGTTGAGGAAAAAATTGAACAAAGGATGACTTTGGGAGAGAAGGGCACTAGCAAACATACATATGCCTACTCAGACATGACTTCAGAGGGACTTTCTCCAAAGTAAGCACGTCTACGACAGAAGAGTAAAAAAAAAGCATGCTTATTGTCTCTTCAATGAACAAAATCAACAAGAAAATGAACAGCCCCCCTCCCCCGCCACCAGTTTAGGACCAGAGCAAAGGCTATCTCATGTTGGCTGAAGGTTAGGCAGATGCCTGAACTGCCATGCTTCATGATCATTGATGAAGTTGTGCAGTGTCAACAGCTTACAGCTTAACTTCTGTGCACCCACCTCTTTCCTTGGTCCTTCAGGCCTAAATCCAGATGAGGAGGATGGAGCATATGGAACCAGCAAACATATCCCCCATCATCCTTGTGCTGTATTGCCATATGAGCCTTACTGTTTTGCTAGAGGGATCCTCCCCTGAGTTGGGTCATGCCTGTTTCGTGCTCAAACCAGTCACCGACAGGATAGGTAAAACATTACATGGAAGATGGGGGAGTTTTTAGCAGTAAAGCTAGATACTTCATAACAGGACAGCACAGGACCATGTGAGGCATCTCTGTTGACCCAGAGCATGCATGGAGGGTAAGTTGTAAGCAAACCTGTTTCGTACCCTTGCACAACATCCTCATCGGCCATGGGCACAGCAGCTCCCATCTGAGCCTCAACTCGGGTCTTAAGTCAGGAAGTGTCTCTGGTCAGTTTCTGAAAAGGAAATGTAAGTTCCAGTGCTCACAATCCTACACTCTCCCCACTTCCTTGCAAGTTTACTTATCTGATAAAGGGAATTATAAATACTTAGCTAATGGCCATCATGGCTTCATTTCAAGAATTAGGGTTCTAAAATCTTGAGAACTCATCTGCAGGTATGAAAATGGAGCTGGTGATCATTCCCAGTGTAGCCACCTTCTATAGAAGATGCTCCATGATTTGGTTCCTTCTATTTTAGGGAACATTCTTGCCTTTTAGAGGGAAGAAGAAGAAGATCCAAAGGAGAGCACAGGAACAATGGGAAATAAATAGGGTATAACTATTGCTCAATACCTTTTCTTACTGTTCAAGATTAACTTGCAGACCTGATAAGTCCCCATAGTAAGTGTACAGTACTGAAGTTTGAAACTGGGAAAGTTAAAAAATATACTCTAAAGACCATTTCTTTTAAATATTTTGTTGGGAAAGAGAATCCGTCATGGAAACTGAATTCTTTACCCTCCAAAAATAGTTGTAACATAAACCCCTCCCTGGTAGAAAATATCAACCCCACTAATGTTAATGGAAGCAATATCACACAACCCTTTTAGCAATCAGTATCAAATAACCAGTGTGTGTAGTGTTCTGGAATTTGGGCCTGGAAGACTCAGATTCAAATTCAGTGTCAGCTATAATGCTTACTGATGAATCTTGCACCGATTGCAACCATTCAGCCCAACCCAAAACTCTATGAAGGAAGGGTGGAATACAGATGCAGAGATGCATATTGTGCACGCATGCATTTCGGTGGGATCTGCACATTATGCACATTTGGATGGCAGCTGAGCTTTCTTAACCTTCCTCAGAGAATGAACTGAATGATGCTTGAATGAGGTGCAGGAACCACTCCATGTGACTGACACACTTCACTCTTATTAAGAGGGATCCAACAGTTTGCACATCCAGTAACTTGCTGTTGGAATGTTGATGATCACCAGACCTCTTTGGCTTGCCAAAACCATCCTGTTCATGAAATATAAATGGAAATATAGTCATGGTGAAGAGGAAACACAGTTGAATACATGTCAGTTCTGGAGAACGCTATTGCTATTCTCAGAATATTTACAGGTGCTTTTCCACAGTTTAATGGTCTCTCTCTGCAGCCAGGGTCTTATATGTTTATTATATTTCTACCCTGCCCATCAGTCCAAAGGCTTCCTGGCTTATCACAATTTGAAGTAAGTGACGTAAAAAAATATTGCAGGAATTCCACAGAAGGAGAATGGGAGGAGACGTCTGCCATCAGGAGTCATCTATTCTATCCTCCTGAATGGAATGAGCTGGAGAGCACCCAAAATCAAAGCCAGAGTCACAGTTTGTCACAAACGGAAGTGAGTGAAGTAATAAAAATTGCCATCTGAAGAGCCGCCTACAAGTCAACATGAAGTTAGGGAACTAATGCAATTGCCATTATTAAAAAAAAAGGGGGGGGGAATTAAAACCTTTAAGTACAGAGTCTGAAATTACCACAGTGCAACACTATAAGTTATTGCAGTAGCTCAAATACCTCTCTGAAAGGGAAGGTTTAACCAGCTTAAAAAGCTTTCTAGATGCACCTACCTGGGGAGGGAGTTCCAGTGAAGAGGTCCATTGGGTAGAAATAATAGTTACACAGCATTTAGAATGGGTACACTGGATGGCTTTGTGTCAGACAAGAGTCTGGTGTTCGGGGAAAATCTGCTACTTGTTAAGAGAATGAGATTTCAATGAATTAGACCTGGATTTAATTTCCTCTTGTCTGCTTAAAAAACCAAAACCCAAAAGAGTCCTATGAATAATACATACCTTCTTTCATTCCTTATTCAAAAACACTCCTGCCTCTGAAGAAATCAAATGCGTAAATTTCATTACCCACATTTGGTCATTTGTTTTCCACATTGACTTTGTCTTCATAGCAACACTGGAAAAGCAACTTGGCTTTTTTCGAGAGACCATGCCATGGGGCTTCTTAAGGATGTGGGGAAAGGCTTTGGACTTCCTTTGTCAAGCTTGTTTCTCAGGTTTACATTGCATAAGTGTTGAGTATATCCGTACAAAATCAGGGAAGGGGAGCGACTAACAAAAGCCTGCTTCTTAAGAGCACTGCAGAGGAGAACAAGCATTCTCCAGGCCCCACACAAAAGTGGGAAACAGCAGGTCCAGAACAGAGCACTACTCACGGAGGACAGGACACTTTCTGCCTGACAGCTTGCTTTTCCTTCCAGGAGCCTCTTGCTCTTTAAGTTCAGGTGGGGGCCATCCTTCCTGTATCACAGCCTGCTGATGCTCCTTGGTCCTCGGGCACAAAAGGGCCTCTCCAGTGCGGCTCCTCCATACCGGATCACCATCTCACGGAGATCAGGCAAAGTGTTGGTGCAGAGTGTTTCCACGGATAACTTAAGACACTTCTTTTTGCCTCTCTGCTAGCTACCCTTAGTTGTGTTAATGAGACATTTTATTGTTACATTAGGATTGTGTTATATTCTTTCATGACTATGAATTTCTGAATTACTTTGAGAGTTTTAAAAAGTGAAGGGCGGTAAGCAATTATCTCTTCTTTGCAGGAATTTCCCAATGGCTGCAAAAATGCTGCATCACACTGTGTTTAATGTACTTTTTTGACTCCTTGTTTTAATCCATATACCTATATTCATGCTTCTTTGACTTGATGGTTTGTGTTTTCCAGAATGCACAAGCCAGCTATGATTTCAGTAGTAATGACCCGTATCCATATCCTCGCTATACCGATGATTGGTTTAACAGGTGAGGAACATATCTAACCATGCTGCTTATCAGAAATGCATGCATGCATGCATGCATTCATTCATTTATTAGATTTGTTTGAGGGCCACCCATTAGCATCACACTGTCTGGGTGGCCAATTAATAGTGTTAGGTTGGCTGCATCACTGGAACTGGGGGCAGAAAGCCATTGCCCCAACATTTAGCCTGTCTGCATGACTATCCACCAAGCTAGCATGTCAGGCCACCTTTGAGAAGCTGGAAAGGTACAGGCCTGCAGCCAGATGGGTGGAGTGGGGGTTGCACTCAGTGGCCTTCTAGGTCCTTCCAGCTCTACTGCTGTTCCATTCCATGAATTACTATAAATAATGCTACATGTAATACAGGCTGCCTCTGTAGGGAGGTCAAACAAATGGGTTGTCTGCACAGGGGGACAATTCATGTGAGGTTTCCCTGCCAGAGGTAGCATTACTAGTGTGATGGACCACGGCAGAGGCTACCTGTGCCTCCAAGGAATAGAAAAGCAATAAGGTAGCGAGGAGAACATGCTTATTATAATCCAGAGCATTTCAGACTCTAATGGTCCTTTACCAGGGAAGCTCCAAACAGCAACACTTTCAAATGGTAACATCTCTCTTGTTCTCCTCAGTTGCTACATCACAAAGCTCTTCCAGGTCCAACATTCTCATCTGATGTAAAAGAGAACTCCTGGCCACTCTGTCTGAACTAAGTGTCTATCTCTTCACTAACTATAAAGGGCACAATCCACTCAAAATTAAGCACATTTAAGGCACATAAGTTCTCTAATTGAAATCATTAAGAGCTCAAAACTATGCATATTCGTTGTTATGTATAGACAAGTCATCTCCAACTTATGCAGAACCCCTTGCATGAAAGCTCTCCAGAATTCTCTGTCCGCAAGAGCCCTGCTCAGCCTTTGTCAATTCAAGGCCGTGGCTTCCCTTATGGAATCAATCCAACTCATGCACATTTAGATGGCAGCGAGGGGGGGGGGGGGGGGGAGAAGACACCTCCTACAATTCCAAGGAATGTTAGGAGCTGTAAGAGGTTTAGCTGGGGAATTCTGGGATTTGTAGGACTCCTTTGTCCAAACAGGTATGGAACTGTGCCCTAAAATATTAAGCTTAGTCTGGATTGTGTCCAAATCTATTCCCACCCCCGCAGTAGAACAGCATCACTAGCATCTTCCTGACAAAGACTTTATGGCAAGGAGTTAAGACTCTGGGCTGATATTCTGTTGTTGTTGTTTGCATAACCTTCTCCTGGGAACGTTTTTACCTGTGAGAATGACTTGCTCTCTGTTCCAAGGAATGCTGCTATCTCTTTAAAGATGCAAAGCAGGGAGCTGTTCCATGCACTTGTCCTGGCTGTTTGCCACTGCAAAGGCAGGCAAGGTCTGGGAGCTGGTCTGATGCAATGGCTGTGGGCCAAATGGATCTGGCCAGTATTTGCACAATTAGCGATTCTGCAAATGGATTTTTAAGCTTTCAGAGCAGATGTGGTGGGAGGGAGTGTAGAATGTCAACTGTTCTGAATCGGGAGCTTGCTGGGAAGTGGGGGCCACTTGATCATTTGTACGGAAAGACAACTGACTCCTTGCAGTGGCCAATTCCTGCCCTAATCCAAATGGACTCCCATTCTTTTGAGCCTTGAGAGCAGCTACAAATGAGATGAACACAACTCTCCCTGTGAGGCAGCTGCCATGGTGGAGCAAGCATTCGCTATCTGAAAATTGATTGGATTCCAGCTGCCACAGGCCCAAAAGCATCATCCCGGGATGCACACATTTCAGAGGACTCCCATTTTGTTGCCTGGGAAGCGGGGAGGTCAACCTGCCAGTTGGCAAGGGAGATTTGGGCTAGAATCGGTGCACATACTTGGGACTAATTGAAGTCAGTGGGGCGTATTTGTGAGAAGACATGCCTGGGACTGAAGGGTTCATTGGGAAAACAGCACTGGGGAGAGAGTTGTCCTTCCTACTCATCATGATCCAAATCCAATTTGGGGAGTTGTTTGTAAAAGAAACTGAATGATGGCAGATCTGATAGAGGGTAGATCTGATCATCATTGCAATGTCTTCTCTAGTGTGGCTCTTAGAGATCTTTAGAATGGATTCCCTACTTCCAGAGAATACCAGTGAAGAATCTGGTTTTAAATATTTTAGGCTATGAAGAGGAAGATAATATGAAAAACATATTTTTCATAAGGCTTTTGATGTGCAAAATGTTGTTCCAGTTGCTCTTGGAAATGATCCAAGTGCCAAAGCACTATCACTTTTAGTCCAGCCACCCTGCACCTGCCCCAAGCTTAGGATTCTCACAATTTTTTTCATCAGTGTATGACGATGAGAGGACACCTGGTATTTAACAAATGTGCTGCAATGAATTAACCATGAACATAAGGAAGGCCTCATGCTTCAAGGATCTCCAGGCTTCCGAATTTCTAATATTAAGCCTCATTTAAGTAAATGATTCTTGGGGAGAGTTCTGGAGCAGCAGTTGCAAATGATTCATTTAGATTTGAAAACAAATTTTCTATTCATGCAGAAAATCATCTGGACTTGGTAACTGCAAGTTCGACAAGACCTCCTAAATCCATCTTGGGTTGTTAGTTTGGAAGACCACATCGCAGAATAGATTGATAGGACCACCCAGAACAGCCTCAGCCCACTATCTTTGATAAGAGTTGCATACTGCATTATTTTTCTTTTTGTTGAAAAAACAAGAGGAGAAGGCACATTTTTGAAACAGAGACCCATGAGACAGTGAAAAGGGTTTTCTCAATTGCCTATAGAAAATGTGTTTTGGAAGATGCAATGCTCCTGCATGAATTCTACACCTGTTCTCATGAATTGCAAGATCAATTGCTAACCACCTAGCATTTTATACATTTTAGATGTTTTGGAGCAACACCAAACAATGACAATGTTATGTTTTAATTTTCACTGGGGTGCCTCAAAAAAGGGGGAAAAAACTTTTTCTGAAAAAAGCTGGGCAACAATGTACATTTTCTACAGGCATGTGAGGTTCCTTCTCTCTCTCTCTCTCTCTCTCTCTCTCTCTCTCTCTGTGTGTGTGTGTGTGTGTGTGTGTGTGTGTGTGTGTTGCTTGTTGGCTTCTATTGGTTTTGTTGGCCAGGATCAGCAGGTACTTAGAGCCAGACTTAAGGCGCACAGATCCTGGGTCCAAACCCAGCCCTCTTCGGGTCCCACCAGGTGTTCCACCAATAGTTTCCTGGCTATTGTGCAGCCACCTCCCATTCTAAAAGCTGGAGTGCATCCTTCAAGGCTTCAAGATCCTCTGGCATTAAGGGCTTTAAGCTACAACATGCTGGTATTTTATGAATCAGGAGCACCCATCTTGCCTTCAGCCCCACCCACCACTAGCATGCAGATGCTGAGAGCTTCTTTAGAACTGAATTTGGCCATAGGACTGCAGATATTCAACACCCCTGCTTTACAGATACTCCCAGCAGTTCACGTATGGGATAAGACAAACCCTTTGTTGATAACTTGGGAGGGGGGTTGAGAAACCTGCCAGAAGCCCCTTTGGGCATGCAGAAATCGCTGCTTGCTTCTTTGGCTCCTGGCTAATACTTACAGCTTGTCCTTTTTGTATGAACTCAGAGCTTCTCCCATTGGGCTCCTAATGGTCTTGTGCTCAGGCACAGATCAAATTCATGACCATTTCCACAGGCGATACTAGGAGGAGGAGGAGGAGGAGGAGGTAGGCAAGCTCTCTGCCAAACTAGCCTGCTCTTCATGGCCTCCTTACCTGGCTTATCTGTATTTCAGAAATCAATAGGTAGGGCAGGGCTGCTTCCCCCTGCCAAAAAGCACATGCCCCTTCGGTGCCACTCCAGGATTTTTCTCCATGGCTGCACTGCCCTTTTGCCTCACAACAGAATTACAGAACTGAGTTCCTCCAAGAGAATTTGCATGGCCAGCTGGCCAGTCAGGAAGCCAAGCTGCCAGTCATTTTCAAATGGCCTAGATTTGGTCTCCCCAGCATTTGAGGCCTTTGGGACATTATGTGGAGTTTGTCGTGGGTGTGTTCATATAACGGCTGGCATGAGAGTACTTCCAGTTGGTGTGGCCAGTCACAGAACTGCTGAAGCTGAAAGAAAACCAGTTTGTCCAAGAAACCAAGTATAACCTGAGTTCCAAAACAGAAAGCCAATCATCTGCACACACAGTTTTGTGCTGTAACACATTTTTCACAGAAGATACACTTCAAAACAAAGCACTGAGCTAAAGCTCTCCACCATCTTTGTTTTCTGAGAATGCCTCCAAGGCCTGTCATTCTTGGACAAAATAATATTTCAGAAGGCGAGTACCTTGCTTTGCAGCTAACCATCCTGTCAGTTCATGCTTTTGCTTATTAAAAATAATTTTAGAGAATCAGGCGGCAGATTGCAATGGAGGGTTCCATGGGCACATTGCTACCCATGGGCAGAGCTCCTTATTCCTAAGCCCTCTCAGATAGTGCAGCGCAGCTGCTGTCTTTCACCATTTGGAAATGCAAGAGCAACACACTCTGGGCTGCTGTTTACATTAGACATGAAGCATTGCGATGCAGGGAGAATGAAAGCATGAATGTCTACACCATCTGATGTATGAATGGAGAATAAATGGATTGGTGGGCTCTAACGCTAAGATCTGTTTCTGTGACAAAGACAGAGGGAAGACACTGAGTGATCAGCAGGCTTCCTGCTCTCCAGAGTGAAAAAGAGGGTTCACTGGGGGGTGTACAATCAAAAGAACATTTGCAGTTTCTTCAGACATGCAGGAAATACATGAGCATGTAGGCAGCCCTGAAGGGACTGCCAATATGGTGTTAGTACAAGCCGCTTTTATAACCCACCAGTTACATACAGTTTGGAGGAGGGTTGAGGATCAGATCAGTTTGCTAATGGCACAGCAGGATAAAACAATAGGGAGTTAAGATGACACAAAAGGAAGACCTTCAGGAAAGGGTCATTAGCATTTCTAAGGTGTGTGTGGGAAGCAAGACTTGCAACATGGCTTCCTGATCTGATCAGGAATCCCAACCTAAGTCAAAGCTGTCAGGCTTTTAGCAGTCATATTATGGTAAAGCCATTGCTCCTTTTGTCCTATCACAGCCCAAGAAGCCGTGCAGGGCAATGGGTGTTAGTATAACCTCCTTGTGCCTTACAGGCAGGCCACATGGGCTGGGTATCAGATGCCTAGCAACACAAGAGCATCTTCTACTGCCCCTTTATCAACAAAGCCCACTGTGACCGAGGGAAATGTCTTTGGCAGGGCAAAATCATAAAAAGTTGGCCTTGGCCTTCCCACAGCATTGCTTCAACGAAGGAGAAAGCAAATGCATTTAATATAAAGCAAAGCACAAAAAGAAGGGAGACACAAAGAGATCTATCCTATCTGCATAATTTAGGCTGAATATAGATGCAATGTTTCCAAAGCACTGAGGTCCATTTGCAAATAACCCCAGTGAAATGCACCTTTCCCCCTCTGGGGGCAAGCACAAGGAAAAAGTGGAAAACCAGCTCTGTGTTTCCCTGTTTTTCTTTTATTTTTTTAAGGCCACCCTTCAATAAAACTGAGATGCTACAAGAAAAAAAATCACAATATAAATATTCTGTAGGTTTGCAGCAAATCCCAACTGGGATGAGACCAGCTGGGTGGTACTCATGGTCAAAATGCAGAGGCACGCGTGGCTGCCACCTGGTATGTGGCAGGTGGCCCTTATCTATCACCAATCCTGGATAATTAAAGAGGATGCCAATTGGCACAAAATCTGCATATGCTAATCTTTATAAATAGAAGCTCATTTATAATGAATTAGTATCATTTAAATAGAAGCACAATACATCTTGTCATAGTGTGGAAGACTGTGGCCAGGTGACCTCCATTTGCCAGTCTGTTGTCCATGTGCCAAGTTTTGATGAACAACTACAAGGCCCATCTCTTCCACTGATGGTTCTTCATCTTTCAACCTTTATATAGAGGAGGCATTCAAAGAGAGGACTATCCTCCCTAAATTAGAACACATGGCCACCCTGTGTGCTGGAGCCCTCCCTGTGATGTTGTGGTGCAATATGGTACTTTGGAGCCCCAGAAAGAAGAGGAGTTTTAAATAAGATCTTTAAAGGTTAGAGTGGTCAGATGACCTCATGTAGCTCAAGGAGTGTCAGAGGAGCATCCCCTGTTTGAAGGTGTCCTCCATTTGTAGTTATGTTTTAAAATGTTAGTTTAAAGATAATGAATCATGGGCACTGTTACCCATTGGCAGCACCTGGACAGTAGACTGAGCAAAGCATCATTGGTCCATCTGCCACAGCATGGTGAGATACACTGCAGTTGCCTTCATGAATTTATATGCATATATAACTATCTGCACATATGCAATAGTGTTTGCGCATTTTATGCAAATTGTTCTTTTGCCCTCTTTTTTAGTGACCCTTTGCCTCTTTTTTGGTGATTCAGAAGTGGCTACAAATAGGTCCTCTCCCCTTGCAAAATGACTGAGGATTCTTCATTGTGCAGATTCTCCCCAGTGCTTTCTCATACCATTTGCCAGATACATTTAATAAGTACACACTTTTATTTTGTTGACTTTGGCTGGGATCCAAAGAGCAGCCTTCAGCATGCCCAAGGCCTTGGGCATGCCAGGTGGGTTTTTTAATTCATTTTTCTTTGACTGGCCATTCCTCATCCTCGTAAGGTGCTTGTTTCTGTTCCAGCAAGCTCTCCATGCCACGCAGGAAGCAGCTTTTGCCAGGCGTCTCCATTCCCAAAGGAGGCTGCTTCGAGGCACTAGTGGCAAGTGGGGAGGCTGCTGGCCAAGACAGCTCAAACCACCCTGATGCCCTCTGAGGCTGGGGCACTGCTCATGGCTTGTCAAGAGACTGGATAGGAGGCCTGCACACAGTGGATGCTTTCAGGCTTTTTGGAGGCTGTGGATCCCACAAAGCTTTGGCTGGCATCTCTGTCTTTCTCTGCAGTCATGGAACCAGATGTGCTGGGGAAGTATCAGCTGCAGCAAACAACAACATCTGTGGAGTTGGAGTGGCATATAATTCCAAGGTGGCAGGTATGGCATAAATTAAGGAACAAACCAGCAGTGTCCTCCTGTGGCAAAATTTAGATCAAATTTGCCTATTAGATAAAGTGGCCTTTCTGCCATTTTTCTGATGTGCTGCATTAACCAAAAGACTGGATCCTTTTCATATCTACATGCATGCTCCTTAGTTTCTTCCCCTTCCCTGCCCTCTCTTGCATTTCCTTGGTTATCTTGCTGGCCACCATTGCTTTTAAATGCATCTCAAATAATTAAGGGTGCAATCCTAGGCATATTTAGGCAGAAAAAGGATCGGGAACTCACTGCATTTCCCAAATAACATGACTGGTTGCACTCTAATTAATTTCACTATCAGTTCTTACTGATACTAGACATTGCCAGTGTCTTGGGAATGAACTGTCCACATACAAATCCGTGGCTGAGCATAATGAGTTACTGTTGAGGCCTGCAGCACCATCCAGTGGCCAGCAAAAATCAGAAAAATGATGTGTCTTTGCAACGCAGGTTCAAGAAGGTGGCAAATAATTACCCTCCTTTGAAACCTGAAATGCACAATGATGAAGAAGGTTGCAGAAACCTGATGGAAGAAACATGAAGGCTCATTGCAAATGCCCTTTCACTGGCAAAAGAGCAGTGAATGGATTGACAACTTTTAGAAAATGAGCGGACTGGAAATACAGGATGAACAAAGTCTCCCGGCTCCTGTGCAAGGAACATGCCTGGAATAAGCAGGAAAACCCAGCCGGCTGTAGCCTGAGGTGCCATGCTCAGAATTGTGTCATCCCCACCAGTCTTCGTTTGCACACATCAGTTCAAAGAGGCAAGGCTGGCCAGGAACCTCTGCTGTTCCCCACATGGTTAGGCTGAATGGACTTACCTGTACGTAAGAGATGGGAAGAAGGTAGGTGTCCAGGTGTGTGGAACTTCAACTCCCAGCTTTCCTGATCATTGGCCATGCTTTTAGGGGCTTCTGGGAGCTGATGTTCTAAACATCTAGGTATCTACCTTGTGTCCACCCCTGCTCTAACAACATAACCAGAGGCCCTTTCTTTCTAAATTTTCAACTTTGCATCTTTCAATCTACTACTGGGCATATTTTAAATTTAAATATGGGAACCCCAATCTTAACTAAGCATGAATTAAGTTGTTTTAAAATAGAGCATTCTTTAATTGCCTATGGTAGATTCAAAATTGCATTTCATATATTTAGACGTTCCCTCTGTATGAGGTATTTCTGCCTCTGTCTCACTGTGCCAGCATGCATGTCAGATGTACCAGTGATCTGTGGCAGAAAAATCCAGATCAAAATTTGATGTGCACGGTTTTCTCTTACTTGGAAGGCGACCTGAACTGTAAGATGTCTGCCTGGGATAATTGTTTATTTCTTTATTTATTCATAATTTGTTGTTGATTATTCCCAGGTATCCGAATGCTAGATCAGCCATTTATGACTGATATAATTGAGGCTTCCTCCATCAGCCACATGCCGCAAGTAATTGATATCTACAGTGCCAGCTGGGGCCCGACTGACAATGGCAAGACTGTGGACGGACCAAGAGAGCTAACCTTGCAGGCTATGGCAGACGGCGTGAATAAGGTAGCGGTTCTCTTCTTGAAGCATCCTGGTGTGTCAGTGCAGGATCTCTGACTTGCTGTGTGAGTGGCTTTCACCCTACAGGTTTTCACACAGCCAATCAAACATAATACACAAGCAGATCTGAATAATTCATTGCCAGGGGCTTAAATGTACCCGCTAATTAATATGAAAAATCCTGCTAACTATGCAAGGATTTGTAACAGCAGAGCACTTCAAGCAAAATCAGCTAATTAGATGAGAATATCCTCGGGAAGGGAACAGCAAGCTCTTCCATCTGATGGCTATGCCAAAAACCGAAGGGGAAGAGAGCAGCAGTGCAGGGAGTGACTCAGGTGTGCAAAGAGGTGTCTTTCTGCGTGGACATGCAAGGCACGTGTGGCAGGATGGGTGGGAGCAGCACTACAACTGAATGGGTTTTAAAGGGAACTCAGTGTGTGATGAAAGGGGTTCCTCCACTTAGCTCTTTTGCATATTTTTGTCACTACCAACAAACTTGCTGTTAATTCCAGATTTTCTTTCACAACTGTGTTTTCTAAATGGACCTCAAGAGCTTTCGATGAATCGGTCATCCTCACACAATATGCTTTGTTTGATATTACATGTGCTATATTGACGGAAACAGGTTTTCCTGTTCTTGTTTGCTTTCTCAGGTGTTGGCCATGGAACGCGCTTGTTTTCCTCCAAAACAGCTTGCTTTTTAAATGAGTTTCAGCTCAGGGTTAATCACCAAGAAAAGGGTGGCACACAGCCACTTGCTTTCAGATTGGCTTTTCGCACCTAAACGTTGTCTTAAAATTGCAAGCCGATTGAAGAGCTTGCCCTCACTTTGTGCCAGCCAATGTGTTGCACATAGGAAAAGGAAACATATGCAGAAACTTATTTCTGCCTCTAAAATTTGCTTGTTTATATCAGCCATGATGCAAAAAGGCATGGTCTCTTTGTGCAGTGGATTTCTTTTGCAGCTTCTGCTTCCCCATGGACTCTCCAACCTCCTTCAGTTCCTTCCAATGTCTCCTGCCAACCACTCAAACTGACTCTCAAAACTTGGGGGAACTTAAAGAGGGTTTGTGGGTTCAGTATAGGCAGTAGCAGAAAGGGAATGTGAGAATCAGGAACTGGATGGGTTTTTCAACTTCAAATTGGATCTAGCAAAGATCTTGTTAGGTACAGTATATGTAACATTGCCTGCATGAACATTGCGGGGTTCTGTCCACAAACCAGAGTGGGAGGGAAGGGGTTAACACCATAGACAAGATGAGACTGACTTCTCCGCTTGAATGATGTCCTTCCTGTCCCTTTGATCCCTGCACCTCACCTCAAAAGGTCACATGACCATTTGCCCTGTTTCTCTTGCCCACCACAGGGGAAGAAGCAGGGGCTTCTCTCTCCTCTCTAAGCTAACCAGGTAAGGGTGAACCAAGATTTCTTGCATGAACATACCACCTCTCCTTCATACGAAGGAGGAGGATGTGGATAAAAGGTTTATTTATTTGCATATGGGTGGTTTGCAAACAAATAACCCTTTTGATTAAAAGGCCTCTCATTGTGGATTCTGACAGACCCAGCTGCAAGCCACAGTCGCTTAACCAAATCCGCTGTTCTGTGCTTACCTCTGCCGAGCCTGCACATCACCAGCACATCTATAGCAGGTTCCCGACACTTCGGTGCTCGGATGGCCTCCCCCTCTCCACAGGAGGCTTCCCATTTAGTGGATCTTTTCCCCTGGATGAATAGAGGATGAGGCATGTTTTGCCGTTCCCCCTCTCCTGTGTCCCCCGGAATGTGCTATGGAGGATTGGGAAGCCCTGTGGAAGAGTGGAGGTGGGAGACCATTGGGGGCTGCAGAGGGAGGGCTAGTCAGCCAAGAGCACCCCCTGCCCTTCCTACCAGGAGCGGTCTGAGCAAGACTTCATTGGCCACCAGTGGAAAAGACGCTGAAACCCAGCCCTGCCTCCTGAGCTGGATATTATCTTAAGAGAGCCTTCGCTTTGCCTAAATGATGCAGCTGTCCTGTGCAAAGGGTGAAGCTGGGTTCAGCAGGGCTAGTCAGTTTAATGCCCTCAAGATCTTTCATACCTCAGTGTCATAATCCCTGGTCATTAGTCAAGCTGGCTGAGGATTATGGAAGCCGTAGTCCAAATGTCTCTCAGGCACCAGCTTGCTTGCTTCTGGTTTACAATTACATAGATCTACATTTTTGGGCTGGGGGTACATCTGCTCGCCACTTCCACTTGGTGCACTTCCACTTCCAGGGTCCCTTTTGCACAGTAGTAACTTCAGATGATCAACCAATACTGCCCATGTTTCCAACTTTTTTAGTCCTCCTGGTATTCAGAGCTGACCTTTCCTTTTTCCTACTTTACTTCTTCCTTGCATAAAGGAACCTCAATTTAACACAGAGTTCCACATGCCTTAAATTGACTTCACTCTGTGTTGTGCTGGGACCAGTGAATTTCACTGGCTTTCTGTTGTGGCTGCACTGGGACAACCCCTGTGGCAAGGATAGTATTCAAATTATTTGTCTTATACTCTTATTTTGTAAGCAATTTTTGGAATACGTCTGAAGGGTGGGATGCCTAAAATAAAATACAACAAATAAAACATGTTCACTTCTACAAACAAACACCAAATTTGAAGCCACACACACACAAACACAATAGCAGCTGCAGCAGATATGGACAGAAGTATAAAAATTAATCATGTTTTATCATATTTTATTCCCAGTTGAAGCGCAAATTAACCTGGCATGCAATGCTAGGCAGAGGCTGACACATGTTGGACACCTTGGGAGTCCCCTCCTGAATGTAAGACCAGCTGCAGATCCTACAGCCCTGAGGCCTCCCAAGAAGGTCCCTTTCCAGAGCAGACTTGTCTGACCTGGTTCTCCCCAGATGTGTTCGACTCCAGCTCCCATAATCCCTGGGCACCATGGCTACAGTCCATGCTGGCTGGAGGTGATGCAAGTTGCAGTCCAATCTGGATAGCGCCAGTTTGATGAAGGCTGTCTTAGAAAATCTCAGGCATCTGTTCAGATTTCCTCTGCAAGACACAAGCTCCTGTCAAATGCACGATTTGTACCACATTAATTGGAACAAAGATAAATTGCAGCATAATAACAGAGTGCGGCTGTGTATCCTGCTTTACGAAGGAAAATCCTCTGTTTGAAGGGCTGTCAGAGGATAGTCCAGTAAGAGACTCCAGTCCAAGTGGCATTTAGCCTCACAGAGCCACAAGGTCTTATCCACAGCTGGGGCCCTTAAGTTGCCCTTCCAGGGGCTTTAAAACTGGCCTCCTGCAGTTTGCACTTGGACTGCAGACTGAGCAGCACCTGGATCACCTGGTCAATCTTCCCTAAGTGTGGTGAGACACAGTGCATTTCTTCTTACTGTACAGAAACCAGTTCTAAATTTGCAACTGTATGTAGAAATCAGCACATGCTGATTATACATGTATGGAATTCCTCTCTTTTTTGTCCTCTTCTTTTGGAGATACATCTTTTTTCTTTTCCTTCAGTGGACAAAAGGCCATCCTAGACCAAGTTAGTCTCCTAGGATGCCCATGAGTTCTCTGTGGGGAAGGGGAAAAACCTGCAATTGAATATGCCATCTCATAGTTATAGTACAGAAAGCCCTCCTTGAACCATGATCCAGTGAGCCATCAGAATCCTAGTGTCCTGTTTTTCATGGAAATTCAGAAACTGGAGTGGGAGAGCAAGAGACATTCTGGCTGGAACAGCACATTCCCTGGCACACATGGCAGGGTAGACCAGAAGGCAGAAGACTTCTTCCAGGTCCATCAGCCTAAGCCCAGCTCTCAACCTGTAGACATCCCTGCATGAGGCCAGCGGAAGAGGCCTAGGATGCTATAAACTAGAAAAGGGAGATCAACAGAATTAGCACCGCACTGCCCTATGGAGTCCCACCACCTCCCTGCTTAGCCTAAGCTCACGCTAGGAAACCCTTGTTAAGAGACTTGCACATTGCAAACAGAGTGCTTCTCAAATTAAGTTGTCTCATAATTTACAAAGGCCACACTGAAAGCCGCACAACTATACGACACGAGTCTCTCCTCCCTCCTCCATTCTATTTTTGCCCTTAGGTTCTTCAGAGAAGCATACCAGGTTTTTCTTTTCTTTGGAAAGCATTTGGTGGTTGCTGCCAAAACCTGGTAATTAGCACCCCTGCTAGGATGTTCCAGTTCAAAGCTTCTGTAGTACTAAGCTGGCAAGGAAAGGAACATATTCTAACTAGAAAATGTGACCTTCAAAATGTTCTTGGTGTTGTAGCAGTACACTTTCATTTTCATTTAACTGCAAGACCTTTTTAAAAATGTTGTTATGGAAATCTGGGATAATAGCAGAGTTCTCGTATTTTTCAGTATCTGTATGTGTACACTGTTGCCCCATTCAGAGTGGACTGCCGTCCTCTGATGCCCCACATATAATCTAGGGAAAACTCAGTGCCTTTCAAAAGAGGGTAGAGGTTTGCCACAGATGCTGCATACCTTGCTTTGCCCATTTCTTATCTTAAGGCAGGATCTTAAGAGACGTCAAATCTCTCTCAGCCCAAAGACTGAATTCTGTTTTCAGAAAGCTCCTGGAGAGAAAGAGATTCCAGTGGTGGCCAGTGCTAAAGGCAAAAGAGCTGGTGGCAGAATTTAAAAAATGACTAAAAATATTTTAGTTTAAAGCCAACAATGAAGTCTTAAGAGAGGCTCTTCAGCCTTTTTAGAATGGGGAAACTTGGCAGAAAAGCCAAGAAGTCACCAAACAATGGGTGGAGAGAGAAAGGCAGGTGAGCTCACTGTGGAACCCAGAACACCCGGATTGGGACCTCAGAGGGGCAGACTTTGGCTCCCCTGCCTGAGGTTCTTCACACCTATCCTGTGGCAGCCAAGGGCTACTTTACATCCCCATATTTTTTATCAATAAAAGGTAAAGGTTTCCCCTTGACGATAAGTCCAGTCATGCCTGACTCTAGGGGGTGGTGCTCATCTCCGTTTCCTAGCCGAGGCAGCCAGCATTTGTCCCCAGACAGTCTCCGCGGTCATGTGGCCGGCATGACTAAACACCAAAGTGCATGGAACGCTGTTACCTGCCCACCAAAGTGGTACCTTTTCATCTACTTGCATTGGCATGCTTTCGAACTGCAAGGTTGGCAGGCGCTGAGACAGAGCAACTCACCCCGTTGTGCAGATCCAAACCGGCGACCTTTCGATCAACCAGCCCAGCAGCACAGCGGTTTAAACCACTGTGCCACCTGCATCCCTTTTTAATCAATAATGTATTTTAATTAGTTGTAGCAAATGTGGGCACTGAGGAGTTTTTTAACTATGTTATGGCGATAATAGTTTTAATATATATTTATATTTTTGGCTTTTTATGTGAACCATCTTGAGATTTTGTCATAATCAGAGAGTATACAAGACATTTTAAATAAATAAATGCTACAAGCAAGAGTAGCCATATGGTGCCTCTCCCTTAGGAACCATGACTTTTTAGCACTTCAAGACCAAGCTGGCTTTAGAAGCGATTTGCCTGACTTGGTAAGATGCAAGGACTCAGTTTCTGCAGCCAGGCCCAGCTCTCAACCACAATAAAGGCTGCAAGCCCATCCACTGTTACCTGGGAATAAATTCCATTGAAGTCCATGGGGCTTACTTCTGAGTGAACCTGTATAAGAACAAGCTGTGGGCTATGAACAGCTGCTGGGGAAGAAGCTCTTCCTATGAAGCTCTTCCTATGTGGACATGGTAGACTTTCCTCGCTGGAGAGGACTGGCATGAGTGTAGAGGAAGGGGGCTTCAAATGTTAGAATAAGGGGCACTGGGTCAACCAAGCCAAGCTGACGTGGTCCAGACCGCATCCTCTAGAACAGGGGTGAGTGGATAGTCAGACTCAAGATGGTTTGGACTTTAACTCCCAGCATTCCTGCCCATTGGTCATGAGGGCAAGAGCCCCTGGGAGCAGAAGTGCAATACATCTAGAGCTCTGCCTCCTGCCTGCCCCTGCTGCAGCAAATCTGCTGCACTGTCTCCATATGCCAGAGCACAGAAGCCGTGATCCTGCTGGCTATGTCTCATTTTAACACGATTCCAGGAATAAGATGGCGCCTGTTCATTGTTATTGCACAAACAAGCAGGGCAGCCATT
The DNA here is from genome assembly GCF_004798865.1 of Varanus komodoensis. Classification (NCBI taxonomy): domain Eukaryota; kingdom Metazoa; phylum Chordata; class Lepidosauria; order Squamata; family Varanidae; genus Varanus; species Varanus komodoensis. The sequence continues at coordinate 22,846,788 of NW_025336480.1, read as the reverse complement.
GCAGAGTTCTTTAGTGACAAAGGGGCATTTACACAGATCACGGTATCTTAGCCAAACTGATCTGCAGGCAGCCCCAACCTGGCCTCCGCCCATTCAGCCACTTCATGGCCTAGTTTGTGCCAACCTGAAATGATCTCCCTCCCGGTGAAGTGGCTTGAGTAACTCCACGGGCTGCACAAATAACGGGTGATGGCAAGTGGAGGTACGTGTGAATCCAGCCGTTCTTCGGTACTCATGGTGAAGAGCTGTTTTGTGGCAAGAGGCAAAGGGGACATTCCCAGCAGTCAGAGCTCTTCCAAAGTTGCTCATGGGCTACTGCAATTAGTAGGAAACACAGAATGTGACATTAACCAAAAGAAGAAAGAGACTTATTTTACTGTGGGAGATTTTCAGGGGTCGCGGAGTTACTTCCCATTGCAGGGGGCAGGACTAGAACCACTGCTGTAAATTGCAGGGATGCAGATTCCAGCTAGACTTTAGGAGCGGCTTTCTATAGGCAAGAGTTCTTCCCCACCAAAACAGAAGCACCGAGTTCTCCTTTCCAGAAGGTATTTATGCTGAGCCTGGGCAGTCATCTCAGGGCTGCTCTACTTCCCTCCTGCATTGCAGATATGAATTGAGCGGAGACTAGACAATTCCCAAGGTCCCTCCCAATTGTACAAGCCTGAAAGATGGTTGTGGCCATGCACCACCTATATCTAATTTCGGGCTGTCACTGCTTATGCTTGTGCATGCATTCTGGTATAAGAATAGAACCATATTGGACCCCCGAGTTCCTTTAGCATCCCTGCGGGAGAAAAACAACTGTAAACAACTCTTCTCACACTTTTGCATTCATTCTTGTTTTAAAAATAATATCCCCGTGCGTTGTCCTTTTGTGCATATTCAGCCACTCTCTCCCCTTCTGTGTGCATGGAGAACTCTCCATGGAATGCAAAATCTAATTTCAAACTATTTTCAGAACAGGAAAGTACTTATTCAACAGAAATGTCATCAATCTTTAATAAAACTCCAAGATGAATACACATGGAGACTCTCCCTTTGCTAACGAGGGCCTGATTTTCAAATACCAAGGAGATTACTCATGAATAAATGAGAACTGAAATACTGGCTAAACAAGTGAGGCATATCAGAAGTTTTAATTTGCTGCTGAACTAAAATTAATTATTGTCAGTGTCCAGGAAGGGCCACGAGAGAATAAAACACTCCAGCCCCGGCCTAGTATTCTTGTCTGCATTGCAATAAAACTGGAAAGCACATAATTGGAAATGATTCTCCTCTCAATATTCGGTGAAGGTGATTCATGGAGCAACTGCAGGGGCTGCACTCAACTCCACACAGTTAATTGGGTGAGGAGCTCGCTAGCAGAGCTGGTCTCCTACAGGAATTCTGCACAGAAGATGCTTCCACTACTGGAAATATCTTCCTCAGGGTCTTCCAATGTGAGTCATGAGCTGCAAGAAGCGAAAGTTACTTACTCAAGATGCTTTCTGCCCAAAGCAGGGGTGGGCAACATGTTTCATGCAGGTGGTGGAGCCCAGGGGATAAGGGGTGGTAGGAATGGAAAACGAGGAGGAGGAAGCTGAATGGAATATGGAGCAAGGGAACTAAAGTCTCCTGAAAGAAATCAGCTAACACCTCTGGCAAGGACGGGAAAATGCACCAGCAAGAGGGTGGCGAAGGCAATGGAAAGCTCTGTGCCAGTGATCTGATGTTTTTAATAATATCCATACATGCTTCTGTATGTATCCACAGTAATGTATACATATGAAATGCATACGCTCATACAAGTTACTAGCAATTTTGCATAGGATTTTTAAAAGCGGACCAAATAGTCAAATAAAGGTCCACTTGAAGGTGGCATTAGAAAAGTATGTCACTTGTGAGCATACCTCACTGGAATCTCTCTGCACAAGCACAGATACATTTCCAGCAGTTTTCTGAAAATTGTTGAAAACAGGTTCACAGTCATCTTGCTCGCAATTCTCAATTTAAGTTGCACAAATTTCCGCAGCTGACTTAATTGGACCAGCTTTAGTCTATGGAGGAACTTTGTGTAGATTTGGGGAGATCTGCAAAATATTCCCTTTGATCACTGCTTGGTTTGCACAAATCTCTTGTTTGCACACCGGAAATAGCAGCCACAAATGCACACACAGGTCTGGCATGAGGCCAGCAGTGAAACCATGCCTGGAGAATCCTGGCAATCTCAAAATCACTCAACCACCCACCCCTAGGTGACATTTACATGCCACTGGTTCAGTTACGAAAAGCATTGTCAGGTCCTTAATCTAGCGTATTCTAGATGTTTATCACCCTGTGTTGTACCATCAGTCTTATATTGATGAAGAGAGTGTGGAGACTGCACTAATACTGGCCATTTGTTAATTTCCATGAGGCAGCTCAATAATTTAAAAGAATGTGCACATTAGCACATATTAAAGACTATTTGAGTACAACATTTATCTGTATAACCTCCTCCCAAAAAGCAAAAAAAATCTAATCAACAATTGTCTGATTAGTCAGAATGCAGCAATCTGTCTTTTTTCTATTTGCATTTGTATACTTTTTGTATACCTTGCATACAAAACCTTGTCTAACGAGTACTTATGGATCCAGGGCCACTGGTCCTGACCAGCCACTGTCAGTGCTTTCAGTTATGATGGAAACTCTGATGTACCACCAATTCTGAGATACCACCAATTCTGAAAATATTTGCCATTCTCATGGTGGATAGATCTAAACTTCTCTTGGCTCCTCTGGTTCTTGGCTGCAGAAGTTCATTTAGCATAGAAATGTTTACATTCTGGCTTCACTTCCATGCACTATACCCAGACAGAACTTAGACATAACCACACGCATATAGGGCAACCTTCTCAACCTTGTGCTTTCCCAGTGCATTGGACCAGATCTCTTATAATTCCCAGTTTGCATGCCCATTGGCTATGTTGGCTGGGAATTAATTTTCCAGATGTTGCAGTCTACATCTGGAGGGTGCTAGGTTGGGAAGGCTGATACAGGGGACTGAACACTGGGTCTGTATCCTGCAAACTTGTGTAGAGCAGAGCTTATGCATGCTTCTGTCAATACCTGAAGGTTAGGGATGAGGCCAGGATGCAATCACATCATGACCTTCCTCCACAACACACATCTCTTCTATACTTCTGCCCAGGGTTACAGACATTGAAAGATAATTGCTACTGATACGTGGTGCCCATTTTCCTTCCAGTAGTGAACTAAGTGCTCTATGGATCTCAGGCATGACACGGCCCTGTTTATCACTTGCAAATTAAATTGGACAGGCAAGGGACAGATGGGGAAGAGAAATCAGGGACTGACAAATAGCAACCAGCCATTGACCTGTATAGAGATATTGGTTTGACAGTGGCACAAAGGAAGATTTGGTAAAACCAATTCAGTTTACAGCTTGTTGTTTACCTTCAGAGATAAGGTTCTCGGGAATAATTATGTGTTCAACTGGCTGGTTACTTTCTCTTGGTTTCCTCTGTATAATACAGACATCTTCTAGTTACTGTCATGAGGCATTTCCTCTGCCTTGTTTCAAATTGCTTGTCATTTTCCACACGGTCTTTGGCTTACGTCCTTAGGCCTCACTCCCAATTGTAACTGCATTTTCAATGCTCGCCATTGCAACTACCCAGATCCCTCCTTTCCAGTTCCTGTCCTTGCTTTTCTTCCAGCCTCTGTTGTTTTCTCCATTGTAAGCTCCTTGGGGACAGACAGCTATCTATTTTTCATTATATAATATCTGTACAGTCTGATAAATGAATGGTTGATCAGTTAGTTCATTAAATATGTCATGGTTGATCAAGTAATCATTGCTTAAAATATCTAAGAGCTGTTTTATGTTACTTTAGGGTACATCAAGCTCAGAACTTCCAGTCTGGTATAATATGGAGTCATGCATTTTATTCCTCAGGGTTTCACATCTTTCTCAGCTGAACTATCTGAGGTTTCGATCTGGTAGCTGACACTGTCACAAGTTCTATGCTTTAGACATAAATATGCACTAGGATATATGCTGTATTTATATATGATAGTCATGAACTTTGGCTTTGGGTTGTTATGCTTGCCTCACTTCTGTAATATTTGAGTTTATTTATGAATATACAGATTTGCACCATTCAGCACTCCAGTAGAGTGCCAGATCTCCTCCACACTAGATCAGAAGCAGGCAGCCCCTTAAAACATACTTTTTCAGAGCTTTCTGTCTCTTCCTCTCACTCTGTACCTCTCAAATACTATTGTTTGTAGCTAGGTTGTATCTTCTAGTCTCCTTAGACCATTTACTAGTACGCTGGGAGCACCTTGCTATGCAGGGTCTTAACTGCTTTGGTGTGATCCATCTACTCATGCTAAATAAGCTCTATGCAAAACCCACCACTGGAAATAGAGTGCCGGCCTATTATATGGAGGAATTAAGCTGATGACAGAATTAGCTTTACTGAAATGGTTGTTTATAAATACCTTTTGAAGAAGTTCAGATGGTCAGAGAGGAGGAGAATGGGGAGCTGGAATGCTGCATACCGTCTCATCAGTGGAGTTGCCCTAACTTCTGTATGCACTCTTTCTGAAGAGGTAAGATGGAGGTTGGTTCAACAAAACCTGATATTCCAGCTATATGGGAGCAGAGCTTGCTCAGTATCTGGGTGAATGGCAAGGCAAGGTCTGCCTGCTCCCCACCCACGTGTGCCAAAGAAGTCGAACCAGAAGCAGGCGCGGTTGCTTCAGCACGTGGCATGCAGCTACTCACTGCTACACATGAGCTTCTCCTGCCCTGCCCAGGCAACCTCAGTACCATGTTGGATCGTGGTTCTGCCCTCTGCACACTGGCTTCAGTGAGCACTGGCCACCTCTGGGTTGGAAGCCATTCCTCATATGAATGTTCTTGGGGGGAAAAATCTGTGATGATCACAGATATTCATGTTCTTTTGAAATATACTCTATAACAGGGGTCCTCAAACTTTTTCACCAGGGGGCCAGTTGAAAGCTGCAGGTGCTGGGCGCGGGCCGGAAAGGGTGCCGGCTGTGTGCGTGGGCTGGCGTGGGGGTGGGGTGCACGGCAAGGGGAGGCGAGGGGCTGGCGGGTGCACAAGGCAGCGGCTGGCTGGCTTGCTTGCTTGGAGATCATTTTCTCCAAGTGAGCAAACCGCTGCCTGCCTGCACATGGAGCGAGGTGGGCAGCGGCAGGTGCGCATGCGGGCGTGGGCGCAGCAGGTCCAGATAGGCATGCCGGGCCAGATAAATGGGCATGGCTGGCCAGATCTGGCCCCCGGGCTGTAGTTTGAGGACCCATGCTCTATAACGTGTGGATTAAGAAATGGACAGTAATGGGAGATACCGAAAGCCCTTACAATGGCTGAGTGACTTCAAACTTGGAAAGATAAATACCCACTGCCTAGCATCTTACGCATTTGGACATGTCTCCCACAGCCATTTTTGTTATATTTGCAAATACTATATTACTACTACTACTACAACAATTAAGCTCAGCTAGCAGGCATGCCAGCCCAAGATAGTTTGCTGCCTGAAGTTGAGGCCAAATGGTACCTCCTTCAACCTGCTATGGCCAGCAGTTCATTGCATCGTTCCCATGTTGAGCTGCCTGCACCCGCCACTCTGTTCATGTGGTCCTCTGAAGCAGATGGCTTCACATTTCTACATTGCAGGGCCAGCCCTGGCTGGGAGCAGTGCCTGAAGGAGCAGAGCACAGGGAGATGAGATAGGGAGGAGGAGGATTTTCTCATGTTAAAATGAGTCCATAAGTTCCTACCCCACTTTATAGAAACATAAAAACAGAGCAAGTCAGAAGGGACCTCCCGGGCCATCTAGTCTGACCTCCGGCACCAGCCGGCTCCGCTCACGACATGCCCACCACATGCACATCCAGCCTATCCTTGAACACCTGCACTGATGGTGCCTCAACGACCTCTTGTGGAAGCCCATTCCACACCCCCGGGGTCCTGACTGTCAGGAAGTGCTTCCTGGCATCCAAACGAAACCTTGGCTCCCTGAGCTTTGCTCCGTTGGAGGGTGTCGTGCCTTCCTCTGCAGGGGAGAACAGGTCTCTACCCATCTCCGTGTGACATCCCCTCACATACCTGTATGTCGCCAACAGATCCCCTCTGAGTCTTCTCCAGGCTGAAGTGATCCAGTTCCCTCAGTCTTGCCTCATACCCCATCCCCTGCAAACCGGCCACCAACCTTGTGGCCCTACGCTGCACTGACTCTACCTGGCTATATCCTTTCTGTAATGAGGGGCTCAAAACTGAGCACAATACTCCAGTTGTGGGCACACCAGAGTCGTATAGAGTGGTAGTAATACCTCTCTCGATCTAGAAGCCACACTTCCGGCTATGCAACCAAGGGTGGCATTTGCCCTCTTGACCACCGCATCACACTGCTGACTCATGTTTAGCCTGCAGTCAACCAGTACCCCGAGGTCCCTTTCACAAGTGCTGCTCTCCAGCCACTTGTCACCTAACCTGTACTTATGACAGCTATTCCTATGCCCCAAGTGCAAGACCTTGCACTTATCCACATTGAACGCCATCCTGGGGGACCCCGCTTGTCACTGGCCACCATCCCGATGATTCCCCACTAATGGTTACCCTCTGCTTTCAGTCAGTCAACCATGCCCTAATCCACCGGACAGTGCTTTGGTGTATCCCAAAACTCCTCAGTTTTTCCACCAGGATACCATGGGGCACTTTGTCAAAGGCCTTGCTGAAATCCAGGTATACCACATCCACTGCATCCCCTCCATCCAGCCATCTTGAAACCTTGTCATAGAATTCCACAAGGTTTGTCTGGCAGGACCTGTTTTTGCGGAAGCCGTGTTGTATGGCTGTCAGCCTCCCTTCCCTATCTAGCATCACTAGATCTTTCTCTATTATGAGCCTTTCCATTGTTTTTCCTACAATGGACATAAGGCTAACAGGTCTGTAATTCCCCATGTCCCTTCTACTACCCTTTTGAAAATTGGGATCACTGATGCCACCCTCCAGTCCTCTGGAACTTCACCCGTTCTCCACGAGGCCTCAAAAATGGAGGCCAGCGGGCATGAGAGAACCCCTGCCAACTCTCTAAGTACTCTCGAGTGTAACCTGTCAGGGTCTGGAGCCTTTGTAATGGCCGATGCCTTGAGGAGCCCCTCGACTTCAAGGGGGGTGACTCTAATCTGTGCCCCTAAGTCCCCAGCCTCATCTAATCTCCTATGCAGATATCCCCCATCCTGCTTTGGGGAGAGCACAGAGGTAAAATAGTCATTTAGCATCTGTGCCTGTTCCCTCACATCAGCCACTGGATCTCCTTCCTCCTTATTTAGTGGTCCCACCACTTGTCTCCCCTTCCTCTTCCTATTTACATGCTGAAAGAAGCCCTTTTTGTTGCTCTTGATATCCTTGGCAAGTCTCGGCTCATAATCAGCCTTAGCCTTGCGAAGAATCCTTCTGCAATGGACCTCCTCCTCCTGCTATACCCTTTTGCTTATTTATACATGATTCCAGGACAGAAGAAGGAACCCAAAGGTTGCTTACCCACTGAAACTGATTAGGTGTTACTCATCACCATTGAAAACCAAGCAACGTATTTCCCTAACCCACTTAAGTCCTTGGAAAGAACTGGAATGGGATATCAGATGTAAGGAATTCAAATTTCTTAGTTTGGTGCATGGCTGAGCAATGAGTTCTTCTTACTTACTGGAAGTCTAGTGTTTACTACAACATGATCCTAGGTTAGACTTTAATCTGGATCAGGCAACCTGACCCTGCAATTCACATTGAAAGGAAAGGGCCAAGTTACATTAAATGCATGTCAAGGCTAGCCAAGCTTCCTAGCAACCCCCAGACTTTTCAGAATGGAAGTTTGTAAATTGCCCATGCCTGCCCCCAGTAATTGAGGGATCCAGCAGGCTAAGTAGATTTGTGTATGTCATAGTGAAACCCTCGCTCTGCACCTATTATCCCTTCAACCTGTTCTTCTAAGGTGGCTTACTAGCTGCAGATACTGATAAAATAAAGAGATAAATGGGGAACACTCTGCAGACAGAAGAAAATGCAAGTGGCTGAAATTTGTCTTAAATGGACTTGTGCAGAATTCATACATTTATCACTTCAGATAGCTGTGTGTTGCATCTCCTTTAACCTGATTTTCTCCATGTTAACGGCTCCCCAACATGATAAAATGTGCCTGTGTTAGCCTGAACCTAACAAATTGAATTACTCTTTTTCTTCAGGGCCGTGCTGGCAAAGGAAGCATCTACGTGTGGGCTTCTGGAGATGGGGGAAGCTACGACGATTGCAACTGTGATGGCTATGCATCCAGCATGTGGACAATTTCCATCAATTCTGCTATCAATGATGGCCGAACAGCATTGTACGATGAAAGTTGCTCCTCGACTTTGGCCTCGACTTTCAGCAATGGGAGGAAGAGAAATCCTGAGGCTGGTGTGGTGAGTGAAGCAATTGTGCTATTAGGTATTGTCCTTCGAGAAACATCGTGATCTCTTTTTTATTAGAGAAGGTCTCGTATTCCTGACCAGATGGCATGTTGATGGCTCTCCATTGGTGGAGAGGAGCATCATGGAATAATAAAAAATAGTTCAAATCAGTCTAAGCTGCCAACTGTTGAAGAGGAACAGTAATAATAAAAGCAGAAATTAGCTGTTTTTATTTTCTGTTCTGTGCCTACGTAGCTGGTTATTTAGTAAATGTCCAGATTTTCATTTTAGTCACATTTTTGCTCCATGACAATTAACCATTTGCTATAGTTGCAACATACAGTAACTTAGCACAACACATTGCCAGTCCAATATAATCTTTCATAATGTAATAGTATCATTTTATGTGCTCAGTCTAATAAAATATCTAGTCTTGATAAGACTAGTCTTGATAAGACCAGATAAAACTACAGACCAGTCAGAAAAAGATTCAGGAGTCACATCATTTTAGTTGTGTAGTCCCAAAGTAAAACAAATGTTTGGAAATGTAGAGGGGACGTCATAAGTTGTAAAATCTGAAAGTTAGGCAATGTCTTTCAAATAGTTGTGTGGTGGATTATGAAGCACATAACATGGGAAGTACCACTTCTTGTGTTATTGTTAAAGAAGTGAAAAGAAGATGAGGGATGTTTAATTGAGAAAGTGAACTGAAAAGTTTAATTTTCCAGAGTCCAAGGAAGATAAATTCCATCTTAATTTTTGATATGGTGCAATTGAGTCAAGCCAACTTCACCTTGTAGAGGAGTTACATTGTTTAATTGTTACCACACATGGCAAATGGCAGCTCATTGCATCTTCAGCTATTTCCAAATGGAAGTGAGTGAAGTGCAGCTTGTTGCAACAACCACGTAACCAGTTCAGATGGTGAAGCCAGCTTGCCTTAACTTCACTGCATCCAAGGAAGAGTCTTCATAGGAGTCCATCCAGTTCTCTCTCCATGGTAACTGGTGCATCTGAGAAAGTGTGGGTGGAGATGGGAGCAGAATGGACCAGTTCTGCTTTCAGTATTATTACAATAATAATGGGAATTGACCAGGCAATATGCACAATCACTCCCTCTAGTGACTCTGCAAAGCTTGCCTAGTTCCCCTGGTTACAAGTCTTGCAGTTTACAACTTTGGATCTAGCGTTCCTTTGAATGGAGCTTCACACCCAGGATGCTCCAGATGGAGGGCAGGCTTTGCTGATTTCTCCTGCAGCCTCCTGGGCTCCCTGAAAAGCTGCTCCAGAGGGCTGGGAATTGGGAGACGCTCCAGAACCATCTGTGTGGCTGTGGTGGGGAGGGAGAATTGCCAGACATGGTCTTCCAGGAGCCTACACTGGATCCACTGGAAGAAAAGGAGCCCTTCTTTGTGTGGAAGGGAGGATCTGGACCCTATCCCGAATCTTCAGATGCCGCTTGCATTTAGCAAACATCTGAGTGAATTTCGATCCACTGATGGATGAATGCTTGAATAAAGTCATATGGACTGTTTTGTATCTGCTATATGCACTTTTTGATGTATGCCTTTTAAATGGAGTTGTTATTTATTATTTCACCACTTTTTCCAAATGTGTGGAAAAACAGTACTTTTAACTGTCTGCTGCTCAATAAATGAAAGGCGTAACACATAATTCAATTCCATATTGGTTTTATATGCCTACCCAGCTTGAAGGAGTAGAGAATTGTCCCTCCCATGTGCTTCTCTCTGCTCCCTTGCAGGCTACAACAGATTTATACGGCAACTGTACCCTGCGCCACTCAGGAACATCTGCAGCTGCACCGGAGGCTGCTGGCGTCTTCGCCCTTGCGCTGGAGGCAAAGTGGGTGAACGCAGCCATCGATTACATTGTTAAGGGCTTCAGTACCTCCTATTTACGGCTATGAACATGCCTCTTAAGCTTGTATGAGCTGACATTTTACAAATCCCTGTGATATAGTAAAGCTGTGCTTTAAACGGCTTCTTCCTGAATAGACATTCGTTCACAAATGTAAAGAAAGATGTGAAGAGAGCCTGGTGCACTCTTGCAGTGGCACTCGTGCCCTGCCGTGGCTCTCTTGTCCCACACCTGGCCCACGTGCGTCTTGTGCCTTGGTTGCTGACTGGCTCCCACATGCATGTTTCTTTAACACATTGCCTGCATTTCCTACGCAGGCTTTCTTGTCAAGCTACCCCTTTGTTGCCATAATGGGGGTTAATGTCAAGGGGGATGCAGTCAGAAAGGGTTACTTTTCCCCTCCCCACATGTTACAACACTCCTCCCAATTTCTGCCTGCATGGTAGTTAAGTTTAGAGGTGAGGGAGGCTTTTTCTGTTGGTTTGCGACAATCTGAGGCAGGGGACCACTTCATTGAATGATTTATTTTGTGACGTATGATTTGGATGAAAAATTAATTGGCTGGCTTTGCCTCCTGTGAAGCTTAATTAATTCCTAGCAATTATTTCTACATTATATATATATGTATAGGTTTAAATCTGCATATTCTCTTTGTATGCAGATCTGTTCTGTGTTCAGTAGGAATTGCTGGGCAACTCTAAATGCCTGGCAAGACACCTGTCCTTGGAGCATAATGGGAGAAAGTTGCTCAGGCTGCTTTGGTGAATCCTGCCTTTCGGCACTGAAGAGCCACATTCCCACTATTTTATCCTTCGTCATAATGTATTCTCCATCCACATACCTACTGACTCCTTCTCCACAGCTCCATTTATTCAAAGCACTGCATGGTTTTGTCATAAAAAGACTCAGTCCCTGACTAAATTTGCAGGTTGCATGTTAAGAGAATGTTGGGGGGCAGCAGAGTTTGTTTTACTTGTTTTTTTAAAAAAAGACACATGGAGGGGAAGGCTGAACTAGAGTTGTCAATATGAGTTGTATCATAGTAATACAGATTTTGTAAAAGTGGTATTTTGTTTAACAAAATGAGCTCTGGTGCAGCATTCTCCCTCCCTTTAAAAATCAGTTGAAAGGAAATCCAGTTGATAGGATGATCCTTTGACTGGGACCAGCTCAAAGGTTACAAAGAAATGCACCTGCTTTTGAATTCATCAGAATTCAAGAGCAATGGCCTCTCTCTCTCTCTCTCTCATTGTGTTATTTTGAAAACATTTGAGTCTCCAGTTATTCAGAGACAGATTTGATATATGAAATTTGATGAACTAAATGCTTACTCCTCTCTTTGTGGCAGTCCTTTTGTTGGCCCCAAGAAACATTGGACTCTACTGTTTCTTTGGGGTTCTTGTTTTTGTCTGTCTGATGCATGAAAATAGTCTTTTTTGAAGAAGTCCTTCCTAGAGATGCCAGCTCTCACCAGATTGCTCTCTTGCAGTGTGGATCTGACATGGAGAGACATGCAACATTTGACAGTGCTCACCTCCAAAAGGAACCAGCTCCATGATGAAGTTCACCAGTGGCGAAGAAATGGGGTTGGCCTAGAATTCAACCACTTGTTTGGCTACGGTGTCCTAGATGCTGGGGCAATGGTTACGATGGCTAAAGACTGGAAGACTGTCCCAGAGAGGTTTCACTGTGTTGGTGGATCCATACAAGAGCCACAGTAAGTGAAAGCAAACGTTAAGGCCTCAGTCTGGTTGGAAGTTAAGAAACTTGTTCTCCCATTATGAACAGTGGGATCTAGCCTACAGAATCACAAGACCACTTGCAAGGTCGGTCCCCAAGAGCAAGATTATCCCAAGTGGTTCAGATGGCACCTTCGACTGGATGGCTGGAAGGAAAAGCATTGTGGTACTCTTGCTATTTCCAAATTCCCCTGTTGGTACTGGGGACACAATCACCTTTGTTTCACCTCAGCAACACACACGTGGTGATGCCTCACTAGTCAGAAGGCATTCAGGTACCCACTGATCAAGTTAGAATTGGATACAATTAAACAGAGGAAGGCTCAACACATATAAATGGGTTATTATTGACCACTCTTTGCTTAAGCAACAGAGCAAGTGCAATGCATACAGCATATGCAACACATTAAGTCCTGGAGAAACTGTTGTAGAAGATCCCTCAGACAGAGCTTGGTTACATAGGCTGATACAAAACATGGTCCGACCCACTGGAAGGTGAAACAGGATCTCCTATTAATTAAATGATATACAGAAGTTTGGAATATACAGTAGCAGTTAATGACAAGCTGATGTGCGAAATAAAGGTGAAAAAAGGATTGGTAAATAAGAATTATTTTAACAATATATGGGGTTTGTTTATTGAACATGTGTTAATAAAAGTGGAGGGTACTAAACCTCCAATGGTTGTATTACATTTTTGGATGGAAGGGGGTATTTAGGAAAGAATGGAAAATTAAAGGGGAAAAAAGCTAGGCAGTCATGGTCTTGGTGGAGGGGCACACTAAAGGTGACTTTCTTTTGAGCAGGGTTCCTTTTTTTGTCATGTGGGCCGGTGGGTCCAGAGTCAGTAGGACTATGCATCCACTCTGGATTTCAGTCCGAGTTGTGAGTTCGGTCTGCATTTCAAAGTAGTCATCCATGGCACTGAACCCCATCTCCAAAATAGGATTGGCACCCTGGAGAGTTCCTCAAAAGCTCAGAGTAAAAACTGGAGTGGATTCACAGCCCCAGTGAGATTGGAGCAACCCATCTCCACTTGAAGTTTGAATCTAATGATTCCTCGGAATGTTAGGGAGCATTTTCTGAATGCTGTTTGGGTCTTGATAGCACCCAGGTAGTGTTTTTAGTCATTCCACGACAAATCTGGTGGCTGCTTTTTCACTCAAGAAAATCAACATATTTTTCAGAATGCTGCAAGTCACTCCTTAATTTACAATGGGAAATGTATTTGAGAGCATTACTCATTATTTACTTATATTAAAACATGGGCAGTGTCCAGTGCTACCACTCCCAGGTTGCCAGTGGGGGACAGCACTGCTTCCATTCCACAAGCAGCCAGTCTCACCATTTCCATGGCCAAAATGGTACCCACCACTTGTGGCACAAAGAGCTAGCATTCCCAGAGGCCGGCCCCCAGATAAGCAGACACACTAGTTCCTGGACCAGTTTCTTGCTTATGCAAGCTGTGGAGTGCATGCTGCCGCTTATTTAGTGTAGCCCATAAAATCACTAAATTTTTGCTCTGCAAACAGCAGGTGCCAAGATTGGAAGAGGTTTCATGGTGCTGACTGCTGGATACTGCCCAAGTTGGTATCACTTAGAATCAAGATTACTCACGTTGGTTATTTAGTTGGAATGCTGCCCCCGTCACACACATACTTTTCAAACCACATTACAAAGTGACACCATTTCAATACTTTTTTTTCCTTCAAGATAGTTTTTGGGCTGAATGCCCAGACTTGTTGAGATAAGACATGAGCTTTTACTCCTCTGAGATTTTTATTTTTATTTTTGTAAAGCATTTATTTGTCTCTGCGTGAGGTCTCTCTGGCCCTCTCAGAGTTCTGTAAAACTTGCCTCTAGACCACCTCAGCTCCAACATTTTGCCTGCCTTCATTTCAGCACTAGAACATGTATTACCTGGGGCAGTAGAGCAAGGTCTTGAACTGGACAGTATCCCCCCATCCCCAAGACATGGCACCAAGGTCTGCAGGAGGCATACAATTTCTTGGTAGGTTTTGTGCCCGAAGAAAAGTATCGCACTGTGTTATATGGAAGGCACTTCCTTTCCTGTTCCGGCATCGGATCTGTTCCCATGTGCAGGGACCATTTCGTGAAGTTTGTTGTCTGTACTGAGGTCTAGATTACGTGGCAGCGCTGTCAGGGTGGGCTCAGATGTGCTATTTGAGGCAAAGGGGAATGCCTATCTCCATCTGGGTCCACCATTAATTACTAATTAGTATTTAGTCATTAATTAGTAATTAAGCCAACTCTTCTTGGCTTAATCTGGGGCTGGGATACATAGATCTTTTTCTGAGAAGAGAAGAGAAGAGAAGAGAAGAGAAGAGAAGAGAAGAGAAGAGCTCATTTTGGAAATCTGGAAATATCATTTGGGATGCAGCATGGTTTGAATGCCTCCTATCCTCTCTTCCCCCACAAAACATGTCCCCAGGTATCCATTTCCAGTCTTTTACTCGGTGGAGTGGCAGGATGGCAAAGGCCTCCCCGTAGCACTTCCGTTCCTCTCTGGTGTCCGACACCAGAACGACGTATCCCACGAAGCCCAGGGGAAGGAATTTTTCAGGGTGCCCTTTTGCAGCCTTCCCATTTCCCTGTGAAAGAGGCTGCCATTTTTCTGCCTGCTCTGTGGGAATGTTGAGAATTCTGGAGAAATTTCTCAGGGAGCAAGACTTCTGAACTTTCCTTCCTTTAAAGAGGTGATGGAAAGATATGCACGTGCTCTTTATTTTACCATTTTCATTCTGTTCTGCCCTTGGAGCCTCTCAGTCTCTCTGCATAGCAGAGAAAAGGATCCTAAAGAACTTGGCAAGGACTTTCTCCCCTGCTGTTTTCCAGTGCTTTGGGCCTGTTTGCTGAGGGTCTGACAGCTGAATCAGGCATTAGGTGGGTTTTTTGCTGGAAGAGGAAGAGAAAGATGAAGACCACCACCACCAAGAACTAACAGCTCCCTTAATTGTCATGCATTCAGCAGAAGTAATATAAATTCATTCTTAGGGTTTGAATGAATTAGGAGCTTCAAAGCCTGCACAGTCTATATCTAACCACCCCATTCTTGCAGATGTACCAAACTGGTGTAACTCTTGAATAAGCTGGTACATCTTCTACGTACTTATTCCTTCATCATGGCTCCTGCCACTGCTCTGGTTCTACAAGGAGGAAGTCCCTGCAGGTTTCTTTCTCAATAAGCCCGCAATCAGTAAATATCACATAACAGTATCACAATCATGCAAAGGCAACCAGACTATATCAGGGAGCCTAACATAGTGACACATGAAGTTATGTTGCAGAATTCAGGATGTATTTTGATATTGTGCATGCACAAAACCTCTTAAACATGGCAATTCCATTTTTTCCATTAATAAATTTTTTGCAGGCAGGAAAAAAAAGATGGAAGAACTGTTAGGAGAATACAGGAGGGATTAGAGTGGAAGATAACCTCCTGTGAAATCCCATGGAGGGGACACCATGAAAACAGAGTACCCTGGAAGTTGTCCATGACTAGTGCTGAATTGGGGGCAATTACAGGTTGATTGTAGTCCACACTGTTCCAGTTAAATGATAAAATTAAATTAAGACACTAAACTTCATTACATGTAACTTCATTGCATTCTTCTCTGACTGATTCTACTGTGAGGTGGTGACTCCAGAATATTTCAAATACAAGTAGTAGTTTGAATGCTGTACCATCGCAGCATTAAATATTCTGTTTGTTTTCTCCAAGTCTCCAGTTAAAGGCAAGGTAGTAAAATTATGTTCTGATTAGCCTCATGTGACAAGCAGAATGAGTCAACAAACAAATCAATTAATACTAATTGACTGCAGTAGCTAAAGTTCAATTGTGTTATTTTAAATACTAACCTAATGATGAACAATTTATGCCTCTAACAGCTGCAATTTACCTTTTCAGGGTTGCCTTTGAAAATAGTTACGCTTTATAGTGGGGATGGGCAGCCTTTTGGGCCCAAATGCACATTTGTCATTTCTGCATTTGCTCCAGGAATGGGAGCCATTGTGGACCCACCATGCATCTTCCCTTCCCTTCCCTTCCCTTCCCTTCCCTTCCCTTCCCTTCCCTTCCCTTCCCTTCCCGTGAGTCCCTCTATTTTACCCCCAGCATGGATTCTTTTCTTCCTGTCCCCTTCTTCCTTTATTCCCACTTGGGATTTCACTCCCACGCCACTTTCCTTCCATCTCACCACTGCACACCCATCCCTACAACTGCATTTTCCTTCCCTCTGCCACACTCATCCTCGCCTCCTTGTCCTCTCCCTGCTGGGATGCAAGCGTTGGCTTCTGGGTGCTCACCTCTGCTTCCTTCCAAGCCTCTCGCCCATGATCCCCCCACCCTGCCCACCGCTGCACTCTCCTCCCCCTGCTTCCTCCCGTCCTGCTGGGGCTGCAGCAGTGAGCAGGGGGACATGTGGCACAAGTAGCAGTGGGAGGAAAGTGGCAGCCTGGGGAGGGAATGGGAGACGCGGGAGTCCAGTCAGTGGCCCCCACTGTATCCACAGGGACCCCATTGCCAACCCCGGCATTACGGGAAAGCAAAATAGCACACATCTCAAGCATGATGCTCTCACAGTTCTGTGCTACTTTATCTGAAGACTTATTTTAGCTCATTAAATTATATTTGGGCAAAACTAAATATAATGGGCTTAGAAGACTCAGTTCTGTATCAATAAAGATCACCATATATGTAATGAAACTAGATAACTGCTACCTAACGATCATGTACTCTTGCCTAAATATTCAACTTTACAGTAGTAAGCATTAGAATTGTACTGATTCTTCCTGTTGTTCTCTCATTGTGTGAGACAGGACAGACATCCATATTACCTGCTTGTCCATGCATCTTTCTGTTTGCAGCTATGCTTTTCCACATCTGACAATGCTTCACCATCATCTTTGTTTGCACTGGAAATGGCTTCTTTACTACTTGAGAACAACCAATCAGGGGCTTTGTAGAGAACTCTGTGATGCCATGTAGCCAATCAGATTTAGCTTTGATGGGAGGGTACTCCTCCCTTCGCTCATCACCCTGAATGCACCCCTTGGCCTGGGCAGCCAGGGTGACAGTCCTGGGCTTGCCAAACTGTATTGAAGACTGCCATGCGCATACGTGATCTTGCTCTGTTCCTGTATATTCCACACATCGTGTGTCATTGTGTGTGTCTAGATGGACTGTCAGCTTGGTACCCAGGGACTATCCAGTCCCTGGAATTAGCTTCAGAGGCCCTTCTCTGTGTTCCTCCTCAAAAATAACCTCAGAAAATGGAAGTAGGGATGCTTGAGAATTTCACTGTTGTTTGCAAATCATGAAAACATATCCAATTTGCAGCCTGAAGCATGAATGCAAGCAGGATGCAATTCTTGGGAAATAGTTGCAATTACTGGAATGCGTGTCTGCATTCAGAATTGTGCATTTCTGCATGGCTGCACTCTGACAATGCACACATTTTAAATCAGTTCTCTAAATCTGTACTTTCATGCTTCAGTTTGGGGGAATGCACATTCTTAGCTGGAAAAAAATTGCAATTTTAAAACACATTCTTCCCAATTGAAAGCACACATTTTTCCTGATTGGAAGCTAAGGATGCTTGTGTTCGGGAATGCAAACAAGGTGAAATAAGCTTCCAGGAAGAATCTGTAGAACCTCAATGATCGCAAATATCACAGGAATGGATATTTTCTGTGATTGCTCCAAATTTATGGAATGCTTTCCCCAGGAAGTTCACCCAGCATTGCCGCTGTCATCTTTTCAGTACCAGACAAAGTCATTTGGCTATTAGTTCTGTTCCAATTGCAGGCTAAAGTTCTATGGTTCATTCGAAGTTGTGAGAAGTGAGGAAAATTTCTGTTTTGTGGATTAACACTTTTCCCCTTGTATCATTTTTAGATCATGCTTTTAAGATGTTTATATTTATTTGCAATATTACATTTATTATGGTTCATATATTTATACATTGTTAATTGTGGAATTCTGTATCTGTGTAAGTCTCTTTGAAACTGCTTTTTGAAACTGCTGGGAAGCTGCACATATATTTAATAGACAATAACATAATTTTTATATGAGAATGATACAGTACACTGACAAATAAATGTGCATTTCTGTTAGCTGTGTACATGTGTTATGCAAAGTATGGGTTTTAATCTACTTTACTCTCTTGTAAATCCCAGGAAACTCTCATCCAGTGGCAAGTTGGTTCTGACTCTTACAACAGATGCTTGCGAGGGGAAGGAGAACTTTGTCCGATACCTCGAACATGTTCAAGCAGTTATAACAGTGAACTCTACCAGGAGAGGGGACTTGAATATCAACATGACTTCACCAATGGGGACTAAATCCATTCTGCTGAGTCGGCGTCCAAGAGATGATGATTCCAAGGTGGGCTTCGACAAATGGCCATTCATGACGACACATTCTTGGGGAGAAGACCCCAGAGGTACTTGGGTGCTGGAAGTTGGGCTGGTTGGTATCCTACCCCAGAAGGGTGTTCTCAAGGAATGGACATTAATGCTACATGGAACTCAAAGCGCACCCTACATAGACCAAATAGTAAAAGATTACCAGTCTAAATTGGCCATGTCCAAGAAGGAGGAGTTGGAAGAAGAATTAGATGAAGCAGTAGAGAGAAGCCTCAAGAGTATATTGAGCAAGAACTAGCCCTGCTTTGCATGTCAGGCAACCTCCTTCCCCTTCGCCTTTCCTGAGCATTTCCATTAGGCACATTCCAGTTACTGCCTCTAGATCAGTCTCCTAACATTCTGATTTTAGAGTTGTCTCTGTTGTCTACTTTAATTACAGTGGAAATTTCTGAATTCTGAGCCACAGGTATATTATTAGCCACCAGCTACTTCATAGGAGCGGGTGCCTGTAACTTTGTTTTGCAACTGGGATGATTATGGGTAGCGTTTTTAATTTTATTTTTTGTGAAAAATAGCAACCAACTAAATGGTGACCACATTCCTCTTCCTATTTTTTATTTTTTGTTGCCATGTTTTTGGACAAGTGAATGTTCTCACTGGAAATTTGGACTTGCTGAAACATAGAAGTGGGGAAAGAGAATCAGATGCCACATGTTACGTTATTTGTGCATTTTTTAGAATGCATACTTAAATTGGACACTTTTATTCTGAAGAAAAAGCAGCAAATGCCTCCTATATTGCTATTTGCCTCCAAAGGTACTGGCTGCAGTAAGCAATACCTTTAGGAGAATATCCGAACCGGGCATAGGTGCAATTTTCACCAGGAAATCGGAGCAAGACTCTGTAGCTGTTTTTTCCCATTCAAAAGTGGCCAGCTAAAGCATGCTTTTGGGAAAAGGTGAGAGTGTGTATTTGGCCTAATATAAGTTCAGTTAAGTTCTTAGAACCAATAAAAACACATTCGCAGCCTGAAGGAGATTACAGAACACTTTCTCCCAGTGTCTTTGCCACTTTAGGCTGTGATTGATACCCAGTTTCCTGGGACGATGCCCCGTTCAACTTAAGGGAACTTAATTTTGAGTTGACGTGTATAAGATTACACTGCAAATAAATGGATGGAACCTGCGGGTGAGTTCTAGTATCTTTCCTTCTCTTAATCCCCACCCAGACCCTTGGACTTATTTTAGTGCCATCTAGACCAGAGGGATCACCAATCCATATGGTGGCAGGAGGTTTGTTCTGGCATGAAAAATAAGTGCCTCCCCTTAACTCTATCATAGTCCTTTTGGGTAGATCAGTTTGCACAACAGACAGTCCACATCATAACCATCAGTGTCCTTAGATACAGTCTTTTGAATAATTTCCTAGAGATGCAGGAGGTGCGTGCAAAAGGGGAGGGCTACAATCTACAGCAGCCAACCCTAGAATGCTCATTTTGTCTTTGCAAGGAAACTGCAGCATGCTGTAGCCAAAGAGAAACTATTCAGAAAGTGCTTCCTCCTTTTTCTGTACAACAGCATTTCCCAGCTTGGTGCCCTCCAGATGCTTTGGCCATCAGTTCCTTTCAGCCCCAGCCAAAGCGGCCAATGGTCAGAATTCTGAGAGCTGCAGTCTGGAGCATCCAGAGGCTAGTTAGAAAAGGTTGCTGTAAAATTTGAGCAAAGAATGAAACAAAACCATTCCACTCCAGAAAAGCTCCAAAATGGAATCTGGCCACCGAAATAACTTCTGCAGTTCAGGGTAAGCGTACTCAGATGCTGGGCGGTAAAGTCGAGCTACTCCCTAGCTGAGCATCAATACTGGACTGTATCCCTGGGCATTGCTAGGTTTATGCAGCACAATACAGGTGTAGAAAGAGTGCAGGGAAAGTACAGCTTCTCACTGTAAGAACTTGAGGATGGGAACTAGGAACTAGCACTACTTCTTGGTTGACGCTGTACCCTTCTTCCCACCCCAGCGTCTTTTTCCATCCCACTGTGTGGTGTTTTAACCACCTCTTTGCTGCTTCCACGTTGCGTGTTGGATCCCCGCAGCATCTTAGTCCTGGGAATTATCCTTATGGGGCCAGGCATTCCAGGAGTTATCTGCATCCCAGGAATTAACTTAATTCCTTGATGGGGTCATGACTGTACTTGAAATAATGGATAATTAATTGGAGACGCTTATTTCTAAAAGTACAAATTGGGTGGTGAGAAGTAAGGGGATTAGCATAATTTGTGTTGTATGATATATAAATCTATGTGCTAGAATGACATTTGGGAGATCTCTGTTCCCCACCCCCCACCTCCAAATCTCCAATATAGCGGAGCACATTGGCAAAGACTAAGCTTAGACTTGAAGTATTTCTGTTAGAAATTCTGATTTTTTGAAGTTGCTTTTAAAAATGTATGATGCAAACAAGCCCAGTGAAGTTTCAGTCAAACCACCAGTTGAAAATTCTGATAAAGATAGCAGTTGGCTCCCATTAATCAGGATCTTGGTTGTATCTAACTCAACTTTTGATATGTATCAAGGGTAAAACTTGCCATTTGATTGAATAATTGGTGACACTGTCTAGCCAAAGTTGAGTCTGTCAGATAGTATTAATCAAAGTGAAAAAGGTGCATTAAAGCCTTCAAGGTGACCTTAGGGCACAGTTCTGTAGAGATACCTGTAAATCTCCAAAGTCGGAGGATTAGGGGCATCCTATAAAGGACAGGAGGAGTGTAAAGGCAACAGATACCTCCAAATTCCTCTCTCTCCACTGATTTTTTTGCCATCTTGCTGCAACACTTTGAAGTGGGAGGGAGGAAGATTGAGAGACTGGCTGAATGCATCGTATCATGGTGGATCTGGTCTGAAAGCTCATTCTCTCCTCTTCCAAGATCACTCTGATGACCTTGAGCAGCAGCCAGTGCCTTTCTTTCTGCAGCAGCTGTGCAGGGGGAGGAAGGGCTGAGCACAGATCCCATCTTCCAGCTTGCAGTGATTTTCCAGCCTCATAACTGGAGCTCTGAAAGATCCTATGTCCACTCATTGTCTAGCAGCCACAGGATTGCTCTACCCAAATTTATATTTATCAGAAATATAAACTTGGCATTAAAATATCTCATCATGGAGTTATTTACTTATCTGCAGGTTTGTTATATGATCTTGCCTTGATGAACTGCATTAAAAGACTGATCCTACCACAAAGCCCTGGCCTACATAACCCCAGTGATGGATGCCACCAATACAGACAACATCTAGAAACTAATCTAGAACCGTCGATAGTGCATCTCTGTCATGAATGTTTACTGCATCCTGATTGTTTAACCTATTACTTAGGAGCAAGCACCGTTGAGGCCAGCAGGGCTAATTTTGCAGAATATGCATGCGGGCTCCACTTAGGCCATCTCTCCAATGACTCAGTGGTGGCATTTCTAGCCTGGCAGTTATTGACGCTTAGGCTAGGATAAACAGGGATAGAACGGTGTTGCTGCAGTAGGTTCCAGACTGGGGTGGGTGGATTAGCCTGTTCCCAAGCTGTGCCCCTTTGGGGTACATTTATTCATTTGTCCATACCATCCTGTTCCTGTTGCTATCTTTCTTCATTTACACAAAAAATTAGGAATACGCATTTCTAGTGATCTCTTGTCCCAGTGCATAGGGATGCATTCTTGAGCTGAGTCCTGCCATCACAACATGCGGAGGCATCTGAAATGCAAAGAACAGCCACAGTCCAATCTGTGCAAGATTTTGTGAGTGAGAGCTGACCTCATTAGAAGCATAAACTATTATCCTCAGTTGTCTGGCACACATACCAATTAGAGATGTGTGAATCAGCTAAACTTGAGTTCAGCAAAAATAATTTTTCTTAAAAAAATCCCCAAATTCCATCTCAAAGCTCATTCCATATCAAAAGGCAAGAAGTGTTTTCATGCATTTCCCCCCACATGTTTGCATCAGTTATGGGCCTCTTTGAAATGCTTGCATTCTTCTTCCATTAATTGAAGGGCATTTGGGTGCACGGATCAGGGGTACACTTGCCATGCACATTTTGTTCCAAATCTTTGCTTGCTGCTGAACTTTTATTGTTTTTGGGGGGGGGGTCTGCAAATTGTATTGCAAGTTTGGAAATTTATGGAGTTCAACTGCAGATTCCATCCAAGCCCCCAAATGATGAACCAAATAAAGCCTGAACAAAAACAGACCAAAATCAATATCTAATACATCCCTAGTACCAATTGGTGCAACTGACTGCCTAGGTTGGTGGTGGTACCTTCTTCCTGCTCAGCACCCAGGCTGATTTGGGTGTTGGCTGTGGAGAGGGGACTTGTGCATGCCTGCACATTCACATGCACAAAGAAACTGCTGAAATCTAGGGACTGCAGGGTAGTGTTGCAGCCCTACATCACAGGCTCCTTTGTCCTGGCCTTACTAGAAGTAGGGAAACAGTGATCTTGGAAACTGGAAAACAGTGTGTGTGTTGGGGGTGGGGGGAGGTCCACAACAGATAGATGAGTTGGGATTTGGTGAAAGTGGGCTGGCTCACAGCATCTTTGGTAGCTGCAAAAGGAAGGGCAGAGGTCCACAGTTCTTGAGCAGAATCTTGGGAGTATTTTATTTGTGAGTGTTTGTTTGCTTGTTTGCATCAAGCAGGGACTTGAGAAAGAGGGTGCATACAGGTCCCCTCCCCAACTCTATGATTCTCATTCCTATGTGTGAATTTTTATTGGTAAGATGGGAAAGTGGGACAGTAACAGTATACAAGGAAAGACCAGAAGATCCCACAATGCATAATACCACTGTGTATTTTGAGATAGCATTCAGCACAATGGATAGCTCCTTTAGTGTTCCCCACTGACATTGCTGCCACCAGCCTCTGGGTCCCGTTTAGGCAAAATCAAATGCAAACAGAGTCTAGTGGAAAGGAGAAAAGATCAGGTCAGTAGGTGGCAGCCACTCCCAACTGGCAATGAATTAGCTGAACAGGCATGAATGCCCAAGATGTAACGACCATTTTATGGAGAACGGAGGGTGAACATCACGGCTGCTTACTTGTTTTGAACCGTATTTTTAATGGCCAATATGAGTCTTGCTCACCATACTCAGTGATAACATCTGACTAAGAGATGGCCCAAAGCATTCTGGTGAAAGAAACAAAAAATTCCAATGGCACCCTTGGTGATCGCAATACAATAATGAACTAAATGTAGTGGACTTTTGTTTCTTTGCATACAAACATAAGAAAAGCCCTGCTGGATCAGATGAAAAGTCCTTCTAGTCCAGCAGTTTGCACACAGAGTGGCAAACCAGCTGCCCACAGGGTCGCTCAAGCAGGATGGGTGCAAGACCCTCCTGCCCAGCTCCTCAGCCACAGGTGCATGCAGGCTTGCCAGCTCTGGCACAGGAGGAAGCACCCAGCCCACAAAACTAGTAGCCACTGAGAGCTTCCTCCCTCATGCATCTGTCTAATCCCATTTTAAAGCCAAATTGGCAGACTTCACCACTTCCCGTGGCATAGCTTAACTGTACACTGTGTGAAGAAACAGTTCCCTTTCAAGGAACACTGCAGTATCACCCCTGAGGTAAGTGCTCTGGCTGATGGTAGAACGAGCTCTTCTCAGATTATCTGAAATGTCCAGCAGCATGTCTGTTTACCTTGGCCAGGACAGAATGGGCAGAGAGAGAGGAGCAACCCATAATTCTCAAGGAGTTCTTCTTGTCTCCAGTCCAGCACATCGAGAACTTTCTTGAGAGCTGGGGGTCTTGAAACAAGGTCCCTGGTCACACAGAGGTCCACTTGTGCTCAAACAAACGCATGGAGGACCCCAGTTATGAATCATGCAGCTAACCATTCCCTTCTCCTGCAACTGTCATTTCATGCTTCTCAACAGCTTTGCTATTCCTGAACAAGAACAACAGCAAAGCTATTTGCCAAGCTTGCTTAAAAAAAATTCTGAGCACATGCAAAGCTGTCCTCCATCCATCTAACTTCTTTACTTCCTGAGATCGTCTCTTGGACCACTAGAGACCCAGAGACATTCTGGAAAAGAAAGCATGCCTATTTTGGGGTGGGGTACAGAGCTGATGACCCCTACATCAATGGGGCTCCTCATCTATCACAGCTTTGACTCTGAGTTTTATAGGAGCTATCCATGGTTCTAACTCCATCTCCATCCCACCACCATGGACAGCTCCTACAGAGCTTGAAGCTCGATGGATAAGGAGTCCCAGTGATGCAGCCTCCCCAGATTACTTTTTAAATAGAATAAAGTGATGTGCAGGTATCAGCAGAGCATTTTGGAGACACAGGAAAGGTGTCCATCAGTGCAGAAGCACCTGTGAAGACCACAACACCTAACCCTGCATTGACTTGACCTGTCCCTGCTTAATTGCAGCAAGGTTGTGCCTGACTGCATAGAAATATGTCAGATATGCAGGGACTGTGATTTTAACTTAATAATTACTATAACATCTGTTCATTGCTACTAAATTATTCTTTTTTTACAGGTGTGTGACATTTGTGATGCAGTTCAATTAAAAAAAGCCATGGCAGCTATTTGAATGGTAATGCCACTCATACAACCATTATTTCCTTGCTCATTTGTAATTTGCACTGATTTCAGCAAACCTGGATTTGCCATCCTGCACAAGGCAGAGTAGACGTTTGTATGCACACTGCATGCACAAAGTTATTTGCAATGAACATGTTTGTTTGTTAGCATCCTTGTATTTATAATTTTCTTGGGACATTCTGCACATTCTTTTCCTCTTTTAAATCCCCAAAATGTGTTCTAGTCCAAGTGATTCAAGAATCATGTTGGAATATGGAAAAGGGCCATCTCACTGTATGTTTGAATGGACAGGGAGGCTGTGGATCCTAGGTCTGAATTCGCAGATACGTGTAAACCAGGAGGAAGCAACCTCTCAGGGCCCTGGGCACAGTGCCAATCTGAGAAACTGCCCTTGCCACCATCAAAAATGGCTGCCATGGGAGGCATGGCGAAGGACGGTGCCCTGCTCCAGAGGCCAAATACAAGGCGCAGGTAGAGTCTGAGCCCCGGCACACTGCACAACTACTTTGAACATACAGTTTTCGGCTCCTTTTTCACAAAAGGCGAGAAAACCAAAGTGGGTGGAGTAGGGCAGCCTGACAGGTGACCAGAAAACTTTCATGGTGCAGTGGTAACTCTGGAAACCATGTTGCCCACCTCTGATATGCATGATGAACAGAGGAAATCGGGAGACTTAGAATCGCTTGTCTTTGGAGAGTGGAAGTTCTGCAGCTTCTTTGTTGGTTTTGTGAAAATGGAGACTGCACAGTCATGCATGTGTACTGAGGAGATATGGATCATATTAACAGTGCTGAGAAGAAGGACAGGATTTGAAGCTCCATGGGGGCCGAAACTGCCTGTTCCCGGTGTCTGGTGGGTAATGCTCACTATGTGCACTCAGGAAGAATAAAAAGGAAGGTCCCAGCTGCGTGGAGCCTATGGAATGATACTATGGCAGGAGACACTTGCCAGCGGTACAGGTCTTCCAAGAGAGGAAGAGGAAGTCATAGCATGTTCTGGAAAGGAGTAGCAACTAGGGAGAGTTGTGCTTCTTAGGACCACTTCTCGGGTTTTCAGTTCGTCTGTTCGTACAGATGAAAAGTATAAAATAGTTGGTACCCTGGTGAGGTTGAACTAAATCAAAGGAGAATATGGAGCTGCAGCTCACCTCAGATACAGGCAAGGGCATTTGAGCTTTAACGACTGCCGTCCACCGCTCGCGGAAAACAACCCCAAACCTCTTATTAGCAACAATAGCCTGGTGTGTTCGATGAGACAAGCTGTGCTGTGTCTGCACAAGTGTTTTCTGCTTCCGTGCTCTTTTGTCACATGGGAAGGAAGATGCCTTTGCAGACCTGGGGTAACTGAGAAAACAGCTGCAGATGTCACCTAACATCAGAACATGACAGATTTCCTCGGGATTTGGTGTACTTAATTCTAGGGCAGACAGTTGTGGGCAGGGGGACAGGGACCCGAAAAACCTAGAGAACGTAGGGGCGTGCATATCTGAGAGCAGGATCTGACCTCCCACTAGCTTTGAGTGCTTGTGTGAATGCAGGGACCACCTGTGGAGGTGCTCAGACCTGTCTGCATCATGAGCCTCCACCAGAAGCAACAGGATGAGGTTCATGTGGGCCCTGCAGGGCACACCTGCCTCAGCCGTGCAGATCCTCCTTGCTGCTGTGGGCCATACAGGCAACGATGCAAAGCAGCAGCTCTGGTCCGTGGCATGTGGAATAGCACATCACCCTAACGTATGTTATATATTTATAGATATACATCCAATTGTATATAAGAGAGAGAGAGAGAAATGCATTTCTAATATACATGCACATCCTGTGCACATGTATTTATTATAAAAGCAGAGGTCACACTGACATCTTAGGAGATCTTCAAAATGCTAAATTAAGAAGATTTTTGTCTAAGAACATGTATAGATGCCGTTGCTTTGATGTACTGTTGCACTTCTCTGTTTGAACATTAAATGTCCTATATAGCAGCAAAATAAATAAATGGGTGTACATATTTTCATAATCTTAACTGAAAGATAACTCTAAGTATTATTATTATGATTATTGCCACATGTATATACAACATCTATAAATCTATATCCATCTAGATATAGATGATTATTTGGATTTTATTTTATTATTTGCATCAGAGTAGAGATTGGAGGAAATGAGCAAGGTACCCTTTTCCTGGTATTACCGACACAAAATAATGTTAATTTATTATAATTTTTTAAAGTGGGAGATATGGGATTACTTGTTTATAGAGAGTGAACATTGTTAAATTATAAAGCCCTGTGCTAATGTTTTATAATACAATCAAAATAAAGAGATAACACAGCAATTCTGAAAATTGCTTATCAGAAGTTATGTGGCATTGTACTCAAGCTTGTGCCAAGAAGGTTGTGGGGAAGCCGAAATGCATGACTGCTAATAAGGGTTGTTGCTTATATCCTGTGCTTCAAAGAAAACAATCCCGGTATGCAAATAGTAGAAAACAACAACACAATGAACATCAGCAAAAATGAAAAACCATTTAAAACCAGTTTGTTCTTTTCAACGGAAAAATAAGAAGGGATTTTCCTGGTGCCAAGAAACCAACAACTCATACGTCAGGTAGGTTCTCCGTGCAAACCAGTAGCTACAGTATGTGGCGGGGTGGCTGAACTGAGGCTTGGGAGTCACACATGGCTCTGTGAGTTTACTTTGCAGCTCATGGCTCGCCACCTGTGGGCGCCCACGGGTGCCCACTTGCCGCTCGCCACTGCCCTCAAGCACCTGGCGTGTACCGTACGTGGCTCTTCTATTGAGAAAGCCTGGCCACCTCTGGTACATGGTATGCCTAGGAAACGTATCTCCCTATATTGCATATATGAAAGGAATCCAGTTGTGCATATTGCACAAGCCGCTGCAGAAAGGTGTTTTCAGTCTACAGGGCGTTACTGCAGGCTAACTTGGAAGGCACTGGCACTCGCTCACCATGATGTGGCTGGAGAGCACTCTCTGCCACATGAGACTGGTTCAGAGGGTGCCCTGGCATGAAAGCCTGGCCAAGAGGACCACCACTAGCTTTGGGGAAGGCCACCTGCACACAGCATGTAATTGGCATGGCCCACCGAACCTTCATTTGGAAAAGCCGAGCCCCTTAGCAGGAAATACAGCACATGGGGAATCCAGCATCACCTGGTCCCTCTGCAGACATTGTCTAGCCAAGGAGAAGCCCCACGGCAGGAAGGGGATGGGGAGTGGAGGCGACCACATGCCCAGTCCTCGTGTGTTGATTGCAACCCCCAAGTAAGGATTTTTTTTGTATTGCGGAAATGTGTTCTGGTGAGCTCTGCAGTTCATTTAAATCCAGAACAAGAGCCATTTTTGGAAAAGGGTTGCAACATGGACACAAATAGGAAACATATCTGAAATGTCCTTAATAGTTCTCAAATACTATTTTATGCACTGCTTCCATGTCTCGACATGTGTGAGCATCTAAACTTGCAATGGTAATATATGCAGAGCCATGAGTTATTTATGTATGCATGTGTGTATTTATTATATTTACCTCCTGGTTTTTTTCCTGAAAGGAACCCAAGACAGTCTACATAATTCTCCTGTCCATTTTATCCTCACAACAGCCCTGAGAGGTAAGTTAGGCTGAAAACGAATGGCTGGCCCAGAGTTACCTAGTCAGCATTGTGGCTGAGTAGGGATTAGAACTCAGATCTCTTAAGTCCCAGTCCATCTCTCCAACCATCACACCACACTGACTCTTCCTACACATTGTAAGAGACAGCAAGTCCAGGTTTGCGATCAAGTGAAACTGACTGCAAATCAAGCGTTGTAACTCCAGTTTGAAAAGAAGTTTGGTACCAAGGTAGCTAATCCAGGGTACATGTACTCATACCATAATGCAATTTCAGGCACACTTATCTCATGCGCTCATTGGCTGGGTTTACCCATCACCACAAACAACCCCGCATTGTTTCCACAGCTCCCAGATTTTTGGCTTGAACTTACTGGTGCCAGTCTCATGGTTCCCTGGGCAACATGCTTTCCACACTCCCATTGATGATCATCGGTTGCAACCCAATATACTTTTTGATGTACACCAAAAATCACAATGCAGGCAGCCTCAAACACAGAACATAATTGCACATATTCTGGGCTTGTGATCATGCTTGTCAATTAAAAAAAACACTATTAAAATACACACAAAAGGGTGTGTGTTAGGAAAAAAAGTAATCAAAATACAGACGGCTACTGAGTTATGAACATTCAAGTTAAGAACAACTTGTATTTACAAACAAACTGACATTAATTTATTGCTGTGGAAAATCATCACTACCATAGAGACAGAGGAAGCCCAAGGGGAGAGAGGAAGGACCTCCAGAGCACCACTGCAGAGAGAGAGAGAGGAAATAACGGATATAGAGGGAAGCCTCCAAAGCAGACCTTCCTGCCCTGCTCATTCAGAGGGAAATCTCTCTGGCATTTCCTTGCTGCAAAGAGCAGGTATTGCTGAGTTTGGGCAGAGGTGTGGAGGTCTAGAGATATTCATGGTTTCTCCACTTCCGGGGGTGGGGGGCCTGTACCACTAATACCTGCAAATGTGGACGACCAGCTATATGTGATCCAACTTACAGACAAATTTGACTTAGATGAATTTCTGTTTTTTTCAGAAATGGAACTCATTCGTAACCCAGGGACTGTTTGTATACGTGCTAGGGAACTGTGCACACAAAATCAATATGTCTTATGGAGATGATGTGTATATTTGCAAAAATGCAGACAGACATGTGCATATTGGGCGAAATGCATATAGAAAGATGTATACATTTTCATGCACACCTTTTAGACACAAATTTGCATGGAAATGGAACGGAAAAATGGAACGGGTGCTCTTCAACGGCTTCAGGTGAGCCTGATAGATTTGCTGTGTCCTGCTAACTGTTGCAACAACGATACCTCACCTCCTCGGTAAAAGCAGCGTGTGCCACAATGCCAGTTGCTCATTGCGAGCTGGCACACAAGGAGGAGAGCACTGCTGGCCCCTGCCCTGCTTGTGGCCTTCTCATCACTGGCTGGCCACTGTGCCAAGAGGCTTCTGGCCCAGCGAGGCCTTGACTGTGCTGCATCAGGACTCGCGGCCAAGAGTACAGGGCAGTGACACCTAAACTGAGTGGCTTTTAGAGAATCATGCATGCATGTGGAAAATGAATCAGAAGCTACTTTGAAACGAGAGTCTCAGAAATCATCCTATTATTTGCAGATAACACTTAAATGAGAACTGACAGATCTCTTGTTCCTTGTGCAGAGCATTTTTATCTCCATTGAAGATGCTGTGCACATACATTTTGGGTTTAAGATAAATATGTAGCCAAGCAATGGGGGCATCCTAGATAGCTTCTCCAAGGTTCATGCTAGCAGTACATTGACACATAGGAACACTTCTTGTTGTGGAATGACAGGAGTATGTTCCTCATGGTCTTCAGGGCTGGATTCATAATCAGGTCATAAATCACCCTTTTAAGATTTTGCAAAGAACTCAAATAATGGCTGGCTGAATGCCTTTGGAAGGATTATTTTAAATGATGAAAAGGGAGGCTCTAAAAATAGGCAACTCTGGAATGATTCTGCAAAACTACTAGGGATAATTCCAGTAACATTGCTTCTATTATGAGCAGGTTTTCAGAATTTGTCACCCAAATAATGCATTAGCATCTGAACAAATCAGAATAGTCTAGTCTGAGTTAACACTGGGAAACATCAACACCGGTCAGAGTTTTGCCACTGATGTCTTCTGTTGACTTTGGATTGCATCCACTGCCTTGATCCAGAGTTCTGTGTGTGGTCAGAGACACATATGGGTATTTTTTGTATGTGTAGCATAGGACCTGATCCACATACAGATTCAAACAAATTGCTTCTGCTGAAAACAAAAAAGGGTGCAAAAAACAAAAACAAAAAACCCACTGCCAGTGCTCTGATATCCAAAAATAAGAGTCAGATGAGAGCAGCCATGTAGCAAGATGCCTGTCTTCCTTCCAGCCATTTACTCTTGGAATTCTGCAGTGCTCAACTTTAGGGAAAAGCCCAGTCAGTGCTATATAGCCTGATGATTGTGACTGCTCTTAAGCATTTACTAAGTGAATCCTCCATCAATCAAGACCTTTGTGGTTCTTCTATGCCAAAGGCTCTATAGCTCTGTATGGAGATCTTTTCTTTCTTGGATACACAGTTTCGGAAATCAGCATGCTACATGATTTCCCCCTCCTGCTCCATGTGCTCCAGAGCGCAGAGCGCTTCATCTCCTGTGAGTTCAGCTTAAGGCACAGGACTTCCCACCTCCCGTATCACACAGCAAATGGGCACACAAGCAGGTGTGGCACTCATGCGCTCAACTCCAAAGAAGTCCCTGCTACAGGGGGATGTCTGGCATAGCGCTGAGGTGGGGCGGGCCTACAAGGGACCCAAAGCTGCCTGCAGGGCCCAATCTACTGCCTCAGGAAAATGGATAGGGGCAGTGGCTGCTGCTGACCCTTGGTGGGCTAGAGAGACCCATCCCCAGCATCCTTGGCCACTGCTCACCAGTGTCAAATCCGAGGCTGGCCTGGGTAAGCACCAGCATTTATCACAACCAGTGTGCAAGGGGTATTCCTTTGTTGCTGAGACTGTTGGTGTCCTCTGACGGTGGCAGGCATGGCGTGGGAGAAGGCACTGGATGCAGACGTACTGTTTGCTTCTCCTTCAGCAGCTGAGTAGCACCAATGGTTTGCTCAATGAAGGGAAACCTGGGGGTCACCTCTTGTTCCCAAGGATATTTTGTATTCACACGATCCTGCCAAGACAAGTCAATGTATTTTTCTGCCACTTCACCTCCCTGGAGCAGCCTCGGTTGGGCATTCACGTTCAAGTGAACGCTGCAAATTTGCCCCCAGATGCTCCGAAGAGGATCCTGGGTTTGTTCCATCCTGCATTACATATGTACCCACATCCTAATCATTGCAATATGTGGATATAGGATGACGCATGAACTGTGATTCATACTTGCAATTGAAAACCCAGTAATGCAACTGGTCAGGCAGGTCCCGCTGTGTTTGATGGCACGTGCTTCCAGCAAACCCCACGGGGAGTGCTAGGCTCCGGTCCTAGCAAGTTCTGCCATGCGGTCCCTCTTGAGGATGACCTGCTCCCCGTGCCGCGGATCACACTGTTAGCTGCGGGTGACAGCGCCCAGTGCCCTGTCTAGCCTTCTGCCTTATGTGGTAAAACAGCAACACCAATTCTCTGAAAAACACTTTCTATGGAAGGCAACACTTTTATTAAATGAAAGTCAATCACATGGCAGCAGCTAACATTCATAGTTCACAGCGTCATTAGAAATACAGGTTGTTCAGTATCAGTATCGTTGATTCATCACTTCAATATGGAAGTTAATCCGTTCTAATAGTTACATGTGTCACACGCATCGAAATGCCAGGGTACCAAGCACGCTGGCCCAAATTCAGCTTGAATCATGTTTTTTTTTCCTAGCAGGCTAATAACCCTAGAAGGAAATGTGCTCACTCTCCTACCCTGTCTCCTTCATCCATCAACTTTAATGAAGTCCAGGTAGATGTCGGAATGCACCTTCAGGTCAGCTATGTACTTGGTTCTCCCTTGATCAATCAGGGCAACTGAGCTTGGAATTCAGTTCCTTTAAATTTGGTTGGCCTAAATCATGAAGCAATGTATAGAGGTGGGGCTGTACAGACCAATCATGTGAGGTTCCATGCATAGCTGCTTTATCCTGCGGCCGCTCATCCTGTGGTTGTCTCATAACCACAGGCCAGAGTGCAAGCTCAATTTTGGAGGAGCTCCCAGGGACCTCATTCCAGTGGTGGCTGGGGCCAAAGGAAAAAGGGTGGAGCCAACAACGCTACCATATTGCAGCTTAGAGCTCTTACCGCCAGTAACTAAGCCTTAGGAGAGGCATCTCAACCCATTAGAGTCATGCAAACTACGTTCTTAAGGCTACAGTGTTCAAACCACTCTGATATTGGAGTTCCATTGATATTGCTAGTGTTATCTTTATGGAGAAAAAAGACCTTGAGAATCACACCTGTAGTGACTGTGAGCTGGACAATAAAAGCCAAAGAAGTCACCAAAACAATGGTTGGGGAAAGAAGGAAGGCCAGGGCAAGGGGGCTTGGTCTTCTGAAAAACCCTACAGGGCTGGATTTGGACCCCAGGAGGACCAGATTTGATCCACGGACTGGAGGTTCTGCGCCCATGGGTTATCGCCATTCTTACCATTGAGGCTGACATGGGAAGCAACCATGCAAATGGGAGCTCACATGCGCTACCACCACGGGATGGGAGGTATAAGGGAGCGGCTTCTAGTCAGTAGCCGCACCACAGTAGCATGTGAATTGGCTTTCAGATCTCAGAGTAAAACAACATCATGCAGTACTGCAGACAACACCAATTTTATACCAAGCACAAAATCGGCTATGTTTATAAAGCCATCAGAAGATGGAGGGAGAGAGCAAAGCTACAGTCCTCAAACCACTCATTCTGGAAGAGTTTCATTGACCTTACTAGTGTTATTTCTATGGACCAAGAAGGACTTGAGGATCACACCTGCCCAACCAAGTGGCCCTTTTAAAGAAGCACGTTAACAGCTCTTGTCTCCCAGTTTCTTTTTGCTGGTCTTCTCAATCATGGTCTCCACAATCATTGCAGTTTCTTCATAAGTCTGAATTTTGTCATCAGAGAACTTCTCGATGGATTCCACCACTTCTACCTTCTCGTAACTCATGGTGCTTGGAGGGCTCAGTTCTTTGAAAGGCAGGGCGGTTTGCCTGCCAGACTCTTGGTCTGTGTAAATCCCTGCTTCTGTTCGGTCACTCAGATCTGCTGTAGGAGCTGATTCAGGTGCCACAAGGCTTGTCTCTTTGGAGGGCCCTTCATCTTCTTCTGCAGGCTTTCTCCACTGTTTGGATACATCTTCCTTCTCTTTGGCTTCTGATCTGTATTCGTATGTTATGTCTTCTTGCACCTTGGACCACTCTTGCACCTCAAATTGATTTTTGTCATGCTCAGATGGTTTGGGCAGCTCCGGGATCGGCTCTATGTCATCCCCACCTGGCATCTTTCCTTCGCTATCAGAAACTGTGATCTCACCTCCAGAAGGAAAGGATGAAGAAAGGAAGTTGGGGTCTTCGTAGCTTCCCTCTCCTGTGACAAGTACATAACGTCCTTTAGTATAAAAGTCAGTCTTGGGTTCTGGTCTCTGGTAGCCTCTAATTCTCTCTCTCACTATATTGCACAGTTTATCAAAAGCTTTGCTTATCTGGGCGCCATCTGGCACGTCCTCCTCAGCTCTCTCTCTCTCGATTTCTCCCACTACATCATCATGCCCATGTTCACTGGTTACCACAAATCCCTCATGTTTGATATCCAGCTGATCTTTATCAAAGCCTTCGAGAGGTCGGTCATACATTTTTTCTGATGAGGAGGCACCATTGCCAAGGTCCCTGGATGTGATCTCCTTCCTCCGCAACATTTTTTTGGGCAGACTTCTTTGTCTCACCTTTGCACTAGCAAAGTCTTGGATGACCAGTGTGATGTCTGCAGTAAAGGAAATAAAGAGCAGAAACAGACACAGTACAGCATGCAGCTAAGAGAAGACAGCAGGCGCCATGTTCAGCCATAAGTCAGCATCTTAACCATGTCCTTATTTTATGGACTTAAAATGGATATTTAAAATATTGGGCTGGATCCATGCTTACTTATAGAGTAGACCCATTCATGTGATTGGGATCTAGATTTAATCAACTTAAGTCCCATTCATTTCAGTGGATCTGCTCTAAGCATGAATAGTCATCATTCCTATCTTTTAGATTATCACAAAATGTTCTAAATTTAATCCTTTGGTGCTGCCATCCTTTCAGCACTGATTCCTGTGCATTTCCTAAATATTTCAGGAGGACCCATTCAGGAGCATGTACTCAGCACACGTATACATACACACACTAGAGGTGAAAAAAATATCACACACAAACATGCATGAGGACAGAGAGAAAGAGGGGCAAGTCAGTCGTATTTTCAGGGTAGCTACGAAAATGTGCCCTAAAATTTGATGGTTTTAGAAAGTGGCTGTAAGATGCAGTGCTTTTGCCTCCATTAATTACTGCAGTTCATACTGTGTAAGATAGAGGAAAGCTCAGTTTACCAATCCTGAGGAAAATCAAGAGGGCACTGATGAAGCGAAGGCTGCAGGCTCACTCCCAAGTCAACCTGCAAAGGACTGCAGTCCAGTGCAGTCCTGACCTTCACGAGCAAAGGCCCCACTGAATGGGAGCATTCCCATGTTTCATTTCAGTCACATGTGCATCATGTTCCAGCTACACAGAGGTAGGCAAGTGGTCCACAAGATGTCTTCCTTTTCATAGAATCAAAGGGTTGGAAGGGACCTTTGAGGTCATCTAATCCAACCCCTTCCTCACTGCAGGCTTCAGGATCCCAGTCAGGAGGTTGTCCAGTCCCTGCTTAAATAATTTCAGTGAAGGAGAACCCACCAACTTGCAAGGCAAAAACCTCCACTACTGAATAGATCTATTTGTTAGAAAGTTTCTCCTAATACCTACCCAAAATTGAACTTCCCTGAAATTTCCACCCTTTTCACCCTCTGGGCCAAAAGAGAGCAACACAGCAAGCCCCACAACACTATCATGGTCAACTCTGTCTCTGTCTGTCCATCTGTCTGTCTGTCTCTCTTTTCGGTTAATACAGCTTTTTCTTCTTTCACTGAATAGCAGCCACCCATAGGTAAATGGCCAACTGACCCCCCTCCCCCGGTTGAAATCAGTGGTGGCCAGACATGATGCTAATGTAGTCACAGAGGCATCTCAATCATCATCATCAGCAGCAGCAGCACTAGTCCCATGGACCAAGAGACCATTACCTCTCCCTCTCGGGGCTGGAATTTGCGAGGGTCTGTAAGTCTGTGTGAAGAGGGTTACAGGGGTTCCAACAATGGCAGAATTCAACCTAGGAGCAGAGAGAGGGAAATCATGCTAAGAAATTCCCACACAGTAATGCCTTACAAAATAGTGAAAACTTTGCGACTCTAAATTAACCCCATGCCAGGTCAGGCCATGCAGGCAGCTTCTATAGGATTTCAGATCTGTCTGTGCATGGTGTATGGGCATATTCTGAGTAAGTTCTTTTTATTCCAATTTAGTCCATTGAACTTGAAGCCTTGAGTTGAGTACATGGGTGGAATCTGGACATGGGGGTTTGTGAATGTTACTGAAGACGGGCCCTTCCAGCTCTGGCTGTCCACTCAGACCACCACCCAAAACACCGCCAAGGTGCAGTAGATGGCATTGCTGTTGTAAGAAGCCAGCACAGAAACCAAAACTGGCCACTTGAGGGTTTTCACTCTCCACAGCCAGCAATGCATGGTCCCCATCTCCTCATGCATCAATGGGCTTGGACAAAATTCCTCCTCTATGCAGTGCTCTCTCTTTCCACCTCCTCTTTCTGTGTGCAGTGGAGGCAGGGAAAGGAAGCCTATCTGCTTCCCCAGCCCTCTCCTCACCACACCGTTGCAGATCGCCTCCTGTCCTGCCTCCTGCTCAGAGCTCCCACTGAGCTGCACTCTGTGGGCTGTGAACTAGGCTTTGTGGTGGGAAGCAACAGCAACAGGGGGAGATGCGTGGCAGGAAGGCAGGCTGCAGCAGGGCACTCCGAGGCCTGCAAGGCCAGGCCTGCTGCTTGCTCTGCCTTGTGGGCCTGGAGGGAGGCTCGGGGAGATCACTCCACTGTGGAGCAGCAGGGGCGGCAGCAGCATCCACACAGCCTGTGGCTTCCCCATGTCTGCTCGCCTCCTTCTCACGGCGCAGATGCCGGCTGTGCCTCTCCTGTGCAGCTCTCCTGTGCCGATCGCTCCTGGGAATGCCAGAGGAATCCACAGTGGAGTCAGAGGAGCTCAGAGTTCTATGAACCCAACCTGTGACTTGTGCAGCGGAGCCCTCTTTGTCCAATTGGGCTGATTCTGCAGATGTCTGGACCCATGTTTCGCTTCCACTGGAGGATCTAGTGCATTTGTGCAAGTGAGCATCTGTGCTAATGCATGCTCGTGCTGATACAGATGAGCACAAGTAGCACAAATGAGAAACATGGTCCAAAATCCACACACTCTGCCGTTCTCCCTTAGGTTCCCCCTCAGAAGGAAGAGCCAGCCACCCTGCTTGTCCTTGCTCTGGGCAGCGGGGAGGAGAGGCAGAGCAGCAGGGGAAGGGGCTGGGGCTGGGGGATGTGCTCAGGCTGGCAGCGGCCCTCTAGTTGGCATGGCAGGCACTTGCCTGCCTTATCCATATTCTGTATTTGCAGCAGCATCCCCGCCCGGTAGGTGGAGATTGTTCAAGTTGCAAGACCTTGAGATTTTAAGTGGCAGGTCTGGCCTCCTCCCCTTTCTCTTGGGGAATGGGGCATGAGGCGAGACTGAGGGAACTGGGTCTCTTCAGCCTGGAAAAGAGGAGACTCAGAGGGGATCTGTTGGCGACATACAGGTATGTGAGGGGAAGTCACATGGAGATGGGTAGAGACCTGTTCTCCCCTGCAGAGGAAGGCAGAACACGCTCCAACGGAGCAAAGCTCAGGGAGCCAAGGTTCCATTTGGATGCCAGGAAGCACTTCCTGACAGTCAGGACCCCGGGGGTGTGGAATGGGCTTCCACAAGAGGTCGTTGAGGCCCCATCGGTGCGGGTGTTCAAGGATAGGCTGGACGTCCACATGGTGGGCATGTCGTGAGCGGAGCTGGCTGGTGCCAGAGGTCAGACTAGATGGCCCGGGAGGTCCCTTTTGACTCACTCTGTTTCTGTTTCTCTTTGCTTTCCATTCTTCCTGATGCCTGGTCCCCAGAAACACTCGTGGGTGGGCCTCATGCTCCAGATCTCAGCCATCATGTGACTGATGCCATCTTTAGCCTGCATGTGGGGATGTGGTGTGGGGGTGCACACGCTAATTTCACCCCCTGCTTCCCCTGTCCCCATCCATCCCACCCCATCAGTCCTGCGTTTACACACAGCGGGGCTCCTACATACATTCGGGCAAAGGTGCCCCACAAGCTTGTCCTATCAGACAAAGCCCCTCCCAGCTATGCAAAGGCTTTTACGGGCATCCGGCTGAACATGTGACATGCACGAGGGGAGAGCAGGCCCCCCTGCCCACTTCTGCCACCTTCGCTCCACCTGACTGGCACAGGAAGAGGGGCTGCTCCAAGGCCGCAGTCCAGAGTTAAGCTGTGTGCTTATGCTTTCCGTTCCGAGTGAATGCCAAGGGAACTGACCTACTTACGGCTCTAGCGCTCGCTGTGTGTGTCCATGCTGAATGGTTCTGGTGTGCTGAGCGTTACTGGCGGACTGAAATACTGCTTGACTTCAGTTTGAGAACCTGCGGCATGCTCAGACTTGAGAGGTGTAAGCAAAAATCTCTTTGGTGGCAGCCAACTACTGCCTATTGAGCTCCATTCCATATTTATATATTTATTTTCAAATTATATGCTGCTCAGTGTTTCAGTATGAAGCACTGATCAATACACTCAGTGCCTAATGTGTGTGTGTGTGTGTTAAAATGACTTAAACATGGCAGTATCTTGGCCCCCGAAGCTCGGATGAGCCTCTTACCTGCTATCTTCATTTTCAATAATGCGTTTGTAGCGCTCCAGCTCACTCTCCAGGGACTGCTTATAGATGGAGAGCTGGCGGCAGTCACTGGTGTATTTTTCCAAGGTCCTCTCTGCATCTTCTATGCCCTTCCTCAGAGTGTCAATTTGCTCGTTATACAGCTGGATCTCGTCATCGTAGCTCTCCTGGGTATGCTTAATAGTCTGTTCCAGCATCGTTGTCTGTTGAACAAATGCAGAGCAAAGAGGTTGCTTGAAGCAGCCATGAGGACGGACGTGCTGGCACCTTCTCAGAGAAGGCGTATCAGCCTGCTCATGGACTTTAACCAGCGCGGTACTGCTAGGAACAATGGCTTTGCAAATCATAGGAAGATGGGAAATGCTGCCCTGCAGGCAAGCTGTGGAACTGCCCCCTGCTTGTGGGATGGCCAAACCCAGCCCAAGATGGCCTTCTGCTAAGTGGCCATTTCAAGAAACATTCACCTGGCCCAACTCTGATAGTATCAAAGAGAACTGGCAACACAGAAATGCAGGTGGGTAGCTAGGAAAAGGCCTGGATCAAGCTGACAACTTGGTGAAGACCTTTGGAGCTGTGCAAAGCTCTCCCATAGTCCCCATGGCTGCCGCTTTGCAGGATGGAAGACCTGAAGAGCATGCATACGATGGGCTGGTGCAGCTACTGCCATGTCTCCCCGTCTTATGGACCCATCTGCTTATTAGGCCTGCAGAAGTGGCCCTCTTGAGGCCTCCTTTCCCTGTGAGATGGGCTCAGCCATGACTTACACTTGGCTGCACCCCCTCTTGGCTTTCCAAAGGGTTATGAAGGCACAGCTTTTCAAAACTATGGAAAAAGAACATCTAAAACAGATAACCGTCAAAACATTAAATGACATAATTGAAACGGCTGTATTTCATCCTGCACCATGGGGTGACTTTCATATCACAGCTTATACTTTGCCATGCACTTTATACACAAGGAAACCTACAATCTAGTCTTTCTGGAAGCTTGCCAAGTGTGCGGCAGAAACACGGTCCCCAAACTTCATCCACTGCCTTTTATAGTTTTCCTTCTTTAATCAGAACTGCCTGGGCATAAAATGTCTCCAGAGCTGCATAACAGTAGGACATTTGGGCAATTTTGGGCTGCACGGATAGATGTGTAGATTCCAAATGACACGAGGAACTTATTTCTCTCCACTCAGCACCAGTGAAGCCCCATCTTGAGTAGTGTGTCCAGTTCTGGGCACTACAATTCAAGAAGGGTGTAAAAACCATGGAGGGCGATAAGAGGAAAGTGGCAAACAAGGCCCTGTGAGGAGAGTGAAAGGACTGGGCATGACTGGCCTGGAGAAGAGCAGGCTGAGTGCAGATATGATAACTCTTTTCAAATATGTGAAAGGTCGTCACGCAGAAGAGGGCCAGGATCTCTCCTCGATTGTCCCAGAGTGCAAGGCACAAAATACTGGGCTCAAGTTACAAGAAGCCAGATTCTAGCTGAACATCAGAACAGCAGGAATAGCTTCCTGC
Source organism: Varanus komodoensis (assembly GCF_004798865.1). NCBI lineage: Eukaryota > Metazoa > Chordata > Lepidosauria > Squamata > Varanidae > Varanus > Varanus komodoensis. Next base: position 22,806,541 of record NW_025336480.1, on the reverse strand, counting down.
CATTAGAGCAGTATGGCAATGGAAGCGATTCCCTGGGCGGGGCATGGGCTCTGCCATACTGGAGGCATTCAAGAGGCAGCTGGACAGCCGTCTGCCAGGGATTCCTTAACCTGGAGCCCTGCACTGAGCAGGGGGTTGGATTGGATGACCTTACAGCGGGGTGGATTTGATTTATCAAATTTATTTAAATCACGAGTCAGTTTGAATCATGCAATCATAGACTAGTAGAGTTGGAAGGGGCCATGAAGGCCATCAGGTCCAACCCCCTGCTGTTAAGACTAGATTTAAATCATGGTTTTCTACATAATTTGCACGCATGCCTGCCTTACCTGTAGATAGAAAAACTTCATGAAAAGATTCCCAAACTGGGTTGCTTTTATGGCTCGCTGCCATTATAGGTCTTCTCCTCCAGGGAAAGAATAACATGACAAACCTCAGGCTGGACACAAAAAGATCCAAAGACTTGTGGAGTGTTCTGCTCAAACGGTTTCACTTTCATTTTAGTGCTTGTCCCTCCCTCCTCACACTTAGCTTCTTGTGGAGAGCAATTCCACTCCCAACAATCTCTTTCTATTCACTGAATTGTTTTGAAACTTACTACTTAAGAGGTAAGGGTTGAATCTGTGTGCATAATTTGTAAAGGGACAATGGGATTTTTCTCAGCTCTGTTTGTTTATTTTATAACATTTTTGCTGTGAAGAGGAGACATGTGATCTCTGCAGACTCAAATTCACAGTTTGAGAACTGTAAAAGCAAGCATCTGTGATAATATCTACAAAATGGAAAAATAGCCCAGTAATCTTACAGAAATCTGTGGAAGAGCAGGACATCATTGTGAATGGATTAATGGAATTCATTTACCAAAAAATCCAAACACTGCGTGAATACACAGCCTCATGCTGCATAATTAAAAACTAATCCTTATTTCATGATCAATAACCTTTGGACTACAATGTATCTTAAACAGAAAACTGTCTTTCGATAGATTTGTTTTCCTCAAAAAACATTTTTATTTAAATAAAAAATCCAATTTAAATCAAACAAATCTGATTAAAATTAAAAAAACAGATTTTTTTTAAATTATTTTTTTAATTTAAAAAAACATTGATTTTTATCCACCCTGCTTTAGAGGCCCTTTCAACCCTCTTATTCTATGACTGGGGTGCTCTTGTGAGCTCCACATATGGGGGCACAAAACAAGGTTAACTACAGGCCATAGTAATCTGTTTTGAGTGCCAGGAAGAGGACAAAAGCCCTCCCTCAAAAATAAAAAGGAGCAAGCGCTGTCATGCTGATTTTAAGTTGATAGGGCAAAGCATTGTTATGCCGATTTATACTGATGTACCTTGATGCAGAAAGGAGTCCACCTGAAGTTACCTGTACTGGCTGAAAGCCATTGCTGTGCTGCTTCTAATCTGCTGGGGGAAACAACAGTGGCCTTTGGCCTTTGGTAGGGGACGCTGGCATCACCAGAACAGTTTTGTGTGGAATGACAAAAATGACCCCTGCCCAAAAAAGTGACTATGGGGAGAGGTGTTAATGGAGGATGAAGGTCAAGATTGTTTTGCGTTGCACTGCTCTGCAAATACAGTGGTATATACAATAATAACTCTAAGAAGTCCTCTGGGGTTTAAAGCCATTCACACTTTACACAGCCATTCATGGAAAGAAACAGAGATCTGGTATTTGCAGTGAAAGACCTAGTCTGGCCTTCAAAATGTATCTCATAATCTTTTAAGAAAGAGCAGTATCTTCAATCCTGAGATCTCATGCTCATGGGATTCCTCTGCTGATGGAAAACAAGGAGGTAAGTTATGGCTGCGCCTTGGGTTTCCCAAAGGTCTGCCTCAGAGGGCTGGAGAAACCTCCAGAATTTAAAATAAAGGAAAATGGGAATGAAGTGTGAAAGGAGAGCAGTGGTGAAGCCTCCAGTCTGGCGGGGAACAGAGGCTGGTCTACTAATTAAGGGGCAATTGATCCCTAATCACTTAGCAGTGCTGAACAGAAAGCAGTAAAAGCAGAAAATGAAAGGGAAAGCATTCAGTTAAAGTCCTAGTAGTCCTTACAAGTCCCAGTAGTACTATATTGGGCAGGTTCAAGCTGCACTTGTGTTTTATTGCAAAAACTGGCCACGGCTCAGATTCGCAAAACAAAACCAAGCAAAAGAAGACAACACAGAAAACTCTGGAACGCAATGAGATCATCTGACTTCACGATAAGCAATAAGTAACCCATAAATGACAATTCCAGGAAAAGACTGCTAGAAAAGAATCAGCATAACATAATGTTTTGTCAGTCAGCTTAGCTGATCCTTCCATTATGGCTGGAATCTCATGCTGGTTTATGTGTTTGTGATTTACAGTTTTATTTTCATCTGGGCTTATTTGGCTTGGGTTGTTGAGTGAGTTTTCCAGTGGCTGAATTATCCCTTTTATTATGTTTTACTGGCATGTCTTTTTATGTTGCTGTTTCGTACATTTTATTTTTACTTTATGACAAAGTCTGCAACGTTTTAGCATTTGCTGTTTCTTAAGTATTCAGGACAACAGTACACTTGAAATGAAATCACTCTTAATTTTACTTTAAAATGTCTCACAGGGAAACAGCTTGCAGGTTTTCTGCATAAATAAACAAATAAATATCCCTCTACAGAAGAGCACTGATTAAAATTGCCACATTACAGTGAATAAGTCTATCAGCTTTTTGATAATGATGCCTTTTGTGTCATTGTGAACTGGTCCTGCAAGATCAACGTAGACTTCAGACACAAGCTTTCCCTCTCTATTTTATTCCTCTGCGGGCATTATGTTGTGTTGAACAATGTCATCCTTGAAGTCTTGGGTACAACAACTGAAAATGCTGTGCCTCCCCCACTGTGCAAAAAGCGTGCAGAATGTGAATTCACCACCAGGTGGCGCTCATTCACTTGAGAAAACAAAAGATTTGCTTGCCAAGGAAACCTTTCATTGCCTCCCCATGGTTCTAGGAGCACAAACGTGGGAGGTTCTGTGAGCAAGGCAGTGTACACTTTCGAATTAAAATCACACTTAATTTTACTTTAAAATGTTTCTCCTTAGAACTTTGGGGCATATTCTTAAATGCTGGGATCGGGGAGGTGTTTGTACAACGATGGACAGAGAGAGGGAACGCATGGCAGAACTTCACAACTTCACCATCAACCTAATGTATTTTGGCTGTGGTGGGGGGAGCGGGAGGAGCAGCAGCAGCAATTCTGAAGCAATCCGTTTGAAAACCGAAAATGTTCAGATGAAAACATATAGCTGTTCTCCATTGGAAGGTCTAAATCTGCTTTACGGGGGAAATCCTAAGAGAGGGGAGCAGGTGGGGCCTTTGAGGTTACCCACCAACAGTTAACATCCAAACAGCAAACTGGGCTTGCCCTCAGGTCCCCTGGTCACAGCACCCCTCAGTCTGGTGGGATGCATTTACTTGTATTTAAATTACATGGCTGATTTCTTAATTAGCAGGTGTCATTTTTATGTGAAATCATGCCCGCTTTTGTTGTCTTTTGGGGCGCTACATTTCCTCATTTTTGGCCATGTGGAAGGGGCCTGTTTTTATTCCGACCCCATGTCCTAACAAACTGCAAACAAAACTCCTTTGCCAGAAAGGGCTCAATGTCTCCTGCATATAATAGCCATTGTGGTGTCCTCTGATGGGACTGCCCATAATTGTCTGAACTCATACGTTTACAAGCATCCAATTGAGCACAGAAGGGATGTGCGGTGAACCTTCCCTCTGCACCCCTCAAAAACATCTAGACAGCTGACTTTGGCTATCCAAATGGTTTCTGCTTCCACACAAGAAGCGGGTGCAAAGATATAGCCCAAATGCAGTGGACACACGTGGCACCTCACTCTTCCTCTACCTGTCCCAGCTTGCCCTGAAGATGGTCTTTGGGGCCTCAGCCAGTGTGCCAGATGACAGGGAAGGGGCTCCGAAGGCAGAGGCCTCACTGTGACCTGGAAGACTTTTCTGAGTTCGTCGCAGGGGCTCCATCTTTAAACCCTCTTCCAGACATGCCCAAAATTTAACCCCCTGCCCCACTGGTTTGTGGTTACCCTGGTCAAAGTGGAATACCTCTGTCTGCAGTTTCACTTTCTGAGCCTGGAGCTGGCAAAGGATGCTCTTGTACTCTTCTAACTGGCCCTGAAGAATTGGTATCCTCCTTTCGGTTATCAGCTTCTCCTAAGACCAAAGCAGAAGAAAGGGCGGGAGAAACTGATTGCTGCAAGGATCATCAGAGGCGTAGCCGCATTCCTCCGAGGCCTGGCCTGCATCGCTGCAGAAGCCCTGCCACTTCATGGATTCCACTTGACTGGAATGGGCTGACAAATGGCACAAGCCCATCCAGGTACTTTGATGTGCAAACAAGAGATGCATAGGGGATTTCAAGGAACAGCTCTGAAAGCGAGACAGAGCAAGGCTCACTTCAAATGAGTGCCACCTTGAAATCCATAAACCTGCCTTCAGCAGAAACGGAACCTGAGCCTCTCTAGCTGCGGGCTGGCTACTCCGACCGGCAGCAATGCCTCCCCGTCCCCTGCACCAGCCCAAGACCGTTACACTGAAAATATGGAAACATGGATTTCTGCCTTGCCTTGCCAACAAAAAAAAAAAAAAAATGGTGGCCAGGGTGCTAACAGTAACAAAAATAAAAATTAAAGGAAGCTTAGTCAAGATGATCACCAACAACCAATAAGATTTAAAAACACATATGTTGTTGTTCAGTCGCAAAGTCATGCCCGACTCCCTGCAACCCCATGGACAACATTCCTCCAGGCCTTCCTGTCCTCCACCATCCCCCGGAGTCCACTTAAGCTCACACCGACTGCTTCAGTGACTCCATCTAGCCACCTCATCCTCTGCCGTCCCCTCTTCTTTTGCCATCTATTGTTCCCAGCATTAGGCTCTTCCCCAGGGAGTCCTTCCTTCGCATTAAGTGGCCAAAGTATTTGAGTTTCATCTTCAGTATCTGGCCTCCTAAAGAGCAGGCAGGGTTGATCTCCTTTTGTTCTGTTTGGGGCTGTGGTCCCTCTGCTATGTTTATCAAACTGTGGTTGCTTTTATCATGGTAGCCAAACCAGGCACCTTGTTCAAACCCTGCTGCATCCAAATTGGAAGTTCATACAGATTACCTGAAAAGCCTGCAGGGGGATTCTGAGTGATCAGTAACACACACTTCAGGCAGGCCCACTTTCCCCCAGGGGTTCTCTTTCCCTGATACCTTTTGCCCCTTCCCCAGGTCATTTTCTTAACCTTGGGGAAGGACAATAGGGACTTCCACAGCACTGGAGAAGCATCCCCCTCCCCCTCAGATTATGGCCACCTTGACCCGGACAAGGGCACTCATCCACCCAAGCGCCTCTGCTGTGACTAAGTGTCCCACCCTTGCAAGTGGCTGCATGGCCTGCTGAACTGGGTGACCCACGGAAGTCCTGCAGACATGCTGCATTTGGGCTGCCCAATTGCATGGAGGCTGAACAGGCTTTATAAAAGTGGCGCTTCCCATCACGGAACAGACCAGCCCTGGGTTCCTCGCTCTTTTGGGACTAAAACAATTACAAGGTCCATGGATGGGGTAATGGGGATTCCAGGCTGGTGCAGATACTTGCGTGCATTTAGACATACCCCTGTGCAAGGAGGCCTGGTGTTGGGCCGGGGCTACCAGGTGCACCTTTACCATGCCTCCTGCCCTGCCAATCCCTCAGGATAGGCCAGTCTTCATTTTTCTGGCCCAGATGACTAATCCAGGTCAAGCTCTTAGGAAATGCATGGCCAGTGCAAATGCAATTGCCACAGACGCTGCTGCGTGTGCATTTAAAAGCACACTTCCCTAAATCCACCTATGCTTGTACCAAGGTGTCGCTAGGAAAAGTCACTGTACTGGCATGCTTCCTTAGGCAGCCTCGGCAAGGACAAGCAGCATCGATGCAGCCCTCTAAATATGGCTTTGCCAAAGCTTCATTAACCACCTTTTCTTCTCTCTTCCCAGTTTTTCTTCTATCTGGAAAACTGGATCCCATCACGACACAGAAAGGGTTTATTAAACAAAACTCTTACCTCACTGACTCCAGCTGCCATGGTGGACACCCGGGGCGTGGTTTGCATGATCTGTTGTAAAATGCTGACGTAGGTCTGTATTTCCATGAGGTTCTGTGACCAGGCAAAATAATTTCCATTCCAAGTTATCACAGCAAAAACTCCCACTTTGAGAAACAGTGTGCCGGTGTTGCTACCTGTCCCCCTGCCCTCCCCTCCTTGTAAAAACTAGAAGAGAAAGTTTAGACCTGCTGCGTGGCCAGAGTCCAATACCAGGTGGCACAAGGAGAGGCAGGGTCGGGGACAGTTGGAGAGAAGGGTTTGGGGATGCATCGCTTTTCACTAAACTGCAACTTCACACTACCGGCTGAAATGGTCTCCTCTGTGTCATGGTGTAGTTGCAGGAGTAATCTGACAGCAGGGATCCAGGTTTACTGATACTGAGAGAAGTAGTGGCCCATTTTATTGGGCCTTCAACTTCCCACTACTCCAATTTCTGGATAGGGTTCCACCTGTCCTGCTTTCTGTACATGCAGGAAAAACTGACTCGTTGCTCAGTTTCTCCTCATTATGACACTGCATTGCATTTGACATTGGCTCTGCTTTGCTTGGCACAGCCTGTTTGCAAGCAGCTGTGTGTAGGTCAGTGGCCAGGCACAGATGAGGAATAGTTCTCAGCAAGGGCGTCCTGCAAGAAAAGGTTGCCATGTGTAGTGGTTCCTCTTCAGGGTCCCAGCCAGCCTGGCCATCTTCTAGGACCCTCCAGCCCAGCCCACCTTCTCCCCACGCCAAGTGCCAGCCGGCATTCTATGGCCTTGAGCCTGCTCAGCCACTCGGTCCCTCTGCATACCTCGCAATCCTTCTGAGCTTGCTTATTCTGCCCTCTTGTTCATGGATGCTGCATCAGCCTTCCCCATGCAGGTGCCCTGCAAATAATTTGAAAGCCACTTTCCCGTATTTCTGATCATTGGAAGTGCTGGCCGGGCCAGGGCTGATAGAAGTTGTAGTTCAAAACATCTGGAAGGCATCTGGTTGGGGAAGGCTGTCACAGATGGCATGGTATACAAAACATCCCAAATTATTCTGAAATAGGAGCAGATGCCAGTTTTACGAACGTAAATGCCCAGAACAACTTGCTAGGGTTGAACGTGTGCCCCTTGCTGTTGGAAAGTATTAAGAGGTAATGGGGACGGGGGTTAGGTGGGTTGCAACAGAACAGCGTCAAGTAACATCCACAGAACTTGAGACTTGGGCAGAAAGGAGGCTCTGGGACCCTTCAGTTCTCGCTCATTATTTGGAGATGGGGCCTCTTGGAGTAGGAAAAACGACTCCCAGATGTGTGACCTCCTCTTGAAGAAGAGTGAGAAAGGTGCACTACAGAGCCATTCTGGTCAAAGTGACTTCTGGGGCACTACATGCCAAGAGTAGAATGTCGATTTGAAGTTCCTGATAGATATCTGGATGATCTGTAGACGATCAGCAAGGATTCCTGATTTCTGTTTAGCAGCAGCAAAAAGCTTCTCCCTACTCAGGATGAGCAGGAATGGATTTGCATGTAGAAGGAATGTGAACTCCATTCACTTCAGGAACTCAAAGCAAACTCCTGCCAACCCGGAATCTGCCCTTCCTTCTGCTAGAGGGCCATGTCAGCCCCCAGCGTTTTTGCACAGCATGGCTTTTAACCTGCATATGATGGAATCGCAAACTAAGGGGGAACGGAACTGGGGAACAGGTCGGTTACACCTGCAGAAGGTCACCTGTGAACCCAAGGCCCAGGGAAGACTGATTCTAATGACACCACACCTGGATGGGTAGGCAAACCCTTCTGACAAAGAGAACTCAGAACACACTGAAGCCCTGTGCTTCACTCGCAGCCATTACCTTCTTGTATCTGTCCTTCGTGGCATTAACATCATCCTGCAAGAACTGGGATTCAATCTGTAATTCCAAATTGCACAGCAAAGCTTCATCAGCTTCCTGTAAGAAAAGCAAAAAGTGCCATTTCTTTTTGTCCTGGTTCCTCATGTTACTAAAGGTGGCCGAACCACATGCCTTGAATGGCATTCCTCTCTCTTCACTTTAGTATACAATGAATACGTAATACATTGACTGAGGCCTCCCAAGTATCCACGTGGCTTCTGGTTTGTAACGTAACACCTGGGCTCCGCTTGCCCAACACTGGCATGCTTAAGAGGCCACCATGGCTTGCTAGCTACCCCGTGTACATGCTGGCTCAGAGAGAAAGTCACACAACCCTAAAATGCAGTGGAAACTAATAACGTTTAAAAATGGCATTGCATGAAAGGGAGGTATAAAATACCATAGACCAAAATGCAAGCTACCTTGGGCGAGTTTTAATCTGGCACCAAGATCTCTGCAATGTCGGCATCGGTTCCACTTCGACAATGAGGGGGTTCCACAAAGGGAGCACCACCATAGCAGAGAAGGCCTTTTCCACGGCTGCTGCATGATGAGCAGAGGGTGGTTGCTTTCAGAAGAGCTTGTAAGGCAAAGGACTACCCTCGTCAATCAACCACATAAGCAATGTGATGGGGTCTCGTCCTCTGCCCAGTTCCCTACCACCTATTGAACTCTATGGGAATTCCTTCTGAGCATAGCTATATAGGATCATATCATGGTACCGGGTTAGTATTTCCTTTGTGCTTTTTAATATCACTTTCATTCAATGCAAGTACAGAATTTTCTGAAAAATTTGGTTGTGCTCATGCTGTGCATGGACATTAAGATTCATCATGGAGAGTGCAGAGACTGGAGGTGGGGCCGCTCCTTCCAGCCCCCGCCCTTCCTCACATCCTTGCTTGCAGTTGCCACAAGCAGGGTGAGTGCCACATGCCCTCCTCTTCCAGTGTCAAAGCCAAGGGCAATGCAGCACAGGCGGCCAGTGAGCTGGCTGGTGGAAAGAACCACGATGCAAGAGCCTGAGACTTAGTAGGGCTAGTCACACGTTCCTGATGTTGCTTATGACGTACGAGGCATCCCTCGGCCCAGAAAGGGCCTGCAAGGTAATGCGCACTCTTACATCTTTACACTATTGTAACACAGCAAAGGACAAAACAACAAGATGGGGCGAAAGCTTTAAAATGGGCAGATTCCTGCGAGGCAATCACTACCTCTGCTGCTGGGGAGCATGAACAGGAGACTGTTCTTATGCTCCTGTCCTTCCCACAGGGATCTGACTAGGCCCTGTGGGGACAGAATGCTGGACTAGGAAAGGCTCTGGTCTGGTCCAGAAGGGCTGTTCTTGTGTTCTCTGCTCCTGATCTTTTAAACAGATCAAAATCTGTTTATACTCAAAAATCACTCAAAACCATGAAGATCACCCACCTGAACGGAAGTGCAAAATCCACCTGCTCAGGGGCAGCGGTCCACAATTAGGTTGCCCTCAAAGAGAAGGCCCAGTCCTGTGTTCCCACCAACCCAGCTTCTCTTGGTGGCGGGACATGCAGAAAGGCCTGCAATGCCCCTAGCGTCTGCTGGCCCAGCTTATTTCCAGCTGAGGCAGAACCAGCACCGTTTGAATTAAGCTGACTCTGCCTGGCTCAGTACGATGCAGGCTGACCAGTGTGGGTACAAGTCTCCAGCATTCCTGATGGTGCTTCCACGAGGCTGACCGCACATGTGTTTCGGTGTCCTTAACTGAGCGGAAAAAGGCAATGAAGTTCTTATCCATGCTTTGCGGCCAAAGAACTATGCCGCAGGGCTATCAGTGGGGAGGATAACAATGGGGATGTGTGCTGGATGCATAACCTGAGGAGTACAGCCAGAGCGGCTTGCTCAGATTGCACATGAATCGTGATGTCCTCGGCAACTCTAGTGGATTATGCGGCATATAAGCAATAGAAAAAAATCAGTCCCTGGCCACTCAGCTAACCAGGTGCAGCAGGCCCTGGTCCCAGAAGTGTTGCCTGCCTCCAACGGTCCATATCCAATGCTCAGACAGGAGTGCTGCCTTTCTGGGCTCTGGAACAGCCGCATTCATGGGGAGGGCCATGTGATGGAGAGCTGTTCAAAGGGAGCTGCTTTTGTGAGCTGCCCAGCAAGCTAATCCGGAGCTCTGCGGTGCTATTCAAAATTATTCCAAGGCTTGCTTTTTCCATTATGTCATGGAAAGCAGAAGTGGCCCTGCCTGCTGATGTGTCAGTATTTTTTTAAAAAAAACCCCTCAGCATGGCCTTTTGCTCTGGACCTAGTTAATCTGCACTATGGGCAAGTAAGATTCATTAACGCCGACCACAAATGGAATATTCTAAGCCACCGGTCAGCCATTTGCTCAACGTTTCTGCATTCATTACAATTTCTTTTTGGGAGATGAATCAGCAGCACAATGGGCCAATCATGCGTTCGTGGACCTATAGGGTGCGAAAGGGAGGCATGCAGAAGTGAATAGTGCATATTTTGGCATATATCGAACAAAACCGGACATCGGCTTTTAAGAAAAAAAAAATCCAGTACGACAGCAGCATTTTTTTGGCATTCAGGGTGTACTTAAATGACCTGGGTCGCCTCTCATCCTGCAGGACTGGGCAACTTCTGGTCCTTTAGATGTTTTTGCCTACAAGGCCCACCATCATTTGCTTTTGGCTAATATGGCTCAGGGTGATAGGAATTGTAAGCCAAAACACCTGGAAGGCGGCAAGTGGCCCACCCCATCATACGCCACCACCCCAATCCAGAAAGAGAAAGCCATGCACAAAAAAAGACCTCTCACAGATGGTTGGTTACGAAAGCGCACGGGTGCACTCCCAGCCATATGACCAGGCCCTTTCAGGACCCTCGGATCTCACTAGAAGCATCTTGCAATCAGTGCGTGAAAGCACATTTGATCTGGGGCCAGGGCTTGCTAGATGAAATTCATTAAGCGTGAGCAGGATGGGCTTGGATCCCATCCTCCTCCCTCTTCCTCCTCCCATCATTGTTTCTGTATATTTCTTTTTTCTTCTCCAGATTCTCAGCCCTAGGCTCAGCAAGCAATTTATCAAGACTCTTTCCTCCAGGCAAGAGCAGCAAAACAGGAACTGGACAGGTCTGCAAAACTGTTGATTAATGTTCCCTTCCATGGGTGAGTCTTGATTCTAAAGGTATTCATTCCACATCCTTTGGGAGGATGCAGCGCTGGTCAAAAAGCTCAACATGAAATTTGCCAAAGAAAAACACATTCCATTTTCCTGGAGACAATCTGTTGCAATCTTGATTCTTTGTGTTCATGGGTTAATCTACCAGCCCAAAGGTGATGGAGGTGTGGAAATTATGTCTTGGCACATGAGATATGGCCTATTAAATAAGATGACAAATGTCATCATGGGGAGCACTAGGGAAATTAGCTTCACTCCTTTTCAACTGTGAGGAACAAATAGGGAAATGTCAAGGCTGCAAGGGTGCTGATTCTTTTTGTGCAAGTTGAGCCAGCATGCAACCTTCTCTTTTTAAAGCAGGCTATGACTTGCATATTTTCTCCCCAGAGGTTGAGGAAATTTGCACAAATTTGCACGAATCAAGGTGTGGAGGCCTGAATTTTGCATAAATCTTAACTCTTGGAAAATTCAAGGTGGCCAAGGTGCATATGCAGTGAGCAGAGGATGCTTCCATACTTCTCATGTTACATGTTACAAGAAGGAGAACAACATCCAAACAAGTTCAGCTCCAACTTTTGCAAATTGCCCTAGAGGTAAGCAGTGTTCAGCTCTAAATTTGTGCAGATATTTTGAGCTATTTTACAGAAAGTGAGCTGCCCCTTCCCCCCCACCTGCCAACCCTGCCTGCTTTTGATTGTGGAGTCTGAAAAAGTTCCTCAAGCTCAAATGGACCAAGTTTTCCAGTATTGGACATGCCCATATACAAAACACTAAGAAATTTCCAAAGGATTCTAAAACACTTTGTGGACTCATTCACAGCCCAGCCTATAATAACAGAAAGAAAGAGGAAGAGGAAGAGTTTCATCTCCTGCTTAGCTTCCAAGATGAGGTAGGATCAGGCACTTCCAGCTATATGGAAGCTCTACCTATTCAAAATACTTAGGCCAGAGTGTGGGACACCATGGCACTAAATGATGTGCAGTTCCACTCTTGCTTGGTGGAGGAAGAAGTTTAAAGTAAAATGAAAAAGGCAGCCACCAAGGCAGCTTGAAGTCAGCCATGTGGCGCAGATGCACCTGCTGCACCAGATTTGCATCCTGGCTCACTGAGCTCTTGCTGAGTGGCCTTGTTCCTGTTGCTTCTCCAGTTTACTTCCCAGAATGTGTTGAGTATAAAACCTTGTGTGATGCGTGTACAGCGGAGGTGTTGCACCTCTTCTAGCCTGGAGGCAGTGGCTATCACTGAAGCCCAAGAGGGCAAGGCCAAGATACCAGCCAGGCCAACACATCTTAGCTGAAAGCTCCCACCGCCAGCCACGAGGCCTTAAGAGAGGCATCAGCCAGTTGGGACAGGAGCAAGGAGGAGCTGTGCAAAAGCCAGGAAACCACCAAACAACCAGGGTCAGAGGAAAGAGGGAAGAGCCAGGGAAGGGGACGTGGCCCTCCTGGGAACCCTGGAAGACCAGACTAGCACACGGGCAGGCTAGTTTTGGCCCTTGGGCCTCAGTTTCTCCACCTCTGATGTTCACCATCCGGACAGAGAAGGCTGGTTACTCAACATCCACTCCAGTTTTTCTTCTCAGCTTGATGGGAACAAGGCATGCTGCTTCATGGTGGAGAACCTAATCTGGAAATGAATTCAGCACCATGGATAGCACCCATAATTCTCAAAAGAAAAGCTGCAATGGATGAGCAGCCCCACTGATACAGGAGGCACAAGCTTCCCCTGCTTCCCAAGCTCTTTGGTTTAACTTATTTTGTTTTGCTTCTCTCTCTCTCCAATGTTTGGTTTAGGTTTTGTTTTGTAACACAGAAGGAAAAAAAAAGGTAGGAGAGAAAAGCAATAAAATGGAAAACTTGCATGGCAGGCAATTGGGGCCTTTCAACCTTATCACCTTATGATGTTTTCTTTCACCAAAATAGCTCCCAAGCTGCTTCAACTCTGCACCGAGGAAAAGCATTAAAGGCACCAGCTTTCCACTTCATATTGCTGGTTCTGCCATTGTGCTGCATAAACTGGGAGAAGCAGTCTCTTTGTACTCAGACAGCTTGAAGGGAATCACACTATTATAACACTGCTAGAGAGTTCAACCAAATGGGACATACATTAACACTGGGCAGAACGATTATGTTGACTTCAGTTATTTCTGAGGGCCCACTCTAAGCTGGATTAAGCCTGGACCCCAGATGTGGGTCAAAAGGGGCATTTGCCATGGAGTCCTCGAGCCAGCGGTGCTCTTGGGCCAGCAACACCGGGATCACTAGCCTCAGGAATGTTCTATGTACGGATGGCATAAACGAAAACACTAGCCAAGATCAAAAATGTCATTCAGCCTTGAAAAATGTGCACCATCCCACATAACTGGAGGTAAAAGTGAACATCTTCCACAACAGAGATCTTGGTAACCTGTAATAATACATCATTTATCATTAACAGAAATTCATCCACAGGTATTTGGGGATCCGTCCAGACAACCAGATTCCATACTAACATTGAAAGTCTTCTTATCAATGTTCCTTTAAGCAGAAACTCATTCAAATACTGAATACAGTGCTTGTGGTTAAGAGTAAATTAAGTTCAATCCGGGCAACCCCAAGCATTATTTAAACGGCAATTATATAAGCTAATGCTAATTTGAATGAACTTGATAGATTAGAATGGATTCTGCTGAACATGGGTCATCCAAATGCCTCAGGCTCTGCATCAAAAGACCTGAAGAAAGTGGAGCGGCAAAAGTCGGAAGGTGACTTATGTGGACAGTCTTACTGGCCTCCCTAGCTCAGCAATATCTCCTCCAGGAGCTGTACTCCAGATGTTTGGTGAGGAACTCGCACCAGCTGTCTCCGTCGTCTATGCTGCTTAGGACTGATGGAACTGTCACGAAACATCTGGAAGGCTACGAGTTGTCCATTCCTGGTCTACATGGACTACCAGTTGTTCTCCAGAGTTTCAAAAAGGCGCATCGTTTCCATTCTACCTGCAGATGCCTGGGACTGAACTTTGGATCTTCCACGTACCAAGTCAGCGCTCCACTACTGTGCTGTAGTGTGCACACACGCACGTGCCTATACAAAACGCCTTCCACAAAAGAAACTGCCGTGCGACTGTTCCTGGGCATTGTGTAATCTGCCAAGCAGTGGCGACGTCTGGCTATGCATACCTGGAGGTAGACACTCACCCCCTTCTTAGTCTACACTTCATAAATCTGGTTAAATAATCCATTAACTGTTATAATTGGGTGATTACAATTATTATGCAGCATTTATATCCCACACTTGTCCTCTTGTGAGGAACCCAGGGCAGGTTGTCCAGTCCTCCGACAGCTTAGTCCATACTCAGTGGTTTCTAAGGGCCCATAGGCAAGGTATGGAGACTGCAGGTGGCGCAGGGGTTTAAACCGCTGTGCTGCTGGGCTGGTTGACTGAAAGGTCGACAGTTTGCATCTGCACATGGGGTGAGCTCCCATGCTCCGTCCCAGCTCCTGCCCACCTTGTGGTTCAAAAGCATGCAAGTGCAAGCAGATAAAAAGGTACCACTTTGGTGAGCAGGTAACAGCGTTCTGTGCACTTCAATGTTTTAGCCATGCCGGCCACATGACCACGGAGACTGTCTGCGGACAAACGCTGGCTCCCTCGGCTAGGAAACGGAGATGAGCACCGCCCCCTGGAGTCAGGCATGACTGGACTTTAATGTCAGGGAGAAACCTTTACCCTTACCTTTTTAGGCAAGGTACCCTTACTGGATCCAGCGGATCCTCAGTGGGTCTGGCTTCTCCTGCCATTGTCGCCAGTGGCTATCCTTCCTGGTTCTTGTTTTCTCCTCTGCCTTCGCGTGATTCCTTGCCAGGAAGGGATCCAGTGAGCAAGAGGGCAGTGCCATCACCCGCATCGCCTTCCTTTTCACCACCACTGTTGTTGGGCCCAAAGGAGAAGGCAGGTGAAGAAGCACCAAGGGGCTCTTCTCAATGTGCTCTTGCTAAGATGTGGGCCCTCAAGAGGTGCCCGACTATGCTGGTCACAAAGCCAGGCAAAATACACCCCCTACACACACAAAAAGCTAGCTAGCCCTCAAAATTAGCAGCTGCGTTCCTTCCCTCCCTCCCTGCCACTCACTCCCACTCTCAAACATTCCCCTATCTGATCTGTTCTAGCTCTTGACCCTTGACTTTTAAGAAGAGCCAAACATTTGCTGGCACTCTGATAAGCAGCTACTTTTGATGGCACCACACAGTTGGAAATGCAATCCTTGGAAGAGCATTTTCACCCCATGCCTGTGCAGGTACTTTTCGTGATCTTGCTTGCATGAAGGTGCTTTTTCATTTCTAAGAGATGGTCAGACCTTTTGCCACTGATTTTGCATTTAGAGTGCTTGGCCGCCCGTTTTGCATTTGCAGATGGCCCAGAAACAAACGCATTTCGGCAAGCTTGTTATTTAAATTTATTGTTATTTATCTACGAATGTTCTCTAGCAACCATTTCCGTGTAGCAGCTTGTTTGCAAGCTGCCACTGTGGGGATTGCATTAACCATTGATATTTACAGTGTGTGGCAGGTCGGGTGGAGGTGTTTGTTGCCCTGATTGAATTGCATTTGCAAGTAAAAGGAGTCACAAGTCATAGCCACTTGTCCAACGCCCAATTCAGCTGGTTTCTTCTATTCTGTCTTGTCTTTCACTGAGTGCCGCAACCTGTTACGCACATGTTTGTCACACTGACACTCTTGGCACACACCTGGCTCATGGGACAGGTGGAAAGTGATGGGCCAGGGAGTTTCTATGCCCAAATGCCAAGACCGGGGAAGTATTGAGCTGCACATCTCACTGTGGATGGCTTCCTTCGGAACGACAGCACTTTGCCAAGAGCAAAATACCAATTGTGCTTCAAATCACCATGTTTTTCTCGCAAAATGCAAGTTGACGGAGAACGGCAGCGCCAGTCAAACAAACCAGCGTCAGAAAAATAATGTATCATGTCCCCAGTGTATTCAGATCAGAACTGATAGGATTCAGCTGTTTCTTCTAATGTAACAGAAATAGATGGCAGGAGCAATGCAAGGCCAGAACTGAGAACAGAGAAAGGGGACAAAAGGTAAGCAGAGATTCTGTCCTATGTGGAGATTGCCCGGCTGACAAATGTTTGAGGACATGTACAGCCAATGTTAATGCATGTTTACTCTGATGTGTGCTCATTTGGGCTTGTTCTTGAGTAAGCATAGGTAGGATTTTAGCCTTCACTTTGAAAAAGGTGACAGAAGAGGAAAGATGCACTGGCACCCAGGCCATTCCAAAGTCTGTCTTCTGCATGGGCGATACATCTGGTGCTCTCTAGAAGTGCCGGGCTGCATTAGCCTGCCTATCCCTGAGAGGCTAAATGCATGTGACTCTCTAGTTAGGACCAACTGCTTGGCAGAGAAAGCTCTTTACTCACCTTACAACTTCTGAAACCAAATTATTAAAAAAAGGTTCGATTTGCCTACAAAAGGAGCATTGCTGCAATTCAGTGCTGGCCCTAAACCAAATCATTCCACAAGTGTGGAGCATCTTCCAGATTTGCTTGATTTTGGAACACCACATTTGACCCACAACTAATTCCTTCCATGGCTGCTGCACTGTCCTTAGGAACTCCCCCCCCACCCCCCCTTTTGAGGGCAGGGCTGACTGGAGCCACCTCAGGCTGGGCCAGGGAACTGCAGCCAAGTGCCGGAGGGCAAAGCTGTGTGGGTCCTGTGGCCCATCCTGCCCCCGCTCCCCCAGCTCATCTGCTGAGTTGGGATGTGGAAAGGGAAGCATCCCAAGAGTCAGTGTGTTGTCCAGCAGGGAAGCTGCTCAACTTGAACTTTGTTTCGGAAAATGTTTTGAAAAAGGCAGAAAAATGTTTTGGAGTGGTCCTCCTCAATAGACAGGACAGAAGACCTGGAGCTATTTGCAGTCATTGATTTACATATTTTAAATAATTAATTTGAAATGATCAGGCTGATTTCTCTATTGTGTGTGTGTGTGTGTGTGCCTGTGTCCCATCTTGCCCGCCAAGGAATCCAAGGTAGTGTATATGAGCCTTCTGCTTTCCACTGGATCCCCACCACAACCCTGTTAGGTAAGTTAGGTTGAGCGTGAGTGCCTGGTCCAAAGTCACCCAGTGAAATTTGTGACCATGCAAGGGCCTGATCGCTGATCTCCTGAGTTCCAGTCCGGTGCTCTAACCACTGGTGAATACCTGCCGTCTGTTCCAATAGAAAGAAATATAGAAACATAGAAACAGAGCGAGTCAGAAGGGGCCTCCCGGGCCATCTAGTTTGACCTCCAGCACCAGCCAGCTCCACTCATGACATGCCCACCATGTGAACGTCCAGCCTATCCTTGAACACCCGCACCGATGGGGCCTCAATGACCTCCCGTGGAAGCCCATTCCACACCCTCGGGGTCCTGACTGTCAGGAAGTGCTTCCTGGCATCCAAATGGAACCTTGGCTCCCTGAGCTTTGCTCCGTTGGAGGGTGTCCTGCCTTCCTCTGCACGGGAGAACAGGTCTCTACCCATCTCCATGTGACATCCCCTCACATACCTGTATGTCGCCAACAGATCCCCTCTGAGTCTCCTCTTCTCCAGGCTGAAGAGACCCAGTTCCCTCAGTCTCACCTCATACCCCATCCCCTGCAAACCGGCCACCAACCTTGTGGCCCTACGCTGCACTGACTCCAACCTGGCTATATCCTTTCTGTAATGAGGGGCCCAAAACTGAACACAATACTCCAGTTGCGGGCGCACCAGAGTCGTGTAGAGTGGTAGTAATACCTCTCTTGATCTAGAAGCCACACTTCTGGCTATGCAACCAAGGGTGGCGTTCGCCCTCTTGACCACCGCATCACACTGCTGACCCATGTTTAGCCTGCAGTCAACCAGCACCCCGAGGTCCCTTTCACAAGTGCTGCTCTCCAGGCACTTGTCACCTAACCTGTACTTATGACAGCTATTCCTATGCCCCAAGTGCAAGACCTTGCACTTATCCACATTGAACGCCATCCTGTTGTCTTCTGCCCACTTCCATAGTCTGTCCAGATCCTTTTGGATCTGGAGTACCTGCTCCTCAGTTGTGGCCACTGCTCCAGTTTTAGTGCCATCTGTGAATTTGATCAGCAGACTGTTCACTCCTTCTTCCATATCATGTATGAAAAGATAAAAAAGGACAGAGCCCTGGGGGACCCCGCTTGTCACTGGCCGCCATCCCGATGATTCCCCACTAATGGTTACCCTCTGCTTTCAGTCAGTCAACCATGCCCTAATCCACCAGAGAGTGCTTTGGTGTATCCCAAAACTCCTCAGTTTCTCCACCAGGAGATCATGGGGCACTTTGTCAAAGGCCTTGCTGAAATCCAGGTATACCACATCCACTGCATCCCCTCCATCTAGCCACCTCGAAACCTTGTCATAGAATTCCACAAGGTTTGTCTGGCAGGACCTGTTTTTGCGGAAGCCGTGTTGTGTGGCTGTCAGCCTCCCTTCCCTATCTAGCATCACTAGATCTCTCTCTATTATGAGCCTTTCCATTGTTTTTCCTACAATGGACGTAAGGCTAACCGGTCTATAATTCCCCATGTCCTTTCTACTACCCTTTTTGAAAATTGGGACCACTGATGCCACCCTCCAGTCCTCTGGAATTCACCCGTTCTCCACGAGGTCTCAAAAATGGAGGCCTGTGGGCGTGAGAGAACCTCTGCCAACTCTCTAAGTACTCTCGGGTGTAACCCGTCAGGGCCTGGCGCCTTTGTAATGTCCAATGCCCTGAGGAGCCTCTCGACTTCAAGGGGGGTGACTCTAATCTGTGGCCCTAAGTCCCCAGCCTCATCTGATCTCCTATGCAGATATCCCCCGTCCTGCTTTGGGGAGAACACAGAGGCAAAATAGTCGTTTAGCATCTGTGCCTGTTCCCTCATATCAGTCACTGGATCTCCTTCCAGAAAGAGGAGAGCACACAGCTGGACAGTGGGGAAAAGAAAGGACTAAGAAATCTTTTTAAGGTGCAGCACACTTGAGGTCTCTGGTTTCATCACACAAAACCCAGACATACACCCTGATTATTCCCACTTTATTGAGGAGTATAATATAAGGCTGAGAAAGTGCTTGCCCAGCACTAGTTCAGGATTCCACTTTAAAGCTGGGATATGAACTAGCCAGGTTCCACAACACACACACACACACTCCTGAAGTATGAAATAATAGAGAATGAACATCAAAATATAAGTTAAGAAATGACGATAATTATGCCAATCGACCTGGAGCAGAATCTCTTTTGTGATTTCCCCAAGTGATGGAGGAAAACACGCTAAAGTAATGCATCAACTGTAGAACAAAAACAAGCACAAAAAGATTAGCCATTAAAAATAGAGCTAGAAGAGAACATGTCTTCAATGCATAAGAAAGAAAATTATTCAGGAGGGTATACAGCTATTAAATTTCAATTGTGGACCATCGTGTTTCAAGAAGAAAAACAATAAACTTTCTCCAGAGATGTGAATTACTCTTTCGGGTTTTGTACCATAAAGGCCTAATCAAACCATTTTCCTGTTTGCCCCCAGTGCAGGTTTAATTTTAGAGGATGCTTGGCCAAGAAAGCGTATTTTAAATTTTGCTTGAAAACAGTCCCCCTTGAACAGTTCGTGTGTCTCTTTTCTTTGCCATGGAGAATATCTGGGTTTATATAAAAGGGATAGTGCTGGCTTGCCTACAGAGTACATTCAGTCCTTCAGAAGGCAATCTGAGTACATGATTTCACATGGCTGACGTACAAATTCTACTTACATCATGTTTTTTTTTTTTTTTTACACAGCCATCCAGTACTATTGACTGAAATAATTCAGAACAAACTCATTTAAGGCTTTTCCTGTCTTTGTGTGTCTGTGTCTCATGTGTGTGTTTACATGTGCATTTGAGCACACATTTTAATAATGACATTTTTCATTCCCAAAGAGTGTTCCATTAAAGCAGGGAAGGGGCCATTCACTAAACCCCAAGCTAGCGTGTCCGCTGCAAGAGCAGTAGTGTGACATGGGAATGCACAAGTGTCACCTGCTGACTAATGACCATGGACCAGTCCGCAAGATCAAGCAGCCTACTGTGGCCATTTTTAATATTTCTACTGTGTCTGGGGCTTATGCAGTCATCAGAATCTGGCACACTTGGTGGTTCGAGTGGTTAACAAACCACGGCGAACCCATGGCTTCTTTTAGGGTTGTGGGTAGTTTGTTAACCACACCAAGAGTTTGGCCTCAGAGGTAAGATAAACCACAGTTGCAACCTGGCCAATCAAAAGTTGTTCTGGACTTGAGCTCCAGTGACCGTGTGAACATACAAGCCATGGCGGAGCAATGTCACTAGGCCCTCCTGTTACATCCGATAAGATGAACTCACCTTGTTAAGCCGCTCGAGAGTAGCTTTCAGCATCTGCTGGTACTCACATTCATTTCGGTATCTACAAAGAAGAAAAACGAACAAAGGGTGTGAGCACTGCAAGAAGGGAAATGACTCCATTGGACCTCCGCTTCCTATTCCACGACTTCATTCAGAGGTAACCCCAAACTGTGTTTTGGTCATCTGGAAATGAGCTCTGGAATTAACATAACTGATGATTAATTTAACTCAACCCAACTGGCCACTGTAGTCTATGAAAGTGGCTTGCTTAAAATGACCACAATTAGTGTTAATCTTAACTGTAGTTCCCAGTTCAGATGAAATGACGCACTGTAGGTAGCTAAAAGTGAAAGCAAAAATGTCCAAACATTTGCTTTTGGCTGTACAAGGGAAGAAGAGGGGAAGGAGGGTGTCTAAATCTAAGAGGAGACCAAGTTCATTCACATAATGCTCAACCATGGTTATGTTCGTTTTATATCTGAATATGTCCAGTGTGTTTGGCATAAAAATCATCATTTTACACTATACCAGAAACCAATTTAGAAAAGCAAAATTAACAAATACAGTTGAATCAATAAATTAAGATTTGTTCAGTATTTATTACAATAATTATAATGAATGACAGTAATGAGGAAAAAAATTGCAACTGAGATCCAGTGTGGTTAGATTATTGGATTTGGGAGATCTGGGTTCTAATCCCTCCTCAGCCATGAATCTCACTGGGTGACTTTGGGCCAGTTATTGACTCTGAGCCTAACCTACCTCACAGGGTTGTTGTGAGGATAGAATGGAGAGGAGGAGGAGGATTACATATACTATCTTGGGTTCCTTGCAGGAAAGATTAAAAACAGGTATATCATATTTTGGGGCTGATGTTCTTTCTGATCATTAAATTATGCTACAGTCTGGAATTGATGAGAATCCAGTCTTTGATTTCAGTGAGATATGTAGGAAGACCAGAAAAAACTAAAGAAGATAAGAGAAAAAATACTAAATTGGGGGGATAGGGGTGGAGGATACATTTTTGTGTGCCAGGAAGCAAGGATTCAGGTGATCAGATCACTAATATTCCTGTTCTGGAGTAATACTATTGTCCACAGACAAAGCCCTCCAGAAAAGTGTTCCATAGTAGAGTTGGAAGGAGCCAGAGGAACTCCAGGTTAAACCAGCCCTCTCAGATGGCTTTCCAGTTGCATCCTGAATGCCTCCAGTGTGGGAGAGACCACATCCTCCCTAGGCCATTGGCTCCTCTGTCGTTCTGCTCTAACAGTCAGGAAATTTCTCCTGGCATCTAGCCAGAATCTGGCTCCCTGTAACTTGAGCCCATTATTCCATGCCCCGAGCTCTGGGATGATCAAGACGAGTGGCTGGCCTTCCTCTTTGTGACAACCTTTCAAGTACTTGAAGAGTGCTATCATGTCTTCCTTCAGTCTTCCCTTCTCAAGGTTTTTATTGTACACTTCCCACATATCACTAGAATAACTATGCACTGCCCACCATCATTTTCCCCCAGGTCAGATTACAGAGGCAAATATTTCCTTGCCTTTGTGGCATTTGCTTCCAAAATGTCCATTCTAGGAGTCTTGCACCCGGATGTCAATTTCAGTCAGACAGCAAGATTACCAAGCCCATCCAACAGCAAGTAATCGAGCCCTGAGTGATTCAGGTTGCTTTGAGATGAGGCTTATATTGTGCACTTTCTTTGCCTCATTCCTGGATTTGTATGGCAAGGTTTACTCATTGTTTCCTCCATTTGTAACCCTCACATGTTTTCCCAGGACTTCTTTCATGATACCACAGAAGAGCTGCTGAGGAAAAAACTAGGGGAGGCATGTGCAAAGCAGCCAGGGTCCATCGGGCTGGACTCTAGGTGTGCACCCGGAAAATCCAACTTGAATGTTGCAATTACACCAACATAATGCACATATGTGACATGTAAATAAAACGTATATTTGGATTGCATCATGATTAAATTTGGGTTGCACATTTGGCGTGCTGACACCTGGCACGCTGTGTGCCTTACCAATATTGTTTATTCCAGAGGTGAAGAATGTGACACCGCCCTGGGCACCTTTCCTGGTGCTTCCTTGGACAACTTCTGAGAGGCCTTCCCTCAACCAGGCATCTTACGCGTACCTGGCGTTGCTTCAAAGCAAAGTGAGGGCACTAAAAGTGATCAGTCTAAAGAAATGAGTCTCAAACCCCACCCTGGCTTGCACTCAGCCTTTTGGGCACGTTCCTTCTCTATTGTGATTGGCCTCATCTCCCATGGCAGCTATTTTGGGCAGGTGCCCAGCATAGTGTCCTTAAAGTCCAAAGGACTTCCAATGGCTGCCTATCCCAGGCCTGGCCTGTTTGTCATCTCTCCGTGCCAGGAAGTCCCAGCACCTTGGACAGTGGGCAGACGCAGAGCATCCTGGAAGCGTCAACTTGGGGACACCAGCCCTAGGGTGCCTGCTGTTTTGTTTTCCCTTGAGCAGTGCCACGATCTTGAATCCAGTTTCATTCGCCCGAATGCCCCAGCCTAGCATCACTCTGGAATACTGTGGGAAGTGTAAGGGGTAGCTCAACCCAGCGACCTAATGCTAGTTAAGGAGCAGCCACCAGTGCCACCTGGGTGGCCAGAAGATGGGTCTACAGCCTGACATCTGCAAGGCTTTCACCTGCACACTGCTCAAATCTGAGTGAAGAAATGCACATGCCAAAAATCACTGCCCGCACTCAGCTCCTGAACAACAGTCCCAGGAGGCAGGGGAGTCCGTAGGTGGGGAGTGAATTGCGGAAGGCACAGATCTTCACTCCCACATCCCAGCCAGTTTGCATCCTCCAGGGAGTAAGGTTTGAGGGTAGCATTAGCAGTCTTTGGTGGATCTTAATTTTAGAAATCCTCCACCCACCCTGAGCAAAGGGGGATTTTGATCCATCAAGCTGGAGTTTTTAAGGGGCTAGTTATATGAACTCCTCAGGGCCTGCACCCTAATTCTACTTACTCCCACCCCCATGAACTATTTTGAAACCTTGGTCAACTACCACTGCTGAGAATAGCACCCATGATAATTTTCCTGTGCTGGATAAGTCAGCCCCATGCCAGTGAAGCTGTGCTCCTTCCTCCCACTCAAATCTGCCCCCCACAGCCAGTCAAACTGGGATTAGGATTGCTCCATCCAGCAGGATCTTAACTGATATTTGGATCCCACCATTGTTATTACTTTAGAATTCCATCCTACCATAAATGCCAGTGACTGGCAATAAATATTACTCCTGGCCAGAATGCTCTTGGCATCAGCAACTGAAGGGACCAGTCAACAGCCTGAACACCTTCTCTGGGCCTATTTAAGACCAAGATGCTCTGAGGAAGGAAGAAGGGGAGCGGCCCAGACCAGGGGACTCATGGGTAACTGCCCTGAAAGAACTATAGTTTGATGTTTGGGCAGGTGGTAGTCCTCTGTTTCAGTATTTAAACATAAACTGCCTTGACCATCCTGGCAAAATGAACAGCCAAGGATTAAATACATAAATGCATAAATGTGTTGGATACTCTTGTCATCCTCAAAGGTACTATTGTCATCACAACTCTGAAAAGTTATTTTGCCTCAGGGACTAAATAACCTGTTATTGGCTGAGGTGTGTAGAGCAAATATGATTCTACCAGCTCTACATTTTTCATTTTTCTTTTATTTTTACCATTCATTTCAATGGTATTCAAATTGTATACTTTGGTGCAGTTAGGTACTTTGGGCATGAAAATGGGCAGAAAAGTGGGATAGAAATAATAAATGGATGGATGGATGAATACAATTATTAAGATATGAACCTAGAAAATTCAAATGCATTTTTATGTCCCCTTCACCCTTGCAAAAATGGTATTGTATCATGAGCAGCATCTCAAAATATTGGCACTTAACTGCCATTCTTTAAATCAGTATCAAAGACTGATTTAAAGTATCAGTATTCCTGTATTGTCTCAACAACCCTCTAAGACACTGACATTGAAAAAGAGGACCCAAAATTTCTTGGAACTTTGATTTAACTTCAGTACATTAGCGGTGGACAGAAGATAGTTGGCCAGATGTTTTGGAATTCAGCTCACAGAAGCCATTGCCAGCATAACCTATGATCTGTAAAAAGTTGGAAGTTGAAGTCCAAAATACCTGGAAATTTAGGGGCAGTGCTACATTCCAAAAAGATCTGGGTCTTGGAATCACAGGGGCAAAACATAAAAATAAAAATGTGCATATGCTGATTTACATATGCTCTAAAATATCTCTCTCCCCCTCCCTTCACATGCGTGTGCATGTGTGCGTGTAAAGGACCTTGCTTCTTAAGGGCATTCCTTTGTGTAAAAGGGGATGTGTGGACAGGGGAGAAGAGGACATCTTATTTTGGCGTGTGGGGGGGGGGGGACCTCATGCAGAAAGGTTTGGGAGGGGCAGCAGTAGGTGAAGCTTATGTGAGCAAAAAGCCAGCTAATTCAGGGGGATCAGATGTAACAGAAATAATCAGGGGCCCATACCGTCATGCCAGCAAGTGCCCATGGACAACAAGGCTAATTGGCCTCCCAGAAATTCAGGGCTCCAACTACAAGATTTGGAACTCCAGTCCTTGTGGAGCTTGGACTGGACAGCCCTAAAGCTCTTCAGTGGTGGAAATCTGATTTCTGCCCTGTAGTTCATGCAGTGTTTGGAAGCCACAACTTAGACTGGTTTGCCCAGCTGACCACATGCCCTGAAAACCGCCGGAGGCACGTTGGTGATGAGGATGATGGCACGACAGGTGAGATAGCAACCATGCGCACGGCTGAAGCTGGGACCCTATCGAGACATTTCCCTCAGCTCCGGTTGACTTACTTGTTACGGAATTCATCCAGCATGCGCTGAGCATCCTTCTCTTCACGTTCCAGCTTTGCTCTGTCCGAGGCCAGTTCGCGAACACGCTGGCGATTGAGATCAACCTGAGCAGCAAACACCTCTTCCAGCCCAGCCAGCTCATCCATGCGCTGAAAGGTTTCCAGCTGCTTGCGGAAGATGGCATTGCGTTGTTCAAGTACCCGAGCCCGGTTGATGTAGTTGGTGAACCGCTCGTTGAGCTCCTGCAGGTTTTCCAGGCCTTGGGCTTGAGCCAGGCTGCCAAATTCTGGCGATTCTGGCAGTTCCTCATAAGCATCCGACCTTTCATACTTCTCCTTGCGAATTTCACGCAGGTAGCTACTCCTGTACATGGCGGCGTGAGTAGAGGCGGGTGGGCCTGAGGATCCCCTCTGCACGTGTCTTTCTCTGTCCACTTTGAATGTGAGATGTCTCCTGGGTTCGAAACAGAAAGATAGAAGGAAACTCTCTCGGCTTCCCCACCACCCCCTAAATAACTGACCTGCCCTGATAGCTTAAGGCTCTAAATCCTGGCAGCCTGGAAGGGAAACAAAATAAAACCCAAAGGCCCCGCCTTCGTATTCTTGGTGGCTGTTTGTTTTCAATTCTGTCAGCGTTTTCAGCTCTCTTTCTCTCCATCAGCTTCAATTGTGTGCGACCCAACCAAAAGAAAAGGGAGAGAAATGTCCTGCTTTTGCTGGGGGGATTAGAAGGCTGGAGAGAGGCGGAAAACAAAAGCCATCTGGCTTTACAGGCTGGGTCCCTAGCATTAAATTGTTGTTGTTGTTTTCTTTCTTTTGTTCTTTCTTTGTCTACCCCAGTCAGGGATTTTTGCATGATGATGTCACATTTAGATTCTGCTTGGTGTAACTTTGGTTATTTTTTGTTTTCAACAGATTCCAGGATCCTGAATGCAGACCCAGTAATTGTAATGAAGGAAGGATACTTTCACCCTTATAAATAAGGAAGGAAGGAAGGAAGGACTGAAGGAAGGACTGAAGGAAGTAAGGAAAGAGGCAAGCAGGCACTGACTGACTGACCAACCTAGCCTATATGAAAAGTTCCTTGCCCAGCCTGACATGGTCACCACTGCCTCCATGTTTGTTCTCACCTCCTGAATGTGCCTTCACGTGGCCCATTTAATGCTGCATTTAGCATTCCATATGGCGGTTACCTTGTGCCTTTGGAATGTATATCACTAGTATTGAATTAGCTACATGAATACTACTGATCATGCACAGCGTTTGCATGCAAAAAGTGCCAGCTCCAGCTCCTGGCATCTCCACATAGACCGGGGAAAGACCTTTGTTTGGACACCTGGAAGCAGGATTCCCAAGCTTTTTGGACCCAAGGGCACATCTGAGCATCTGGAAACTGCTGTGAACTCCACCACAGTATGCCTTATCAGTGGTTGTATTGACATAATCCATCTACCTGTCACATCTATGGCTCTTAGGCTGCATGTCGATCAGCCAAAACATGTGTTTTGTATCTGCTAGAAACTTCAAGGTCTCCTTATTAAACAATGGTCAATTCAGCTAATTGCTGCTGGTGCGATGCAGCTGATGTTTCCTGATGTTTTGGTGATGTCTAGTCCTTGCTTCTTTTTGGGAGAATGCTGTTACACAGATAAATTTTGAACTGGAACAGTCTTTAATATCCACTGATGTGCACACTCTTGAAAATTATTTGCCTGCTTCATGGAAATTAATAAGTGATTAGTGTAAATGGATTCTCTGCACTCTTTTGGCAGCTAAAGAATGTTACAGCACTAGAAGGATAGATGATTGTTTCCTTTATTTTTTATATTTGCTGCAATGGCTGGGGGACCTAAAATGCTTCTGATCTAAGCAGGTGGCTACAGTTGCCAATTTCAAATGGATAGTTATTTGGATATTGGGTCTGCTTTATTAAAGCCTATGTAGACTTGCTAAACTGTTGTGTCCATTTCATTGAAATCCACATATCAAAACAAAATAACACTTTTGGCTCCCCGTTGGCATAATACTGGGGACCCCTTTGTGAGCACAACTGGATGGGCCCATGGGCACTCCACTGGGGGCCTCTGCCCTAGACAGCTGCTCCCAGAGGAACAGGGGAACTGAACCTCAAGCCTGGAGGCCAAATCTGCTGCGGGTCCCAGTTCGGGCCCCCAGTTTTCCCTATATAGCCATGCTCCCTTCCACCGACCCCAACTCATTTTCCATGGCCATTGCTGCTTTCCCAGTAGTAATAAGCATGGATTTTCCTCATTCTGCAAGGCTGAAATGGCTGCATTCGTGGCAGCAAGGACCTTCAGCTATGATATGCTGCTCCGGTTGGTTTTAGAGGGCATTTTGGCCCTGCCCAAGGTGCTAGCAGCACCACCCGGCGTGGTAGTGGGGAATGAAACTTGGCTCCACATGTCTGATTTGACTGATCAGCAGTCTGGCTCAGTGCAAGGCAACTTCCTATGTCCCCGTGAGCCTTTGAAGATGAGCTGGAATCCAATGATGGCTCCTCCATGAGCTGGAGAAATCTCCCCTCATGATCCTCCAGTTCCTACAACTGGAGTCACCGCCTCATGTGGCTTGTGCTTGTACTAGTGCATCGCTCCCACAAGCAGGGTTAGTGGCAGCCCTCTGATGTCCCCCTCCTATGCCAGTGGCTCTTCCTAATGGGCTTCCCCTACTGCTTTCCCTGCTAGGCTTCATCTTCCTCCTCCTCCCTACTAGGGTGGCCATGCCTCCTACTTTACAAAGGGTGGTCCTCCATTGGAAGGGCTGCCCAATCCAAAGCCTCTTCAAAGTACAGAAGCTTAAAAAGGGAGGGAGTGTGGAAGACCAGAAGTTGCATCTCAGCAGTTCACAAATCCAAAAAGACAGGTGCATAGATTACTGTGTTTTCCACTATGGTCAGATGCATTATATTTCCATTTTAATTGAAGCAATTATTTTTAAATTTGCACCTATGAAAATTCATCATCATATGCAAATATTACGTGAAATGTGCCTCTTCTGTCCTCTTTTTGGGTGATGCATGTGCTTTTTTTTTTTTGGTGCTGCTCAAGTGGCCAGCCTGCTCCCTCTTCAGCAGCTTTCCTCCTGTCTCCAGCAGCACTCCTCTGATCCACACGGGATGGCTGCCATTTTAATTTCCCCTCCATGGGGCAGGATGTGTTGTTTTGAGAGGTCCCAGGGCAAGTGTTAAGAGTCATCACGAAAGGGACACTTGAGCTGCAAAAGCTTCCTGAGCACCCTACGTGGTGACATCCGGCCTTTGCAAGGGTGTTGAGTGTCACACCCCGCATGACCCCATGGCCTTGGCTGTGCTAAAACCGGTCCCAGCATAACTTGTCCTGTGAGTCCTGCAACATCCCAAACCTCTAAATGTACCTCTGGGGCTAGAATGACCATCATTTTGCACACAGGTCATTCCATGCTCAATCCCTGGCAACTCTGGATAAAGGCTCTCAGGCCACAGGTCTAGCGAAGAAAATCCACCCAAGGACCTGAAGAACCACTGCCTATCAGAGTAGAGAGCACTGAACGAGATGGTCCTGTGCCCCAGTGGTGCCATCAGGGCAGGGGTTTGGGGCAGATGTCCAGAATCTGACCTAGCAGAACGTGAAGGAGGGCCCCCAGATGCAACCGGGATGGCTTACTACTTCACTTACTCCTGACTTTGGCTGCTTCAGACATTTCCTGGCAACCATGAAAGACTATTCCTATGTTCAGAAGCAGAGCTGCAATTCTTTCTACACCCAGAGTCTAAGCTCAAACTGTAGGTGCACAACTAGGTAAGAACAACAGGGGTAATCATGTCTCATTCAAAACTTGGCAGATTTTGGATACTTACATCTGTCACCAAAGAGTTAAATTTGAATGTGTTGGCTTAATACATACACTGCCCTGATGAGTCCTTGGTTTTCAGCTTCCATGTTTCCCAACTTCCTCTGTCCAGATTCAAAACTAACATACATACATTTCTCCAAATGCTGAGAAATTCCAGGGGCACACTATTTTCCTAGGTTTGGCTCACAAGAAGGCCAGTATTTGCATTTTACCACATTTGGCTTTAATTTACACATATCCAGGAAGAACATAGATGGAAATGCAACCCAAACCCTCCAAATTAACTGACACCAAACCTCTAGGGGGAGAGCCAGAGCTGGGCCCATTAATCCATTCCTCCAAGCCCTAATCTCATGAAAAGTTAAGCCTGTAGAGTTTTCATCTCACAGACATCTCAACAGACTGCTCTGATCAGTTGTGCGGCCCTGCAAATGCTTAGACAGAGATACGGCCCACTGATTTCAACAGGACGTATTCCCAGTTCAGTGAATATAGTGTTGCAGTCCTAAAGACTGAGCCGGTTCTGATAAAATTGAAATACCTACGGAAAAATCATGCCTGCTAGAGTCCACCAGAGGGCTGCAATACTACAGCATTCATTCCACAGAAAACCTGTGATTAGATGAAGTAAACATTCAGAGCCTTTAGTCACTTTAACTTAATATTTCAGGGACTGATGACCACAGATCCCCATGGAATTGTTGTCTGTCTTGGAAGAAAAATCAGCTTCCAAAGTGCATTAATTTTTATACAGAGACCATGGCCAGTTTTCAGGCACGTGCCCTGTAAGAGCACCTGAAAGGGAAAACTGAAGGGCAACCAAAGGGCTCAGAGGGCTGGAGCAGCTCTCCTGTGAGGACTGGCTACAACTGGGACTGTTCAACTTAGGAACAAGGTGAGTGAGGGGGAGCTGATAGAGGGGTTGAAAGTAATGTATGGTGTGGACAAAGTGGAGAGGGAGAAATTTTCTTCCCCTCCCATAACATGTGGTCATTCCATGCAGCTGACTGGTAGAAAGTTTAGGACAGTTGTTAGGAATGAAATCCCAAGCAGTGACGATACGGAGGCAAAGTACCAGGCAGTGACAGTTTAATACGTTCTTGCAAGAGCGGGTGCCCACCACACTGGCAGCGCGCCGTTTTCACAGAAGACATTGCCTTTTACTCCCTTTTCCCAGCTCGCAGACCCTGCCTCTTTTCTCCCACTGGCTGGGTTACTAAGAGTTCACAATCCTCTCCATCCGCCTACATCATACCACTCCTTGATATGTTCCCCCTCCCGCTCATACCTCCCGTGTTCATGCTGATGAGCCCATTACCTATGAGAGGTGTGTCAGTTACTATTCATAAGCCTATTAAGCGTGCGCACTATTTCCAAAGAGTTCAATGGGCCGTCTTGGCCTTGTAGCAGTCTCGCTTGATGACCACTTATCTCCCAAAACATGTGGGAGGATGAGATAGGAAGAACAACCCTTCTTCCAAGCTCATTATCTCCTTCTCCCTCATGCAGGATGGCCAGCTGTACAAGACAATCGCCTACTGCAAAAGTGACAGTTTAACCAAAGGCCTCAGCCCCACTCCTCTTCTGTTCTTCAGAGCGTTGATGTACGAAGCACTCTTCTGCCACGTCTCTTGTGTCCAAACTCAGCCACACGAGTACCATATACTATTAGCCCACCTTTATTTGTTTACATCAGTAACCAATTTAAACCTGCCTATTTTCTTCTGCTTCCTATTTACAACGCTTTACATAGTTCTGTACTCAGGCCCTTGGTGTAATAAAGGCCCCAGTGGCCTTACCCTAGCTCTTTATTTGATCCTTGCTTCAGTTATCACCTTCCTGCTTAGTAACAGTAATTTTCCTTCTCTCACACAGATAAAAGGAAGTACTTCTTCACATACCATATAATTAAACTGTGCCACAGGAAGTGGTTGTGGCTGCCAATCTGAGTGGCTTTTTTAAAAAAAAGATGGGACAGATTCATGACTGGGGAGACTCACAGTGGCTGCTAACCGCCAGAGCTGGCAAGCCTGCATACACCAGTGGCTGGGGAGCTGGGCAGGAGGAGGTCCAGCAGCCATCCTGCTTGAGGGATGCTGTGGGCAACTTCTTGGCCACCATGTGCACAGTGCTGGACTAGCTGGACCTCTGGTCTGGTCCAGCATGGCTTTTCTCATGCTCTTATGTACAGGTGGGAAATGTCACCCGCTTCATCAGTGGCTTGCTCATCTGCTCATTTTCCAATGTAACAAATGCCATATCCTGTCAGCTATTTATTTATACACCATCCTTTCTATAGCATCCAGTAGCGTCATTTAGCATTTTACAAAGGATAACCCAACCAGTCTCTGCATGAAACAGTTCAGGAACTAGGGATGAGGCAGAATATTTGAATGCAAGCTTACCTAATTTTGTACTTTCAAAACAATAAGCAACCTGAAACACAGTTATTCTCTGACATTTGCACATCTCCAAATTTTGTTATGCAGTTCCCCATACAAAAATGTGTACAAATATTAGAGGAAAGTGCACTTGACAATGTATATATTCATGAGAATAATGTCTGAAATAATGTCAGAAATACCTCTTGTTGAGAAAATTGTTTGTAGCGGTTTGCATATTCAGAAAAATTGTCGACAAAAATATATCTTTTATATCTGAAAAATACATATAAATGAATTAAACTTAAGACTGGAAACATTCTCACAGTCCATGATTAATCAAACTTAAAACTGAAAAAGAGAGAAGAAACAGAGAATGAATCAAAATTGGTGCATTCATCCATCCCCAAAATGAGCACAAATATGACATCAGGAATGGCAATATTCACCTAATGGGAATTAGGTGCTTCCCCAAACACTCTGTCAGTGACCTCATGTTTCCCCCTCTAGAGTTGTGAAGCAAGCCAATGTTTAGTAGCTGCAGCTTCTCATTCCACTTCTTCAGAGCTCTCAGAAAAGACCTGTTTGGACTGTGTTTTTCCCACTCATTAAGGCATGTGAGAGAAATTTTGGTAATGAAAATCCAGCACGGCTTCCTCCTCTGGGAAGAAAATCCAGCACAGCCCCCTTGGAAGAAACCATCATCCATTAATCCACAACGCTCCCTTCTCATTGTCCTCTGACCATTGCCATACAGTCTGTTTTGGGGGAAGAAGCGGATAAGAGCAACCCGTGCAACATATTCAGTAAGTGAGAGTAAACCGATGCCTCATAAATTTATTAGATTTATGTCACACTTTTTCCTGTTTAAAGAACACAAGGCAGCTTACATCATTCTCCTCCTCCATCTTATCCCCACAACAACAACCCTGTGAGGTAGGTTGGGCTGATAGTCTGTGACTGGCCCAAAGTCACGCAGTTTGTTCCATGGCTGAGCAGGGACTAGAACCCAGATCACCCAAATCTCAGACCTGCACCCTTAACTACTACACCACAATAACAATAGTAATATATGGCAACCCACTCCAGTATCCTTGCCATGAAAACCCCATGGACAGTACCAAAAGGCAAAAAGATATGACGCCGGAAGATGAGCCCCTCAGGTTGGAAGGTGTCCAATATGCTACTGGGGAAGAGTGGAGGGCTAGTACTAGTAGCGCCAGAAAGAATGAAGCGACTGGGTCAAAGCCGAAAGGACTCTCAGTTGCTGATGTATCTGGTGGTGAAAGGAGAGTCCGATGCTGCAAAGATCTGTACTCCATAGGAACCTGGAATGTAAGATCCATGGATCAAGGCAAGCTGGATGTGGTCGAACAAGAGATGACAAGACTGAACATCGACATCTTAGGAATCAGTGAACTAAAATGGACAGGAATGGGTGAATTTAATTCAGATGACCATCAGGTATACTACTGCGGGCAAGAATCCCTCAGAAGAAATGGAGTAGCCTTCATAGTCAATAAAAGAGTAGGAAAAGCAGTACTGGGATACAATCTCCAAAATGACAGAATGATCTCAGTTCGAATCCAAGGCAAAACATTCAGCATCGCAATAGTCCAAGTCTATGCCCCAACCACTGGTGCTGAATAGGCTGAAGTTGACCGGTTCTATGAAGGCCTACAACACCTTCTAGAAGTAACTCCAAAAAATGATGTCCTTATCATCATGGGGGATTGGAATACTAAAGTAGGAAGCCAAAAGATAACTGGAATAACAGGCAAGTTTGGCCTTGGAGTACAAAATGAAGCAGGACACAGGCTGGTAGAATTTTGTCAAGAGAATACGATGGTCATAGCAAACACACTTTCCCAACAACCCAAGGGACGACTCTACACATGGACATCACCAGACCGTCAACACAGAAATCAGATTGACTATGTGTTCTGCAGCCAAAGATGGAGAAGCTCTATACAGTCAGTAAGAACTAGACCAGGAGCTGACTGTGGCTCAGATCATGAGCTTCTTGTTGCAAAATTTAGGCTTAAGTTGAAGAAAGTAGGGAAAAGCACTAGGCCACTCAGGTGTGACCTAAATCATATCCCTGATGAATATACAGTAGAGGTGACAAATAGATTTAAGGAATTAGATCTGATAGACACAGTGCCTGAAGAACTATGGACGGAGGTTCACAAGAGGCAGCAACTAAAACCATCCCAAAGAAATAGAAATGCAACAAAGCAAAATGGCTGTCTGAGGAAGCATTACAAATAGCTGAGGGAAGAAGGGAAGAGAAAGGCAAGGGAGAAAGAGAAAGATACACCCAATTGAATGCAGAATTCCAGAGAATAGCTGGAAGAGATAAGAATGCCTTCTTAAATGAACAGTGCAAAGAAATAGAAGAAAACAATAGAATAGGGAGGATCAGAGATCTCTTCAAGAAAATTGGAGATATCAAGGGAACGTTTCATGCAAAGATGGGCATGATAAAGGACCAAAATGGCAGGGACCTAACAGAGGCAGAAGAGATTAAGAAGAGGTGGCAAGATTACACAGAGGAACTATACAAGAAAGGGCTTAACGTCCCTGATAACCACGATGGGGTGGCCACTGACCTCGAGCCAGACATCTTGGAATGTGAAGTCAAATGGGTCTTAGGAAGTCTGAGCAACAACAAAGCTAGTGGAGGTGACAGTATTCCAGCTGAGCTATTCAAAATCTTAAAAGACGATGCAGTAAAAGTACAACACTCAATATGCCAGCAAATTTGGAAAACTCAACAGTGACCACAGGATGAGAAAAGGTCAGTTTACATTCCAAAGAAGGGCAATGCCAAAGAATGTTCAAACTACCGCACCATTGCACTCATTTCACATGCTAGTAAAGTGATGCTCAGAATCCTACAAGCTAGGCTTCAGCAGTATGTGGACCGAGAACTAGCAGAAGTACAGGCAGGGTTTCGAAGAGGGAGAGGAACTAGAGATCAAATTGCCAACATACGCTGGATCATGGAGAAAGCTAAGGAGTTCCAGAAAATCGTCTACTTCTGCTTCATTGACTATGCTAAAGCATTTGATTGTGTGGATCACAACAAATTGTGGCAAGTTCTTAAAGAGATGGGAGTACCAGATCATCGTATTTGTCTCTTGAGAAACCTATATGTGGGTCAAGAAGCAACTGTGAGAACTGGACACGGAACCACTGATTGGTTCAAAATTGAGAAAGGAGTTCGGCAAGGCTGTATACTGTCGCCCTGTCTATTTAACTTATATGCAGAGCACATCATGAGAAAGGTTGGGCTAGATGAATCACCAGTTGGAATTAAGATTGCTTGGAGAAATATCAACAACCTCAGATATGCAGATGATACCATTCTCATGGCAGAAAGTGAAGAGGAACTAAAGAGCCTCTTGATGCGAGTGAAGGAGGAGAGCGCAGAAGTTGGCTTGAAACTCAATGTTAAGAAAACTAAGATCATGGCATCCGGTCCTCTCACTTCCTGGCAAATAGATGGGGAAGAAATGGAGGTAGTGACAGATTTTATTTTCCTGGGCTCCAACATCACCGCAGATGGGGACTGCAGCCAAGAAATTAAAAGACGCTTGCTCCTGGGGAGGAAAGCTATGGCAAATCTAGACAGCATACTAAGAAGCAGAGACATCACCCTGCCAACAAAAGTGCATATAGTCAAGGCTATGGTTTTCCCAGTTGCAAAGTATGGCTGTGAAATCTGGACCATAAGGAAGGCTGAGCGCCAAAGGATTGAGGCCTTTGAATTGTGGTGCTGGAGGAGACTCCTGCAAGTTCCTTGGACCGCAAGGTGATCAAACCGGTCAGTCCTAGAGGAGATCAACCCTGACTGCTCTTTAGAAGGCCAGATACTGAAGATGAAACTCCAATACTTTGGCCACCTAA
>NW_025336480.1:22758205-22770894 GCF_004798865.1 Varanus komodoensis | reverse complement strand
ACAATAGATGGCAAAAGAAGAAGGGGACGGCAGAGGATGAGGTGGCTGGATGGAGGCACTGAAGCAGTTGGTGTGAGCTTAAGTGGACTCCAGGGGATGGTGGAGGACAGGAAGGCCTGGAGGAATGTTGCCCATGGGGTCGCAATGGGTCAGACATGACTTCGCGACTAACAACAACAACAACAAATGGCAATAGTAAAGAATGTTTCGTCTCTGAAACCTTAATGCTCAGGAAATAAATCTAAAAATATTTAAATTTAAACAATGAAATTGTCAGACGCTCCATCTGGAATTAACAACATATTTGAACTGATATATGTGAAAAGGATGAAAATGCATGAGTCGTGGAGATCTCAAGATTCCAGCATGGGACTCTAGCTACTAGTCATCATCATCATCATCATCTTGTTCCTTGCTTCCCTGCATCGCTAAGAGCCAGGGAGGAGTAATGAAGGTCTCAGTTTCTAAGCATGTTTAATCAGATGTGAGCTTCACTAAATTCTCTCAGACCTACAACTGCATAAGTATGCTGTTAAAAAGGACATAATTCCGGATCAGAACAAGAGCTCTCATGATGGCAAAGGACTGAGGAAGGTCACTTGGGCTTCCCTAGTCAGCAGGCCAGTTCAATGTAATCCCCGACTGGAAGAGCTTAGGCGCATAGTTGGCTGAACATGCGCACTGACTGCATTGGAGCCCAGCTGGGGTTTGGGTTATTTGTCTGCCCTCAGCTCAGCCCAGCACATGCGCTGCACCACCTGCATTCAGCCAAAGGGAGAAAGGGATGGCTTTCCCTAGGAGAAAGCACACTGGGGTCAAATTTCAAGTGTGGCACTTGGGGGTTTCCTGCAGATGTTCCGTACATGCCAGACAAAACTGAACCCTGACAGTGGAACCCTACACACACCTTCTCCCACTATATGCATTCATTTCTAGGTCAGCTTCCATTGAATTGCAGCCTACAGCTAGAGATGCAATGTTTCCAGAAGGGTTTTCAGAGAAAACTGGAAACTAGGGGGGAAATAGAAAAATAAGCAGTACTCTTCCTGGCACTCTTTGCTGATCTAAAAACACTTTGGGTGCAATCCTATGCAGGCCTAGACATAAAAACTACAAATTCCCAGCCTTCCCCAACTGGTACTCTCCAGATAGTTTGGATTGTAGCTTCAATCAGTCTTAGGCAGCTTCAGGAACTCTGGGCTCTCTACTCCAAATTATATGGAGCACGCCAGGTCTGGTAAGGCTGCCCTGGGAACATAAATTAATATGCATAACTTGGCTTAGTGTTTCTATTTAAATACTTTTAAAGGAATCTCAATATATTCTTATATTTGTAATTATTATCAGAATAAACTATTCACTGAATACACTGAACATGACCATACCCCATTATAAATAACGTATTTATGGTTTATCTATTATGCCTGACCAGGAGAAACTTCAGCAAGAGTCCTCGAACCATCTGAACCATCCTGGAAGCCAGAAAAAACAGGAAAAAGTGGAGCAGGAGGAACATTGGCTTGCAACATCTGCCTGTCTTTGTATGGAAATTTAAGGAGAATTCTAACCCTGTCCCTGTTTGAGGGGTGGAGCTTAGGGAAATCTGATCCACAGGAACAGCCTTTCATTTTTTTTTTTTTTTTTTTTAGCTGGGAAAGACTCCACTTAAGAACAGTAGGGAATCATGTTTAATCTAAGAACTTTTAAGCCATACCAATCTATTATTTGAAGAGTGGCATTTTATTCATCTTTGCATTTGTTTTTTCTTTTGCCCGTTTGCAAAGGTCTCTAGTGATACAGGCAGTCACATGCCTAGAGAG
The DNA here is from genome assembly GCF_004798865.1 of Varanus komodoensis. NCBI lineage: Eukaryota > Metazoa > Chordata > Lepidosauria > Squamata > Varanidae > Varanus > Varanus komodoensis. The sequence continues at coordinate 22,769,074 of NW_025336480.1, read as the reverse complement.
GGCAGCTGTTAAAAAGTTTTTAAAGCTGGGGCAACATTCTCTAGAGCCAAGTAAGAACTTTGTTTAAAAATTTGGTAATGAATTCTATAGACCCAAGGGGGAAGGAGCAGAGCGGAGAGGAGTGGAAGTGTTCTGTTGCATCTGGTACCAGTGGCAGGATAACCTACAGTTTTCTTTTCAAATGTAGTTTAAAACTACATTAATTGACTGCCACAGCAGAACAGAACAAGCCCAGAACCACGGAACCCTGTAAAACAGAATTCATGTTTTCACAATGGCACTTTTTCTTCTACAGTGCGATAATGTGACTCTACTCACATCTTGGCAAACTGAGCATGACTTAGACCATCTCTAAGCATCTGTCAGTAAAAGTTCCATTAGACCACTAATTTTAATAAGGAATGGAAGAAATAACTCTGCTGGAAATCTTTCAAAGAGGATTGAAGAAAACTTTCTGCATGTGGTTTCATTATTTCCAGACATTTCGTATCTCTAGTCTTTCTATAAACATGTTGTTATTACGTAGTTTTTAGAAATCAAACTGGGAGAGATTAAAGGCTGGGTAACAATATGGAAACATAGCATATAAAACACACACTATGTAAAAGAAAATAATTCTTAATCCAAATCTGTTCAATTATTTTGAAAGAAAGAAAAAAAAAGATCAGGGGGTTTTTCCTGAACGTTTCTCAGTCATCACATTTCTACCTGTGGTGTAGTGTGCAAGAAGTGCTTCAGAAGCACGGCCTTCTGGGATCAAGTCACTCCACCAAGGAGGAGTACGAGCATTGGTACACAGAGCCCCCAGCCAGTCACATCCCAGTCCAAAGGAGAGAAGGGCCCAAACACCCATCGGAAGCTACCGAGAGGTCAACAGGTACACAGTCCCTCTAGGTCAACCATCAGAGCTACCCATCCAAACTGGGACAGCAGCTGGATGGCCTAGATCAGGGGAACAAACTGGCACCCCCCCCACTCCCAAGACCCTTAGCCACCACCAATACCTTCAGTACACCCCCATCTCTTTGCAATAGCAAATCATCACCCTGCCATGCCCTCCAGGGGTGTCCTCAGAAGAAGGCATCTGCGACAAAGACCACAGAACCTGCAGGGAGACACCCTAAAAATGAACTTCTGCGGTGGGAGCTACAGAATCCTCTCAGAGTGGCTTTTCTAGAGGGAAAAATACAGAACATGCTGGAGCTCTGGATGCTTGGAGTGAATGGGAAAATGTGTGCCTATATGGATGAATGGGTGCACATGAGCATGGGAAGAAATGCTTGTGTCAGGGAACAGCCCCAAGACTCACATTTGACCCTGGATGCAGCCCTTGGAGATGAAATGCTTCTGCACCATGGTCTGAACAAGCCAGGAATGCATAGGGCTGAGCTTCCACCGTCCTTAGAAAGGAGACATTTTCAATTGACTATAGTGGCACATACTTTCTGCTATAGCCCATGGCATCAAATGGGATTCCCATGAGTAAGCACAGCCACAAATACTCACCGCTCTCTGTCAGAAGTAGTCCACATGCATTAAGGAAGGCTTGGCACTTCAAGTGGAATTTTACATGCACAAGTGAGCGATCCAAACCCGATTCCACCTTGCTGTCCTCCAGATGTTTGGAGCATAACTTCCAGCATTCCTGAAACCTGGCTGTGAAGGTTTCAGAAGGCTGATGGGAGGGGAAGTTCTAAACATCTGGAAGGCACCAGCCTGATGGAGGAAAATCTAGGCAGAACTTTCATTTCACCTCATCTTCTCCAACATGGTGCTTTGCAATTGAATCAGTTCAAATGTTCACCTTCCAGTAACCAAATGAAGGGGGAAAAAGCGATGGCCGGCACTGGATGCTGGAGAGGGGCTGGGATGAACCTCCTGAGATAACAGCTTCTTCCAGATATCTTGGGTGTGGCAATGAGGCTGCAACGCCCTCCGGTGAAGGTCAACACTATTAATATTTGGGAGAACTAATAGATTCCCTGCCTTTTCTTCCAGTGTGAGATGCATAGGTGACATGACACTAAAACTCTAACACACAGTAGCCCATTCAAAGCAAATAAACACAGTACCCAGTCGGGGAAATATGAATAATATATAACAAAAGACAGAATTTGACCTTTGGTGCTTCCAGCAATGGGCTTTGAACTTCTCAGTGATGAATATTCTGCCATTCAGATTCTATGCCATAACTGGAAGCCAGACCTACATCACATGCCCAAATCATTATGCCAAGGGAGGGAACTCGGTTGCTTGGGAATGACAACCAAGAGTGTGTGGGTATTTCAAAGTATTGGTTATAGGCCTGGGATAGGAAAACAACTAGCATGGTTGGCCATCCCCTCTTATATGAAATAGCAACACCAGAGAACATCACCACCCATATACATCTGCTGAAGGAAGGAGACAGGCCCAGCATCGAATGCTTCAGGAATACCAAGAAGCCACAGTTGTGTGTGAACTGCCTTCTTTGGTCCCAACTTCTGCGAATGCCAGATTAGTATGTCTAAAAACAATTCTTGAGGAGGGATGGGTGGGAAACAATGCCATTTCTCAGGTGAGTGCAGATAATTAACTAGTAACAGAACAAAGGAACAAGAACTCCCAGGAGATAATACGTTTTGAAATATTTCAAAATATCAATTTGCAAGGAGCTCATCTGGAGAGGGGGGAGAGAGAGAGTCATACATGCGTTCATGTGTGTAACTAAGTCTATCTCTTTCAATTGTGAAAAATTAAATGTTCTACCTTTAATATCTTTTTAAAAAGGAAGAGGTTTGCTTTCCTCCAGGGCACTCTTGATGGAAGCCTTTAGCCTGTTGAAAAAATAAAGGAGCTGACTTCAACCCCACTGCTGCAACAATAAAAAAGCCGAACGGATTTCAAAGTTCATCAAATTGCATCACAGTGTGCCAACTTCTGGTTCTTGGAAATGTAATTCTTTTTTATTCTTTCTATTCCTGGCGCACCCGCCATTAAACACTCTGTGAATCTTTTCCTTCATAAAAGCCCCAATTTCTGGGGAATGTTACCCCCTTCATCATTCTCATTTACCCATCATCGTCGCTTTGGCTGCCTTAATGGTGGGCAATTGCTTTAGGGCTCTCATGGATCTTTTTGAGATGAATGAGGAAATAAATTCTAGGAAAATGGGCTTGGAAAGATTCCATCTTTCCTTTTCATTTAGTTTCCCCCACCCTGATCAGATTGGCTGATCCTGCAACCTGACTGAAAGGGATCCAGATATTCAGCTGCATCCACCTGGGTTAACACTTAATGGGTTGCATATTAATAAGTTAGGCAGTCCACTTCCATCAAGACTTCGTTGGGCTGGAAATAAAACAACGAGAATTGAGGGCTCACAGAAGGGAATCTGAAATTACTAAAATGACTGGCACAGGGCTCATGTGTGGACCCCCGAGAGTATTTTAGGGAACTTCTGAAAATGGGAACCAGCACTTAGACTGAAAAGAAAGCCCAGGTATAAGGTTTGTCACTGCAATGGTTCAGTCTTGAGTTCACTTCCCAAGGAACCAAAAGGGACCATACACATCACCTCGGATGAACAAGAGTAGGAGAGGTACAGCCCTTCCTTCACATACGCACACCACCGGATGTTCAAATTAAAACTTAAAATCAATTGAATCATTAAATAAAATTGTGCCCTAGTTATATTCCAAGAGTGGTGTTGTCTCTTTTCCACTAAGCACAGCAGCAATAGGGGGAATTTGGGATGGAGCAGCTGGAGTGGGGGAAGATAGCAATATGGGAAGGGGCAGAAATGCGCAGCCAAAGCACCTGATTTGAGGGCAAGAAATCTACAGGATTTTGAACCCGGACCTGAACCCAAACCCTAATCAATCAATGAGTGTATTGCAAAGTCAATAACAGATCCAGATGAAAAAAACCACCACCTAAAACAAGCAAAACAAAACAAAAAAACCCATATCAGGGTAGTAATTAAAGGATCCCTAGACTGTATTTGAAAATGCAGATCATTATTAAATGCTTTATTCATCTTTGAATAGAACAAAGTGCTGTAACATGTTGCAAATGCAATTAAGATGCACTTAGCATGGTTAAAAAGCATACGGTTTTAGTCAATTAGTTTTTCGTGTGGGCTTTGTTTCCTAGTCTATATGCTAACTGAAACAACTGAAACTATTAACATAGCTGAAAAGCTTGTCTAACAGATCTTTTTATTTTTTTATGGGGAGATGGAAGCTTCTTTCTTTTCTGGTCCATAGCTTTGGAGGATTTTCTTTTTCTTATATCCTTTCACAGAATAATTCTGAGGATGTTTTCCCTTCTCCCAGTGAAATGCACATCTAGCAATTAATATGATCAAAGGATTGCCTGCTTTGGGCAACATCTTTCACAGGTTATTCTGTGGCCATCAAATAGCACAGGTCCATATGGCATGGTAGGTACTAATTTTACCATGTGGACATCCACTCAAAAGGTGGTTTTAGTCCAGTGGATGTTACTGAAGAAAATGTCGCCTTTATTATTTTAAGGCTGTGCAAACTTGTCTGCTTTGTTCAACCCAAGAGCTCTTTCTGTAGTTCCCTATGACTTTACAAGGGGTAAAGATTGTCTTTCTGTTGGTTTTAGAATCTGATAAATTTGTGCCAAACAAAATTTGAGAATAAATCCAAAATAACTTAACCCTCTTTTCCATGTACCCTCTGCTGTACTTGTGCCATGTTTCACAGAAGTTGTCTTATCTTTGGCCATGTCTTGATACTCTGATCTGTTGTGTTAGTTTCTCCATTTCTCTATTTTCTAAAGCTCAATGGCGTTTTTGCCGATTCCTCCAGGTTTCTGTTTCTAGACATTCCACCACTCTCAAAAGGGTAAGCAATTCCTCATATAGTGGATTCCAGGTATCCCCTTCACAGAGAGTCAATAAACTTTACATTGGCTATGAGTATATATTTTGCCCAGTCATCCTCTTGGTTTCCCTAAAGATTTCTAACCAAAACTGATTTATTATGGGGCTAGTCCACCATGTTTGTAGAAAGCTCCCTTTCTACTTCATAAATCTTCGGCTGAATTATATATGTTGATACTTTAAAAGCTGTGAGATACAGTCTGTGAATTAGCATTATACTGGTTCCTGTAAACTTCGTGAAAACTGATTTCATTGGCACTTTGAACACAGAACATTACAAAGTGAGATTGCTGTAGTGCTGTCCATTTGAATCCTTTTCACTTTAGTGTGCTGCAGCTGATATCGATAAATGTTTGAATCTGTCTGTGCTATAGAATAGTAGTTTATATTCTGTATACTAAAAGAGAAATGTTTTTCTGTTTTCTTTTGCTTGCTTTCTTCAACATGTTAAAATCTTTCATACAATTTTGGCTATATTCCTCTTTATCCAGGTGCTTTCTTTATTCTTGATCATAACGCTTGACTTGACCAGTCTGGTCTGCAGTGAAGTGTATTTGCAAATAAGCATTGCGCAGCCCCTCAGATCTACTGTGCTTTGCCAGCCTACACCAACTAACTTGAGACTAAATTCCACTGAATTCAATGGAACTAAGTTCTTAGTAGGCATACAGCACTGCACCATGAGCCTGGCTTTCTCCTTTTCATGCCTATAGGTCACAAAGAGGTTCTGCCATTTGCTAATGCTTTAAATTGGGAATGTTGTTTTATAAATTGGGAATACTTGATAGAAAAGTAATTTTGAGCAGAACAGCCAGGCTAGTCTGATGTTCATCAGATTTCTAAACGTGGCATTTATCCAAATTTTCACTGGCTCAGCCATGCTGCTGGAGGTGGGCTTCCCTGCCCTACCCTTCCCAGGCAGCCCAGGCAGCTTCCTGAAAAGGCTGCACAGAGACTTTGGGGACACCAGAGGATGAGGTGAATCTGCTGTATGGGGGAAAGAGATCCCCTAAATTTGGGTGAGGGGACTTTCTGCAAGCTGAGCCCTAACAGAGCAGAAGGTTCCTTCCATTCATGGGAGACGGGCCTTGGGTCCAGCCCTGGTTTGGTTTAGGATCGGAATGCTGAAACCCACCCAAGCATGTTTGCTAAGCAATTATGAGGGCTCCTGCCACACAGAATCCTCTCAGAGAGTGGGATACCCAAGACTTCGCCTCCTAGAGGAGCCCGAACTGCTGCCTGGCAAATAAGCGTGTGCTCTGAGAAGTCAGAGCGTGTGGCCTGATGGGACTAAGCTCTGCAGCAGCATGGCTAACCCCGCACGGCGCAGGAGCAGTCATCGTGCGCATTCCAGCCTCGTTTTTTGCCTTACTGTTAAACCGCCCGCGACTTCGGTACGGGATGGGTCTAAAGTTTTAAATCAGTAAACACACTGGGGACAAGACACTCCAACCACTGGGTCCAGTGTCTGCCTGTAAGACAGTGCAACGAGTGTCTGCCTGCAAGATGTGCAACCGAGTGCCTGTCTGGCGTGGTGGTGAGTGCTGGACTGGGAACCCGGGAGAGCTGGCTACCAGTCCCCACCCGACTAGGAAGCCTGCTGGGCACCTGTGTGCCAGTCCACCCAAACTCTCTGCCTAGCCCACCTCATGCTGTGAGGATAAAGCAGAGCCTCGCAAGAGGAAAAAAGTGGGCTATAAATGCAATACGATGACCGTGGTGGTGGAATCCTGCTCATAGAAAAACTAGCTCATTGCAGGCAAGCATGTTGGCATGTGCATTTATTATGCTTATTTATATATTATATGTATAGCATACCATTTCTCCTTGCAAGGAACTCAAGCTGCTTCACATCACTCTCCTCCAGCTGCTCTCCATCTCAGCCCCACAACAACAACCCTGTGAGGCAGGTTGGGCTGAGAGTCTGTGACTGGCCCAAAGTCCCCCAGTGGGCTCCATGGCTGAGCGGGGACTGGAACTCAGATCGCCTGGTCCCAGACCCGCACTCCTAACCACTAGACCGCGCTGGCTCACCCAGGATCTCCCACTTGCCATACAGCATTGGCTTGCGCTCCCCAAGAGGTGAGCCTGCTGGCGATTCGTGGCCAGCCGTGGCCAGTGACACGCCGGTGTTCTGTTTATACGGCAGCCGACCTCCCCTTTTCAAGTTAAGACCTGGTCCTGGGTTGGCCTCCCTCTTGGACGTGGTCACAGTGGCCGGTGACTTTAAAAGGACCAAACATGCTTGTGATGGCCACTCTCTACGTCCTGAAATGCCAGGGCTTTACTTGGAGAAAGGCAGAACTTCAGAGAATCATTGGGGGTGAGTTTAACAAATGTTTGTCCTCAAATGAAAAATAACCAAAGTGAAAAATAATGAGATCTGGATTGCCTGAGTCCCAGACCCACGGTCAAACCCACTACACCACACTGACTGTCATGTGGATATGTGGAGGCAGGTCCAAATAACACACAATGCCCCCTTTGTGCAAGTAAACCAGGAGGGTGCTTGTGTTTGCACAAATGCCAGCAACTTAAGCTAAACGTGTTGCATGCAGTTCCATGTTTTCCCCCTCCTGTTTTGTTTAAAAACCAATTCAGTATGTGCTAGACTGCTGGACCAGCCAGACCTAGAAACCCTTAACCTTCTCCCTTCTCAGCTCAATATCATCAATATTTCCACCAGCAGTTTCTGCCTATACCATAACACGGAAGGCTTAATTATCCAGATCAAATCACTGGTTGCACAGAACATGCCAGGGACTGGATATTTCCATTCCTATAGTAATTAAAGTGTTAGAAAGACCTATGCAAAATCTGATATTGAAAAAAAATGGAGCAGCTGGAAACACTACTTCCCACAAAAGAGCTTTCAGTGGAAATGTTGATCCAAAGAGAGGAACTGCTGCCAGCTGGTACTTAATATTTTTGGCATGTTTGTGACTAAGATTTTCTTTGAAATCTTCTCTTCCTTAGCAGCTGCACAATTCACAGATGAAAATGTACCTCAAACTCATTTGAAAAGGCTCTTTTAGAATCTCACAAGATGTATTTTTCATTGGTGTTTAACGAAGTCCCATGAATATCACCTCCAGGTCCCTTTTATCAGAGATGTACAGAAGTCATCTCCAACTTCATGTCCTCCAGATGTTTTGGATTTTAGTTTCCACCAGCCCCTACCAATGGTCAGGAATGGTGGAAGCTATATTCCAAAACATCTGGAGAGCACCAGGTTAGAAAAGGCTGCTATAAGGTATTGCCAGAAATAAGTGGGGGGGGGGGGAACCATGACAGAGGACTCATAGGTGTCTTTACTTAAAGAACGAAGGGCTCTCGTAATACTCTTGGCCTTGTTGTGTCCCTTCACCTTGCTCAGAGACACATTACAGGTGAGTTTCTAAAAGCTGAAGCGGACCAGGAGAAGCATCATTGCATGCCCTTCTCTCTGTTGCTCCTCTGGTAATGAATTGTTGCACATCGTTGCAGTGCTTCAAAAACCGACAGCACCCATCCAGTCAGAGATGATGGTGCTGCGACCATGGCCATTCTATGCCACATCCCTTCTAATTCTCCATCACTTTTTGCAGTTAATTTCCTTCTGACCTGTTTGTTCTCTCCCACCACACCACACACAGAGTGAGAGTGAGAGTGAGAGTGAGAGTGAGAGTGGGAGGGAGGGAGGGAGAGAGCGCCCCAAATTCTTCATAATATTTTCTGCATAGAATCATAGAGCCATGGAATAGTGGAGTTGGAAGGGGCCATGAAGGCCATCGAGTCCAACCTCCTGCTGTTGAAGGACACCACATTACACCATCCCACTCAGATGACCGTCCAGTTTTGCCTTGAATGTCTCTCGTGTGGGAGAGCCCACCACCTCTCCAGGCAGCTGGTTTCGCTGTTGTATTGCTCTGACAGTGAGGAAGCTTTTCCTGATGTCCAGCCTGCATCTGGGTTGTCACAGCTCGACTTGATTATTCCGTGTCCTATGTTCTGGCATCAGCAAGAAGAGAGCTTGACCTTCCTCTTTGTGACAGCCTTTGAGGTACTTATAGAGGGATATCATGCCCACCCCACTCAATCTTCTCTTCTCAAGGCTGAGCATGCCCAGTTCTCTCAGTCTCTCCTCATAGGACAGTGTTTCCAAACTCTGGTTCATTTTTGTTGACCTCCACTGGACCCAAGTTTTTTAGGCCCCAAAAGCTTATGCCAGAATAGCTCTATTGGCTTTTCATGTGCCTCAAGACTGCTTGTTGCTTTAGCTAAAGAGTACGTCTCATTTTAAATTGGCTTCCCTCGGTTTTCTCAGGGGCTGTAAAAGGATGTGCAAGGAAAGCCCTCCAGACAAAAAATGGTTCTTCGCAGCATCATGGTGAAAATGCTGATAGATGCTTCAGGTTGTTGCAATTTGGCCTGCTGAGCACCAGCATCCGGAAGAGGTTCTGAGGCTAAGACGAGGAAGTGCTGGTTCAAACAAAACTTTTAGGCAGCCCAGAAAACAGGAACACTTCCTATGCTGCTGACAAATCCACATGCTTCCAAAATAGATAATACTGCTTCGGGGGAGTGGGGGAGCTTTTGAATTTTCAACTACAGCTATTTATTTATTTATTTATTTATTTATTTATTTATTTATTTATTTATTTATTTAGGAGACTTCTATGCCGCCCCATTCGCCGAAGCTTCGGGGCGGCTCACAACCATAAATAAACTTCAAAATAGAATAATATAAATTAACAATATAAATTGACAATATAAATATATGCTTAACAAAAAGAAGTAAAAGTCATCCCAGTACAAAACAAAACAGCCTATAAACAGTCTGTGATCTTGATGAACCAGATCTGCATCTGAAGAGTAGATCTGTTAATCATGCAGGTGCGATGCCACCCTGCTGTTCCCTTTTCCTTGCAACAATCAGTCCTCAGCCTGCTCTCGTTAGTATGCGTGACATTCCCGAAATGGGAGCAACTGTGTGTTTCTCCAAAAAGGCTGACAGCAAATTTCAGAAACCTCTGAAAACGTTTCCTGAGATTTCAAAGCACATTTTTGACAGCTGCAGTGCAAAAACAAAAAGACAGAAAGTGGGGTGGGGTAGAAAGAGAAGCCAGAGTGTCAGGTTGCTAATACAGTAAAGAGTGTTTCAGTTCAGATTCAGAAAACTATGTTGGGATTTTAGCAAAATATAGTTAAGTGGGCAATCATAAGCAAGGCAAAACACATCTAGGGCATGCTGGGAGTTGCAGGAGGGTATTTTTAAATTTCATTTTCTGTATATACAGGTATAATGAATGAGAGAAAATCATGAAGGATATAGGCAAAGATGGACAACCCAGTCTACTGCTGGTTCATGTCAGTTTCTCATATATTTAATCTTAAATCCTTTCTGCTATTTAATTACATGTGCAAACCTATGTGTGAACATTTGCACTCAGTTTGATCTGCTACTTCCCCTAATCTAAGCCTTCTGAATGCAACTTTCCCTGGTATATTACTTTTTATATACAAGCTCCCTAACATGCATTTGTGTACACAGTTTTGGGCACAGCAAAACTTGCACAGCAAAATTTGGAGCAGTTCACAGTCTGGTAGATAACTGATGCATTCCAGTTTAGTCCAGTTTAGTATCAGTCCAGAAGGAGCATTTTAAGTTATCACCCTTAAAAGTGCATCTTCACCCTCATTTGCAGTAGTGACAAAACTATTCCTAATTAAAATTGAAAGCCACTAGAATTGTGGCAGGTTGACTCCCTGCCCTGCCTGATCACTGACTTCTTCCACCACTCCCCACAAATGTTGCTGGAATGGCCCCACACATTTAAGCAGATGGCAAATTTCATGGCCCTATTTGACTTCAGTATGAGAAAGAATGTTGCTGGTATAGCTTTCTTTAGATCACTGCAAGCAAATTAAAGAGAGAAAGAGAGAAAGAGAGAGAGAGAGAGAGAGAGAGAGAGAGAGAGAGAGAGAAAGAAGGA
>NW_025336480.1:22661205-22758105 GCF_004798865.1 Varanus komodoensis | reverse complement strand
AGAGAGAGAGAGAGAGAGAGAGAGAGAGAGAGAGAAAGAAGGAAGGAAGGAAGGAAGGAAGGAAGGAAGGAAGGAAGGAAGGAAAGATGTTGTTGTTAGTTGCGGAGTCATGTCCAACCCATCGCGACCCCATGGACCACATTCCTCCAGGCCTTCCTGTCCTCCACCGTCCCCCGGAGTCCACTTAAGTTCATACCAACTGCTTCAGTGACTCCATCCAGCCACCTCATCCTCTGCCGTCCCCTTCTTCTTTTGCCATCTATTGTTCCCAGCATTAGGCTCTTCTTCAGGGAGTCCTTCCTTCTCATTAGGTGGCCAAAGTATTTGAGTTTCATCTTCAGGATCTGACTGTCTAAAGAGCAGTCAGGGTTGATCTCCTCTAGGACTGACCAGGTTGATTGCCTTGCTGTCCAAGGGACTCGCAGGAGTCTCCTCCAGCACCACAATTCAAAGGCCTCAATCCTTCGTTGTTCAGCCTTCCTTATGGTCCAGCTTTCACAGCCATACATTGCAACTGGGAAAACTATAGCCTTGACTATATGCACTTTTTAGTATGCTGTCTAGATTTGCCATAGCTTTCCTCTGCAGGAGCATGCGTCTTTTAATTTCTTGGCTGCAGTCCCCATCTGTGGTGATCTTGGAGCCCAGGAAAATAAAATCTGTCATTATCTCCATTTCTTCCCCATCTATTTGCCAGGGAGTGAGAGGACCAGATACTATGATCTTAGTTTTCTTAATGTTGAGTTTCAAGCCGACTTTTGCACTCTCCTCCTTCACCCGCATCAAGAGACTCTTTAGTTCCTCTTCACTTTCTGCCATGAGAGTAGTATCATCTGCATATCTGAGGTTGTTGATATTTCTCCCAGCAATCTTAATTCCAACTGGTGATTCATCTAGGCCAGCCTTTCTCATGATGTGCTCTGCATATAAGTTAAATAGGCAGGGCGACAGTATACAGCCTTGCCGAACTCCTTTCTCAATTTTGAACCAATCAGTGGTTCCGGGTCCAGTTCTCACGGTTGCTTCTTGACCCGCATATAGGTTTCTCAAGGGACAAATAAGATGGTCTGGTACTCCCATCTCTTTAAGAACTTGCCACAATTTGTTGTGATCCACACAATCAAAGGCTTTAGCATAATCAATGAAGCAGAAGTAGATGTTTTTCTGGAACTCCCTAGCTTTCTCCATGATCCAGCGTATGTTGGCAATTTGCTCTCTAGTTCCTCTCCCTCCTTGAAATCCTGCCTGTATTTCTGGTAGTTCTCGGTCCACATACTGCTGGAGCCTAGCTTGTAGGATTTTGAGCATAACTTTGCTAGCATGTGAAATGAGTGCAATGGTGCGGTAGTCTGAACATTCTTTGGCATTGCCCTTCTTTGGAATGTAAACTGACCTTTTCTCATCCTGTGGTCACTGTTGAGTTTTCCAAGTTTGCTGGCATAATGAGTGTAGCACTTTTACTGCATCGTCTTTTAAGTTTTGAATAGCTCAGCTGGAATACTGTCCCCTCCACTAGCTTTGTTGTTGCTCAGACTTCCTAAGGCCCATTTGACTTCACATTCCAAGATGTCTGGCTCGAGGTCAGTGACCACCCCATCGTGGTTATCAGGGACGTTAAGCCCTTTCTTGTATAGTTCCTCTGTGTAATCTTGCCACCTCTTCTTAATCTCTGCTGCCTCTGTTAGGTCCCTGCCATTTTGGTCCTTTATCATGCCCATCTTTGCATAAAATGTTCCCTACATATCTCTAATTTTCTTGTAGATATGAAGGGAACATTGGTCCTCCCTATTCTATTGTTTTCTTCTATTTCTTTGCACTGTTCATTTATTTATTTATTTGTTTATTTATTTATTTATTTATTTATTTTTGGATTTATATCCTGCCTTTCTCCTACAAAGGGCTCAAGGCAGCTTACATCGCCTCCTCCATCTTATCCCCACAACAACCAGGTAGGTTGGGCTGAGAGTCTGTGACTGGCCCAAAGTCACCCAGTTGGCTCCATGGCTGAGCGGGGACTAGAACCCAGGTCGTCTGAGTCCCAGTCCCATGCTCTTAACCACTACACCACACTGGCTCATTCTTATCTCTTCCAGCTATTCTCTGGAATTCTGCATTCAACTGGGTGTATCTTTCTCTTTCTCTCTTGCCTTTCGCTTCCCTTCTTTCCTCAGCTATTTGTAATGCTTCCTCAGACAGCCATTTTGCTTTCTTGCATTTCTTCTTCTTTGGGATGGTTTTAGTTGCTGCCTCTTGTACAATGTTGCGAACCTCCGTCCATAGTTCTTCAGGCACTGTGTCTATCAGATCTAATTCCTTAAATCGATTTGTCACCTCTACTGTATATTCATCAGGGATATGATTTAGGTCATACCTGAGTGGCCTAGTGCTTTTCCCTACTTTCTTCAATTTAAGCCTAAATTTTGCAACAAGAAGCTCATGATCTGAGCCACAGTCAGCTCCTGGTCTAGTTCTTACTGACTGTATAGAGCTTCTCCATCTTTGGCTGCAGAGCACATAGTCAGTCTGATTTCTGTGTTGACCGTCTGGTGATGTGTAAAGTTGTCTCTTGCATTGTTGGAAAAGAGTGTTTGCTATGACCATCATATTCTCTTGACAAAATTCTACCAGCCTGTGCCCTGCTTCATTTTGTACTCCAAGGCCAAACTTGCCTGTTATTCCGGTTATCTTTTGGCTTCCTACTTTAGCATTCCAATCCCCCAGGATGATAAGGACATCATTTTGGGGTGTTAATTCTAGAAGTTGTTGTAGGCCTTCACAGAACTGGTCAACTTCAGCCTCTTCAGCACCAGTGGTTGGGGCATAGACTTGGACTACTGTGATGTTGAATGGTTTGCCTTGAATTCAAACTGAGATCATTCTGTCATTTTGGAGACTGTATCCCAGTACTGCTTTTCCTACTCTTTTATTGACTATGAAGGCTACTTCATTTCTTCTGAGGGATTCTTGCCCGCAGTAGTATACCTGATGGTCATCTGAATTAAATTCACCCATTCCTGTCCATTTTCGTTCACTGATTCCTAAGATGTCGATGTTCAGTCTTGTCATCTCTTGTTTGACCACGTCCAGCTTGCCTTGATTCATGGATCTTACATTCCAGGTTCCTATGGAGTATAGATCTTTGCAGCATCGGACTCTCCTTTCACCACCAGATACATCTGCAACTGAGTGTCCTTTCGGCTTTGACTCAGTCGCTTCATTCTTTCTGGCGCTACTAGTACTATCCCTCTGCTCTTCCCCAGTAGCATATTGGACACCTTCCAACCTGAGGGACTTATCTTCCGGCATCTTTTTGCCTTTTGGTACTGTCCATGGGGTTTTCATGGCAAAGTTACTGGAGTGAGTTGCCATTTCCTTCTCCAGTGGATCACATTTTGTCAGAGCTCTCTGCTATGACCTGCCCGTCTTGGGTGACCCTGCACAGCATAACTCATAGCTTCATTGAGCTACACAAGCCCCTTCACCACAACAAGGCAGTGATCCATGAAGGAGAGATAGATAGATAGATAGATAGATAGATAGATAGATAGGAGGCATACTGTCAGAAGAGAGGAGAGGAGAGATGGAAATGAAAAGGGAGGGCTGGGATTGCTCTAAGGAGGCAAACCTCTCTCAGCACCCCCTAGCAGTGAGTCAGCATCTTCCTGCCCCTTCTTTCCTCTTGTGCAGCAGGTGCAACTTTCTTTCATCAGGGCCACATGACCCTGTGGGGGCAACATCTCAGCAGTGAGTGGAGCCAAAGCCAGAGGTGAGCAGGGCCAGAGCCAAGCCTGGCTGGGTCACCCCCTTTCTCTCCCAACTACCCAATTTTCTGGACACACCACACAGTGGCTACAAGGGAAGGGCTAGATCACACCTGCCAAATGCCTGAGCTGGTTGGAGGTGGTGAAGGCTTTCCTTTCAGCTGATGGTTGGATGAAAGAGGCATATGGGCCAAGAGGTACATGGGGACTGGGGGTCACCAGTGGCCCTTCACTGCTGCACAGGTTGGTTCCTGGGTCACCTCTCCTTCCTTCTGATGCATTTTCACATTCATTCTGTATAGTTTTGGTTGAGGGTAGACTTGGAAACTTTTAGCTAGTACCTGTCCCTGCTTGCTCTTGGTGACAGATTTGCTGGTGGATCAAGCAAGCTGCTGGAGACAGACAAAGTGCTGGAAGATAAGCAGAAGAGCAAATATGATTCAGGTGTTTTCCTCCATAGCGGCACAGCCAATTTTCTTATTTACACCTAGGACCCTTCGCTATGTGGTTGTCCTAGCCTAGCGACCCCCAGAGTTATATCACTTATTGACCCCTGGAACCAGCTTAGAAGCCAAACTGGAATGCGTGCAGAGAGGCAAATGCACTGAAGAACAATGTGCGTGCTCCGTACTACTCAATGGGAACCCTGCTGTGCAACTTCAGAGATCAGTGTGCACAAGCAAGTGCCCATTCTAACTCAGGCGCTCATCAATGTAACAAGCCCTAAGGAAGCATCCCTGGTAATCAAACAGGCCTTACTTGTAACAACTTGAAACATCATTGGGCCCAATGGTTCCACCAGGAGAAATACGCCTGCAGGACATTCTTTCAGCTGCCCCTTCCTCCATTGCAACCATACAGAGCTTGCAGAAACTGAGTGGGGGGGGGGGGTGAGGGATCTTCCTGGGGTCACCCCTTAAAAGCAACAGCTTTTTCCCAGGCCAGCTGACAGTCGACAACGTGTTTTCTTGGTGGGCCAATTTGAGAAGGGATTACAAGGATCCAAGGGCAAGGCTCCAATCCTCATTTCTCAAGCATCCCTGTTCACAAGTGCCCTTGACGCAGGCAAGAATCCCTTTGTGCAGAACCGGCCTGTGACATTGGGCTGCCCAAGCTGAAATGCGAGATGGCAACCTACACCTCCTTTCCGTGTATAGAAGACAGACGGACTGGCAGTTGAAACTTCCCTGAAGTAAGTGCAGGAGGTCTCTGTAGGAGGTGCAGGGGAGGCTACATGGCACACACAGCTCCATCTTTCAGCACCTCCTCACCTCACCCCACCCAATGGTGGAGCAGTCCTGCCACCTTGTCCCCTTCCGCCCCTAAGCTGCCCATTGGTGGTCCCCCTTGATGGGCCAGATTGGCCCAGGAGTCTCCATTTTTTGACCTCTATCCTACAATGAGTTTCTGCTCCTTTCTGTGTTCCCCCTGTTCCTTAGTCAATAATGGCCTGTGCCCTCTGAATGGTCAGCCTTCTTTGGAGAGAGTTTTTTATGAGCAATGTACTATATTCTAATTAAATGGTTCTTGTATCTAATAGCAGACTGTATGCTCTGGAGATGCTATAATGGAAAAGCAGATCATTGCTTTCTGCGCAGGGCTATACGTGGTGCTATGGGGCTGCCATGATGCTCTTTCCTTGCGATACATCCCAAAGTGATGGGATTGTTTGTGAAAGGTTCATAATTCACAGCCCTGGGGATAGGAGGTAATGCGGTTAGCTAAAGAGCAGTGATACACAGACAATTGCACTGTGGCTGAAAAGACTGGCCTTCAGTGCGAATGATCAGGGTCGTTCATTTGGCTGTTTGTTCATTAAGAACACCCCCACCCCCACCCCGCTGGCCTGCTCCTGTCAGATTTTTGCATTGCTTTGTTCCATGCTCAGAAAGAATCACTGACACATGAACATGTTCCATCTTCATTACACAGAGAAATGTCCCAAACAGGATCACAAAATGAAAAGCAATGTATGCCACAATGAGACAGCAGAGTGGACAAGCGTGCAGGCTGAGAGAGTTCCAGGTTCAAATTATGGCATGCATTATATGCACATAAGAAATCCTACATTGATTGGCCTGTCACAAGCCAGTGCATCTAGAAAAATGATCGCCGACTACAGAATGAAGCCTGGCACCCATCTCCTCCCCAAAGCCGCCTTGCTTGCCTGGGTCCTCTGTGCCCGGAGTGCCCAGAATCCCTTCGTGGGTCGTGGGGACCATTTCATTCCATGTCTGGGTCAAAGTGGAATGATGAGCAGGCAGGGTACAGCAGCAAAGAGGAGGAGCGGGCCAGGGGCTCCTGGCCAAAGGCCCCCAGCTGGGGTTTGGGCATCGTGGCAAGGTCAACCATGGCAGGTTTGCCTTGGTATATGGGCTGCATCGGATTCTCTCGCCATTCTTGTTCGGAGTCATAGGACATACAGGTCCCAAAGCTCTTTCAGGGGCATTAAACCAAGTGGGCTTGGGCATCTGAAACCTACTCAGCCCATGACAGGAGCAGATCTTTCTTCCAGAGATGAAAAGGTTCATATCGGTGACAATGATGTGTGTTTAACAGCACTTGTTAACAGCACTCGGTGTAAGAGAAAAGAAGTTCTGACCTTTGAAACAGCACACTTGCTTTCGCTGTCAGCCCCAGCTGCTAAGTTGCAAGATGGTGTACCTGTCAGCTCCTTTCACAGGTGAATGAGTTGTAGTTGTGACTTGGTTCCCTTGACTTCAGTAGGACGCATCTATTCCATCTATGTTCTGCGGGACCATCTCTTGAAGGTACTCTGGAAATATTCATGAAGAAAGCCTGAAGCCCTGCAAGATGGAGCTGGTGGCCAGAAGTTACATATTATATCCAGATCTCCTGATAGAAAAGCACTGCATTTGAATCATGGCTCAGTTTTCAGGCCCACTCAGTGGACCATGCAAAGAATTCCTTTATGTACAACCATCAAGTAACCCTAAAAACCAGGAAATTGGCATTAGGGCTTACAGAACAGATAATCATGACTTTCAGGTAACCTTGAGTCTGTTTGGGGATTCTGCACTGAATTTGTACATATATAAATATTTCCTGATGTGAAACCTTTGTAAAGAAGTATTTGGTAATATTAGTTTTTCAGCTCACAGTTTTAAAAGACATGACCCATGAAGGCTTACAGACTGGTACACAGTCATCCCTTTTTCAGTTCCAGCAAATTCAAAATTGCCATGATATCAGCATTTACATTTTACAACCAGGCCGGAGATGCCAACCTTCAAATCAATCCAGCTCAGAGCACTGGTATTCAAAAGAATAAACATGTGTTTGTTCATGTAACACATCGAGCAGTAGGTGATGAGTAATTATACATAATGGCTGTGCCACTGTAACACAGGGGTGCAGGACTCTGGCCTGTGAGCTTAAGCCAGCCCCCAGAGCCCCTGGAGGAATCCTTCCAAAGACTCGCCATGCTGAGTCCAGTCTGAGGGCAGAGGTAGCACTGAGATTCCCTCGCACGCTGCTCCCCTTCCCAGTGGAATGAATCACTGGACAGACAGACAGACAGACAGCCTGCAGAGTGTGTAGGAAGGCACCTCTGGAAGCCGCAAGTGCACGGCATCAGAGACCACGGGGTTTCCTTCCCTTGCCTCTCTCCAGAGCCTCCCCGCTCTTCCATAGGGACACAGCGAGTGGTCAGAGCACATCCCTGGTTCCTTTCCTGCCCTTCCTAGAAATGGCAGCAACTCAGCCAGGGAGCTTCTGCAGGCAAAGCGTGTCCTTTACCACTGAGCCCTTTCTGAAACCTTTATTCATATATTTATTTTCTATGCTGCCCAATAGCTGAAGGTCTCTGGGCAGTTTATATCACCACATTAAAAATACAGTATAAAATAGTCAAACTTAATTTTAAAAAAAAGTTTACTACACAAAATCTAAGGCCAAATTTAAAGCAGAGTTCTAAAAATTACAATAACTCGGAGAAAAAACTGCAGAATGGTTTCACATGTAGCAGTAGAGGATAGTCTTTACCTGGCACCGAAAAGATAGCAAAGTTGGCTCTCCTGGCTGCCCTTGTGCTCCCTCTAGCAGCCCATGCCTCCTTCAGCACGGCGTGGCTCCCTCACCTCTGAAAGCGACACTGCCAGGTCCCACTAAAATGACATAACTCATCCTCCTTGAGCACATGGATGTGCTCCATCCGTGGCCGCCATGTGCGCATGTGGAGCAAGTGGTTGTGTGAACCAGGCTTTGCATGTTAGGAGCAGTGCGGTTAGGCCTGGGCTGTGCAGGCAAAGTCCAGAGTCTCACAGCCCCACACCCTGCCCCAGATGACCACTCAGAGAGCAGCAGGTGTGAGGTCCTTAGGGTGCTATGAGTTAAGCAAGCCTAAAATGCAAAACTGCCCCAGCTCAGGTTATTGTCCGCAGAGTGGGCAAACCGGGTTGTTGCTGTTTTTCCGGTGCATCAGGGATGGAGAAGCAGAGGCAAAGCACGCACTGGCACTGTAGGACGGGGGGAAATATTAACCAAGTGGCTCGCAAGGGAAGTAGCGTGCATAGCTCTAAAGAAAGCCCCCATAAGCATCTTAAATTACCCAGCTGCACAGCCACATGTTGGAAATGGGACGCTTTAAAGTAGGCGTGTGTGGGGAATCCGTCCGGGGGTAGAAATGCATCAGGGTGCCGGGGCTTGCTCCCTGGGCTCCAGGCTGCCTCGCAGTGGCCCTGGCCCTGGGTCCCTGGTGAGCGCGCCTGGCATGCGCCCAGAATTGGGCCCCATGCACTGCGCAAGCTGCGTCCCTCTTCCATGGCACATGCAGCCACTGCTTGGGCAGCAGCACCTGGCACAGAAGGTGGGGCACGTGGATCTCACCTGGAATGGGGCCCCACATGACTGCTAGCAGCATCCCTCTTCGGCATCACGGGTGGCCACTGTAGCGGGCATCCCTCTTCTCAGCCATCTGTGCTGCTGTACCTGATGAGGAAGAAGATTGCCAGTTGTGCAACCTTTGTTCCAGGCACGTTTGCGGACTCCCTCTTGCCTCGGTCCACTTTGCAAGGCCAGGCTGAGCATGGGAGCAAGGCTGTGGATGAGGGCCAGGCGCACACGAGAAGCTGTCCATTTAGGCGGGGCTGACAGCTCAGACCATGATGATGAGATATATGAAGGGGAGCTGGCCAACCCTGGCAGGCCTGACCGTGCGGACTCTGATAACGAAATGGTTGTTGTAATGGACACGGCTCCAGCTGCTATCCCAGTTTCTCTGCGCCCATCTGTGCCTGCTCAGGATGAGATTGCTTCAAGGCCAACTGAGGGGCCCAGTCAAATGCCCCATGGGAACGAAGAACAACACCTTCCTGAGGGAGGGGAGTTTGAGATGGAGAACTCCAGCCTCCTGAGGAGATGGACCCAGAAGTCTGTCGTCACAGCCACAGGGTGGCCCAGTTGGGGTCTTGGAGGGAAGAGTGCAGGCACACCCGGTTCCACAGCGCCCCTCCTTCCTGAGACTGGCACAGAAGCTTTGGATGAAGGGGGGCAGGGAGTATTCAGCATTTCACTTTGTGTATGCCCAGAGACTTCTATGTAGAATAAAGATGTTACAAGAAGTGCTGGAGAGTCTGTTTTGCTGGGGAGGACAAATCTAGCTCATGACAATGCTTGAGGTGGGATTCCACCAAAGTTTGTCCTAGCCCTACTTTAACATAACTGCACTGCTAGAGGAATCTTGGCCAGCCCACATGCAGGAGCCACAAGGATGTCCTGGTGGGTTCACATGACATGACAAACCATGGTGGGGGTTTTTAACCACTTTTGGTCTGCCGTCTTGTCCAAAGCCTGTTGCGGTATTTCAGCTTGGTATGTTTGGTCTTTAGAAACCATGAACAGAAACAATGGTCTGTTCTATGGTTTCTATGTTGTGTCATCCAGACCCAAAAAACACAACTCGTTTTTAGTCTAGAAAAAGATGAACCAGGCGAGATAAAACAGAGCTTAATATAGTATGGGGAAACTGCAAAATTTGGCTCCCATCGCATAGTACTAGAAATTAGCATCATCTGATAGAATGGATGGAGAGCAAAATCAATACAGAGGAAAATTACTACTGCTTTACACAATGCATAATTGCTACCAGAAAAGGTGGTAATGTGGCCACTGGCTTTGGAGGATTTAAAAGTGGGTTAGATAAGTTCAGGGAAAAACAGTCTATTAATAGTGATTAAGCATGGTCACCAAATGAAATTTGTATGTTCAGAAGCAATAAAACTCAGACCATCAGTTCCTGGGGGGAAAGAGCAGGCAACCTGTATAACCCATGTTTGGTCTCATCCAGTAGCATCCACCTTATGCTCATGCCTCACTTATAATAGAGGGCCCAATCCAGGCAACTCACTCACCAACAGTTAAGGCTTTCCAGCACATCACATGCCATTTATACAAATAAAAGCAACCTGTAGTTTATACAGATGAAGCCTTTGTGCCATTTCTACAGAAGGGGTGAGGGGCTGGAGGTCTATTCTAAGCATCATGACTGGCACCCACAAACTCTGCAGTGGCTGAATATGGCTGAATATCATGTCAAATTCTGCAACAAAATTCAAGACATATTGCAAAGGATGTACGCAATTGCTAACAATAATGAGAAGTGATAAAGGAGCAGCTGGCAAATGGATCAAAAAAGAAAGGCATCTTATGAAAACTTGCAGCATGATGATAAACAATCCAAATATGGAAATAAATGACAAATGAATGCACTGAAATGGTGGGAAAGAAAATATTGGTTATGATCCAATCAGGGTTGCGTACATTTATGGGACAGGAGTGAAATACTATTTTAGGAAGGATGTCTATTTTCATTTCTTCACTGGATAAACCCCTTTGAAGCAGCAATCACACAGCCAGTGTTCTGAGAGCAAACCTCATTGAAATCAATGGGACGTACTTACAGCAGACAAAAGTCTTGTACCCTCCATTACCATAATCAATCCCCACCATTTTCTCTGGTGCTTTTATGCAAGGCAAATAGTAATTCATTCTCTAAGAGGCTTTGTCTTGCTCTGTACATCAGTCTCAAGCCACAGGAAGAGGGAGGAACTTGTATCCAAAAGGGGCCTACAAAGTTGGTGAGCACCCAGTCAAGCGCCACGATTTATGGAACTTGCTGGACACACAACATTTTTCATCATTGTTTTAGCTCAGAGTACAATCAGGGAGTAAATAAGATAATAACACATAAAATAAGATAGTTGCACATGAAAGGTTAAAGAAAGAACAGAGATGAGTAAAGTGTTGTTTGTTTCTGTTCCTGTAAATATATTTGTTAATAATATATTAATATATAGGTTAATAATATATTAGTGTCCTTTCCCACAAGGCAGCTGTTTCGGTATTTTAATGTGACTGAATCTGTGTACACTTATGGGAAGCGAAGAAGCAGTCTGGAAGTCCACAGGATCCTCAAGAAAATCATTCCATTGTGGATTTCCCCAACATCCCTAGATGCTTCATGGCAACTCAGGCAATATAAGAATGGGACCAAACAACCTCAGCCATCACATTGGAGGCTTAGTCATCTCCTCACCCTCAATAGATGAAATAACATCACCTGCTTCTGCTGTCTATGTAGAACATATAGGTAAATCAGAATCCATCTGAATTCAAAACTAGAAACATTCAGAAAACAGTGAGAGAACCTTTCTGTCTCCCAGAATATACTGCCACCGCTGTTCTGAAAGCTGTCGAGCTTCAAACTTTGAAGGACACTCAGAATAAAATAGCTAAAGTAGCTCCTTTTAACAGTAAATCTGATTCTATTGGTTAGGAATTCAGTCAAAAATAAGATTAAATTAGAACAAGAAAGCTGGAAATACTGCATTACGTTACTGCACAAGAATGGAATTGCTGTTGCTGTGAATGCTTATTGTGCTTAGCTTATATACTTTGAATTTTGCATGAAAAAGCACAGACCTTTTTTACTTCTTGCATTTCATTGCTTTTGGCACTGCTGTTTATAATCCCCCCTCGCCATGTGTGTGGGTACTACTGTGAGCATGCATGCTTACATAATATTTATTTATTTATTTATTTATTAAAACATTTTTATGCCGCCCCATTCGCCGAAGCCTCGGGGCGGCTTACAACATAGATAAAACAATCAGTTAAAATATCCATATAAAATAATCTTAATTAAAACACACATTATAAAATAAGCCGCCCTGGCCAGATAAAATTCAATTGCATTTAGCATTTAAAATGTTGCTTAAATAAAAAGGTCTTAGCCTGGCGCCGAAAAACAAATAACGATGGCGCCAGGCGGACCTCTCTGGGGAGCGCATTCCATAACTTAGGTGCCACCGCTGAGAAAGCCCTTCTCTGAGTAGCCACCCTCCTAATTTCTCTCACGGAGGGCTCCCGGAGAAGGGCCTCTCCCGCCGATCTCAGGGGGCGACTGGGCAAATATGGATGTAAGCGCTCCTTCAGGTAACCAGGACCCAAGCCGTTTAGGGCTTTATAGGTCATTACCAACACCTTGAATTGGGCCCGGACTTCAATGGGGAGCCAGTGAAGCTGACGGAGGACTGGAGTCATGTGAACATAACGTCCAGTCCCCGTCAGCAGCCTGGCAGCTCTATTCTGAACCAATTGAAGTATCCGGACTGTCTTCAAGGGTAGCCCCACGTAGAGCGCGTTACAGAAGCCAAGACGGGAAGTCACCAGCGCATGAGTCACTGTTGCAAGGCAGTCGTACTCCAGGTAGGGGCGCAGCTGATGAATCAGCCGAAGCTGGAGGAAAGCGCTCCTCGCCGCTGTTGTCACCTGAGCTTCAAGTGAAAGCTCCGGGTCGAGGAGCACTCCCAAGCTGCGGACCTTGTCCCTAGGAGGGGGTGCAACCCCATTTAGGACAAGGTTCAGGTCACCTTCTCCGAAGCCCGAACCGCCAACCAACAGGACCTCCGTCTTGTCTGGATTGAGCTTCAGTTTATTGGCCCTCATCCAGCCCATTACCTCGGCCAGGCACCGGTTCAGTACAGCCACTGCCTCACCTGGATTGGTGGAGAACGAGAGGTAGAGCTGGGTATCATCAGCATACTGATGGGTCCGCAGCCCACACCTCCTGATGACCTCTCCCAGCGGTTTCATGTAGATATTGAACAGTAAAGGGGACAAAATGGAACCCTGCGGTACCCCATGGCAAAGCTGCCATGGCGCAGAGCCATAGTCCCCCAACACCACCTTCTGGAATCGGTCGTTGAGATAGGAGCGGAACCACCGCAAAGCGGTGCCTCCGACCCCCAATCCCGCCAGCCTATCCAGAAGGATACCATGGTCGATGGTATCGAAAGCCGCTGAGAGGTCCAGGAGAACCAACAGGGACGCACTCCCCCTGTCCTTCTCCCTGCACAGGTCATCGTACAGGGCGACCAAGGCAGATTCAGTACCGTACCCGGGTCTGAAGCCGGACTGAAATGGGTCCAGATAATCAGTTTCATCCAAGAGTGCTTGGAGTTGTCCCGCCACCACTCGCTCTAACACCTTGCCCAGAAACGGGATGCTATATATATAATACCCATGCTATATGTTCTATCTAAGGGTGGATCCAGATGGTTCCAACTCCTACTAGCTGATTCTCAGGGCCACAATAAGTGAGGGTGGGGGGAACAAAAATTGGACCCGAAGTTTTGTGCAAGATGGTGTGCTTTCTGCTAGTGAAAAGCCACCACATGCATACAAATGAAGGGAATGCCTCATCTGCCTGACAAAGCGGGTCCTAATCCACAAAGACATCTCATTAGATTCAGTGGGTCGGCTCCACTTTCTTCTACACTGCAGAGAGTTCTGCTTAGAATGCTTGCCCCAGTGGAAAGGGGGCAAGGGATCTTTGCTGGTTCCCATTTCCCCTGCAGCTGCCAGCAGCATCTTCCCTCTTTATTCCAGGGTGCTTCCCAACCCTCTGATGCAGATAAGAGGGGAGCGCAGGGAGAGAGAGATCAACAAAGATGGACCCCTGCCCTGTTGCACCAATGGAAATGCTTTCCCAGGTCAGAAGTCTTCCCTGGATGGAAGGAGCAGTCCTGCCCATGAAGGAAGTTCCAACCTTTGTTATTCAAATGCAAAGACTAGCTGGGCTTCCCCCTGCACCCAGCACTAGCTCAAGGTCAAGACACTATCTTCCTTCACATCGTTTTCTTCCTACCCTAGCCTCTAAGGTGGCCAGTGGTGGCATGACCTAGTTTACAGAGGACAGTCCTGTCCAGTTTAAAGATCATAACCATAAGAAATGCTTTGCTGCCATTCAAAATAAATTTTGAAAAGAATGAAAAAAGCTACTATTAAGCTTTATATATACAATGACCAAACTGGTTAATTTGCTCTGTGAAACTAACTTTCTTGTTATGATATTGTTTTATCAGAGCAAATGATAAAAGGGAAAAGAAAAAAACCCAATTACTAATTTGTTTGTAGATTTGTAAATATGCTATAAGAGGAAGTATCATTTAGTTGATATCCACATTAAAGCATTTTTATGTAATAACTGTCAATTTTAATTAAGAATTAATCCATTTAAGTAAGTTTTGATTTGAATTAAGTTTTAATAAGTTAAAATTGTAGACATAAATTTGGTAGAAGCAATAATAATTATTGACTTTTTGTGAAATTTCCCACATTTAGTTATTATATTCCTCTTCAGTTGGGAAAAAAACATCCTTGGCAGCTCTATTTGGGATTGATTCAAATGCCCCTTCACAATGGACAGGGGCAAAGTATATCTTTAGCAAAATGCTTTGCTCCTATTGATTGCAAATGCGCTTTTGAGCAAATGCTCCTCTGCTGTCCTTTCTGTAATTACTGTTAAATAGAAAGTCATATCAATTACTTACAAACAGCAAGACCAAAAGGACTAGGCAAGAAAAAGTCTTGATCTGTTTTTTGCCCAGTTGGTATTATTTAACAGAATATAATAACAACAAAGAATTATTTCAAGGTCTATTTGATTTTCTGTTGCTCTTTTTCTGTTGTGAGTCCTATACAGTCTGTCAGATCAGCAGGATAATTGTTAGTTGCATAGTAGAAAATGTAACGGCCACTCAAAGAAAAGTAACAGCATTGTTTGAATCATCAGCTCCAGCTCCAAAATGCTCCCCCTCGAGCACATGCCAGCCAACACAGAGTCACATCATTGGCATTATTCCAAGCATACTCATGGCGACATTGTGTAGCACCCTTGCTGCTCAAAGAAGCACTGAAGCAGGGCCTGGAGGCCATCCTGTGGGACCAAGATGGGTCTGCGAAATGCCTGGATGCGAGTCCTCCTGGGAAGCCCCCGGTGACCACTTTATCATGATGGAAGAATGGTGGTATGTCAGTGCCTCTACATGACATAGGAGGAAATGTTTTCCATTCTTCATCCATCTTTGGCAGCAAAAAGCTCAAGCTGAGCACTGACCTATTCGGGACTCAGCAACAGCAGGGGTTGCACCCGATGGCCTCCATGACCTCTCCCAACTCTACTATTCTATGATTCTAGGACTCTCACCACATAGGCTCAGGCTCCCTACAATATGGAGATCATAAGGCTGCCCTGCCTTCTTAGGATAGCATATGTGAATGACTCTGAACACTAAAAATGATAACTATTATAATAAACCTCATTCTCTCCAAACCCAAGTTAGACAGGAATCCTCTGAATGGAGCCATCCAACTTCACAAGAGGTGCTGGGCTACAACACTCTTTATCCCCAGCCAGCATAGCTGAGGATATCCAAGCCGCGGTCTTTTTTCTCACCTTGCATTTCCTCCAATAAGCAAAGGGGCCAGTCTGGTGCTACTGCCAGAATGCACAGGACATTTCCCAAGAGAATCCAGAGAAAGGAAGATGGCACTATATTCTAAGTTGGTTTTGAATGTATTGTGCCTGGGAAAAAACAATTTATTCAAAACCATGCCAAGTTGTTCTAGATGTGCAAATCAGCACAGATACTTAATTGGTGGGCTTCAACGCCAAACACGTCTAGTTCAGTGAAAAGTGTTTACAAAAAAGGCAAGGCACAGAGGGAAATGTGAGCAAATCAACAGTCTGTTTAGCAAAACAAGTCTTAGAGAATATATCTTATTAATCCCTTTCTACCTCACTGACACTTAGAATAAAATGAGAGAAGTAGAAAGTTAATCATGCTGAGCTGATATGTGGGCTGTATATTGTGGTTTCTCCTCTTGGTTCCCTGTTCTAAATGACCTGAAGCAACATTGTCCTTTCAAAGAGGAATACATGGTGAAATTGCATTTCCCATAATTTTAAACAAACATGGTGTGATTTGTAAAAAGCAATTCTTCACTGCCTCACAATTTCATTTTATAATAGGATCCTGTTAGCTTGTGCTTGGCTGCTTATCTGTCATGGCGTGAAATTGGGTAGAAGCAATGTTTTTGCCTCTTAGATTAAATTGCATTGACTTTTCTCTGTGGCTCACAATTATGATCAATTAGGCTATTGAGATGAATTGCAACAACCCAGTATGCATAGCAACCATCAAAGAGTGTACAGGAGCCTTCGCCGAAGTCAGTTTGATTATCAAGGTTTTATGTGTGGAAAATGGGAAAAATCCAATCGTAACACTTGGTGGTGGGCCAAACTGTGCCCATAGCAAGAAAGGGACCTTGGGGTAGGAGTGGACAACTGGATGCAAATGCCGGCCCACGGGCAGCTGCTGTGAAGAAGGCAAACTCCATGCTAGGCATCATTAGGAAGACAATAGGAAACAGAACTATTTCTTTCATACAACTCTTTGGTGTGGCCGCACTTGGAATACTGTGTTCAGTTCTGATCACCGTACCTGAACTAGAAAAAGCACAGAGAAGGGCCACAAAAATGATCAGGGGGCTGCAAAAGCTCCCCTGTGAGGAGCAGCTACAGCAAGTGGGACTGTTCAGCTTAGAAAAAAAGGCAAAGTAACGGAGAAAAAGGATTTAAGGTTCTCCTAAAATTCAGCAGGGAAGAAATGCATGTATCTCCCTGACCTAGGAAGTGAGTTTCCATATGATGGGGCCATGAGACCCAGAAAAGAAAATGAGGAAAAGATAGGGAGCTGCCTTCTGTACCCTAGACACGGTTCACTAACTGCTTGCCACCTGCTTGTTCCTTGGTGGCTTGGATGCTAGATGGGATTCAACCAGAGTCGTCGTCCTGATTTGTTCTTTCAGCAGGGTTAGAATAACAGCAAGGACTATTCCCAAACATATTGCTCATTTCACCTGAAGCTCCTATGCAGGAGCTCTTTCGGAGCTGCACATCTGAAGCACAGAGGCTTCGGCACTCTGGATGAGGCCCTTCCATACCTGTGAGAAGCCAGGAGAGAGAGTATTGCTCCAGCCTCCTGAGATATAAAGCAAAACATTTACAATTCATTTGTAGCTTTTCAAAAACCCTTTTTACTGTCTGTTGCAACTGTGGGACGGGACACTCCTCCTGCCTATAGCATATGGGAGCTGAAATTCGGTCCTGCTGATCAGATCCCAATATGGCTTTCCAGAGTTCCTCAGGTGGCTATATGTTGTGTCTCACCCTGTCTCCTGTGGCTGCAGAGCATTTGGTGGTTTCCTGGCTCCCCCCCCCCCCCCACATCCCCCGGCCTCAAATTCTTAAGGACTGAACAGGCTGTCCTACAGCTCAGTTAAAAGGCATAAGAGCTTTAAGGGAAATGTGCTGGCACATTTTGGCCCCATC
Organism: Varanus komodoensis; assembly: GCF_004798865.1. Taxonomy (NCBI): domain Eukaryota; kingdom Metazoa; phylum Chordata; class Lepidosauria; order Squamata; family Varanidae; genus Varanus; species Varanus komodoensis. Next base: position 22,740,648 of record NW_025336480.1, on the reverse strand, counting down.
CTGTTTCCCTTTGGTACAACCCACCAAGGAAATGCAGCCCCCAAAGATCCCTGAAATTGAATTTGACTCTCAGGCTAGAAGAGATCTGACACCTCACTGACAGGAAGTCTCTTCATTTGCATTTCAATAGCCCAATCAGCACCGATCCCAAAAAAGCTTTGGTTTTGTAATTCTTCCTGTAAGAGCATCCTTAACTGAATTAGGAAGTCAGTTTTATTTCACATAGATACATTTAAGTATTTTTTAATGAAGTCCAGCAACCGGAGCAATGCTGAAAAATTCCCTTTGTGCAGTAAATGCCATCATATTCAAGAAAAAAAGTTCCTCTGTTTGATGCTGATTGTTGCTTGGTTACATATGCTGAAGAACTCTCTCCAAAAGCAGCAGCTTCAGTTCAGAGTATGCAGTTATTGGAAACTGCGCACTAGAGGCTGGATACTCTGGGGCAGCTTAGCACCCATGCTTGCGCGCACCCTATCTGGGGTAGCTCCATATGTCATGGATTTCATGACAACCATGGGGGTGGCCCGGCATGTCAATGGCCCCACACATGTGGCAGGACACACTCCGGATCTGCTTTCCCAGCTGGGTGGGGGAATAGTGACTGATAAGTGGGGGAGCTTGAGTCATCCCCTCTGTCACAGCCATACCAATGCGTGCTGAGATTTAGATTAATGACAACGTTTTCCCTCTACATGGCTGGAGGACCTGTTCGGATGGCCCACTGCCGGAGTCTGATGGGTCCAGGTTCTGGAGGGCTTTGGAGGCCCTCCAGCTGACTTGGTTTGTGTTCTTCTTGAATTCGTGGCTGATCTTTGGAATACAGAGATGACCGGCTGGTTGATTCCTTAGTAGGGATGTGTGAGGAATCCATCTGGGGGTGGGAATCCACTGGATTCCCTGTGCTTGGCTTCCTGGGCTCTGGGCTGCTCGGCCAGGAATGGAGCCCCACATGCTTCATAAGCAGCTCGCCTTTTCCACCCCAGCAGTGCTGCCACCACCAGCAGAAGCAGCAGGGAACAAGGGCGTCCCTGGGAATGGCACCTGGAGGGCCCCTTTGCAGGGCCCTTCTTTCACATCCTGCAGCCACTCTGTACAGGATGGAGACAGTTGCGGGTTGTACCAATGGAGTCCACAAGCATCGGTGGACTTCTTCTTGGCCCAGTTCGCTCTGCGAGACCGGGCCAAGCACAAGCAGAGGCCTGCGGTTGCTACAGGGAGAGATTCAGGAAGGCTTTGCCCCAGCCCTCTTCCGGGGCACCACTCTGTAGCAGCGCTTCTATGGCTACATGGCATATCCTGTAATTGAGAGCAGTGAAACAAAACAGGAGGGTGGCTTGAGCACAGATGGAGCAAATCTCCAATATGTACCGATAAGCCAAGTATATTTAGGGACAGTGAGAGCAGTGAAGAAACAATACCTCTTTTTGCCACGGAGCAGAGGGATCTAGGGCTGTCCAGTAATGAAGAATAAAACAAAACAACTCCAGTGCATAAAACCTAATTAAAACCAGCAAGAGAATAAATTCCAAAATCCCACCAGTTCTCTACTGGAACCAGTTCTGCCTAGCAGGAGAAAAAGGTCTTCACCTGGCACCAAACAGACCCCCCCACCACCACCAAAAAAAAGCAGTGGTGCATCTTAGGGAGCAGCGGGCAGGCACGAGCATTGCACAAATACTGATCCACACTGGTTTGACTGGAGATTTTCACCCTTTCTTATAGCATCTGCTGGTGGCAACCCAGCAGTCTTCTAATACTTCTCATCCTCTTGACAGCAACCACAAGCCGTGTGAGCCGGGGAAAATGTACAGGCTGCAAGTCTCTGATAACACATCATCATTATTATTATGATCATTACTATTATTCTGAATGAAATCAAGTCCCCTGAAGGTTAAAGAAATAACATGGTGCTCGACTGGCAACAGGAAACTGTGAAGGGAGGAAGTCAAGTGCCCAGAGGAAGGTCCTGGAGAGTTTGCAGGATTGAGCACTGTGTGAAGTGGGTGCCATGGGATGAAGCCAATTTGCAGAAGATCAAGTAAAGCCAGTGATGAGGAAATTTACAATGAAATGGGAAAGAGGAATATTATTTTGCTAGATGGCACTTTGGGTTGCTTCAGCTCTGCCAGCCAAACAACCATCACCTTTTCTTTCCTATACAAGGTGTAAACAGTTCAAATGGTCTTTGCAGTCCCACATGTAAGCAAGTAAATGGCGACTTAAACATTAAGCATTGCCCTGTTGAAACAACAAATCCATCCCTTTTCTAGGTAGCCTATTTGTTTATTAGTTTGTTTAAACCATGTATGTGCCTCCTGTTGCACCATAGCATCTCTAGGCAGCCCACGATCAGGCAATTAAAACCATTATACAACTAAGACAACAACCACCCCCAATAAATAATAACCTATTGCAAGGAGTTTTGATTAATTTAGAATTAGCTGCCCAGGGCAGTTGCAGAATCGTGTCCGAGGTTGGGGGGCAGCTATGCCGACAGTGGAGGTCAGTCCAAAGAGCTGGGCAGGACTCCCTTTTGAGTTCAAAGGCCTGGGATTGTGTTGCATGGCTACCATCTTATGCATGCTTGGGAATGAGATTGGCTTTCCCAGTGGGATTTCCTTTGGGTAAAGATGCACAGGTTGGAGCTAACTCAACTATAGAAAGCGACACATTCCGCTATATAATTGACTTTCCTCATTGATTCCAATCAGTCTCAAAATGAGTGCTTCTATATGTCAACTGAGAAATGAGTGGGGTTCTCTCCCAAGTGTGTATAGAACCGCAGCCTTAGTCACCTCTAATTGCAACAGGATTGAGCCCAATACAATTCCATTTTCTGGTAGGGTGGCCTTGTGGCCTACTTTACAAAAGATAGCCATCCATTTGACATCTGTCCAACCCAAGCCCTACAGAACATTTATATTCATTCCTTCATTCAGCATTTATATACTTAGCACCCAATCAGCAGACCGGTGCACAGGCCAACTGCTCACCCTCTGCTCCACTATATAAATCACCATGTGTAACTGAGAGCCAGTGTGGTGTAGTGGTTAAGGGTGCGGGTCTGAGATCTGGGCAATCTGGGTTCTGGTCCCTGCTCAGCCACGGAGCCAACTGGGTGACTTTGGGCCAGTTGCAGAATCTCACAGAGTTGTTGCTGCTGCTGTTAAGATAAAACTGAAAGGTAGAGGGGGAGAATTGTGTAAGCTAATCTGAGTTCCTTGGAAGGAAAAAAGGCAGAATATAAGTATAATAAATAAACTGTTGCACAAATCTCTGCCCTCCTTCACCCTCTTTTCCAGCAAAGTCCATGCAGTCACCCTATGTTTCGGTGATCGTCTTTCTTGAAATGAAAAGGTGGGATTTTATTTCACCTTCTCAAGACATTCTCCTCAGTGGCACCATCTCCTTGACAGCTATTTCATGTGTCTGATGTTGCCAGAGACAGACCTGGGGGTGCTGCCTGCACTTTTAAGAACACAGAGACAGCCAGCTGGCCAAAGAGAAGGACACAGGGCAGGAAATGTCCCTGCACAGCCTCTTCCTGTGCTGGAGCACTTCCAGTAGGAAGGAAGATTCAGGGTTTGCCCCTGAGAGCTGCATGGGCTCCATAGCTGTGCCCTGCCCTGAGCGAAGGGCCCAGGGCTGCATCCTGCCGGGAAGCTAGCCCAGATGGAAATATGCACTAGGTTTGTGCTGTAGAGCAAAGCACAAATGTCTGGCTCATAGAAATAAGGAGACGCATCACCAAGACAGTTGGTGCGTGACATTTCCATATGCTGATTAATATGTATAGAGGCCAGTTTAGAAATAGCTATTATAATTTGAATGGGAACACGCTAATGCTCACCACAGGCAATGAACAGCCAGGTAACCTGCACACCTGCCATGTTTGGCCTGCTGTGAGGGGGCAACCATTGATGTGGTACAGTTCTTACAGTTTATTATCTTCAGATATGAAATAGACAGGACAACAGTTCAACCAGAAGCCACCCTTGGCCTTTGGCAGCCCTTAAAATAGAGGACTGCGTCTTGAGGGTGGGGGAGGACCAAGGCCACCCTAGAACGGATGGCATGAAGACTAGATAACTGCTCAGATGATATCTCCATGATAGCACTATTCCCAAATGAATGCCATTTTGACTCTGCCAGGATTCCAGTTTCTTTTGTTTGAAATTGGACATTATCCCCAAATATTCCCCCACTCCCCCTGAATGCTGGCCTTTCTCTGTTAGTTCCTTGGAAACTGCACCAGCAGTAATCAATTTCTGCAGATGCTCCCTTTTTACCTTGAAACTTGCCATGTGGAGAGCAGCCAGGGTGCTTCTCTCTTCATGTAAATTGCTACTACAATTGTCCAGTGAAGAGGGCCTCTAACTATATTTACATTTCCCCCTTCAATGCTAATCTGATTGTTAGTTAAACTCCTAATGGCACTTGCAGAATGGCTGGCCTGCAAGGCTAATTATTCTAATTCGCTTGTACACCTAGTATTCAGTGGGTGGAGTATTCCAGCTTGATGCCAGAACAGTATTCTCCTTTATTGAATGCAAATGGTCACACACACCCACAGACACACCATCTTCCCAACAATGACTAAATGGCAATGCTCATTTGGAGGCAGCAGCTGGATTCAGCTTTGTTCCTTTGTTTCTGAATGGACAAGTGAAATCTTTTGACCAGTAAATCCACTTGAGAAGGAAACCGGCCTTTCTTAGAAATGGTTTTTCAGATTTATCTAAGACAAGTTTATCAATCAATTCAACTCAGCAGCAGATTCAAGATTTGGGGTGTGAAGCAATGAAAGCCAATGCAATGGAAGTCCAATGGCTAGCTGAGGAGAGCTGGGAGCTATGGGACCTTTTCCTGCCCAAACACACATAGGAGAGCGCCTTAAATGACACTGGCCTCACATGGGAATCATTTCAGTGGTTCTGCCTTTCCAGACCACAACTGTGCCATTATTCCGCAGAATGCCTGTTCCTGTACTCCTCACACTGAGCAGCAGGGGTGAAGCTAGTCTGTTTTGCCATCAGATTTTGAGGGTGCAACACAATGGAGCCTAACAAAGACCAAATGTGGCCCTACTGACCTGCTGTCATGTCAGCAGGGCCAAAGCAGATCCAGCAGGCTGAGTGCTGAGCCCTTGGCCTCTCAAGGTTGTCCACCATTGCCTTGAAAATAAATTACTTCCCATATTCATTCTATGATGCCACCACACTTGGAAAAACAGAGTTCTGTTCTGGTCACCCTACCTAATGTAGGTTATTGTGGAGTTGAAGGAAGTGGAGAAAAGGGCAACTGAAATGATCAAGGGGCTGGAGCAATCCCCTAACAGGAAAGGTTGCAATATTTGGGGTGACTTGACATTAGTGGAAATATGATGGAGGTGCACAAAATTATTCATGGAGGAAGTGGCTAGAAGGGCATTTTTATCCCTCTCCCATGTACCAGAACCCATGAAGCTGACTGGTGGGAGATTCAGGACAGATGGAAGGAGGTGCTTCTTCACACAGCACATGGTTAAGAAGAGGCAGTGATGGAAAAACGATTGGACAACTTCATGGGGAAGAAGGCAATCGATGGCTACCAGTGATGATCGCTCTGTATTGCTTCCAGTCTCAGAGGCAACCTTCCTCTGTAGGCCATTTGCTGGCTGGGGAATGAAAGTAGCAGGATGTGCTTGGGGACTTCCCGTGGGCATCTGGCCAGCCACTGAGGGAACCACAAGCCGGACTAGGCAAGCCCTTAGAGCACTTCTTACGCTCCAAGTCTGAATTTCATAAATTGTATTAACTGGGGGCTTAACTCCTCCAGTTTTGGAGCGGACTGTTTAGTTGCAGATTATTCCTGTCCTGAAACAGCTGCATCCCCTGGTTCAGAGAAGCCAGAAAATGAGGCTGCATTCCCCACCAGAGAGAAGCCCAAGCCCACAAATAGAAAGGCTGTCATGGCTCAGGTGTGGCTTTGCCAAACTGAGACGCACTTGTTCCAGTCACAGGGACAGCCATTCCCCTTCCTGCCCCGGACACCTTGGTCTGCTTTTCAGTGCCGGGAGTTATATGCACAAAAATATTTACTGGGCACAACCAGTTGCAAGCAGCCACAGCGAAAGTAATGGGGACTGTAGGGGAACAGATCTTTGCTCCTGCTCTGTTCAGAGCAGGGCTGACACAGTCACACTGTTCTGCCAAGATTTTTGTTCTATTTCAGGGAAGAGAAAGTGTGTTGAAACTGGTCTGGCCACTCATCGAATGGCCAGTCTGGTTTACCCATGTGCAGCAAAACGAAATGGAAGGATCCTGCAGGGGACGAACAAGTATCAAACTTCAGCCACTTGTTGGCACGACCCAACATTATCCACAGCATCACTGCCTGTATTTCGGATGCAGAGGTGTAAGTGCTATTGCTGAAGCAGGCAAAAGAGTGCCACCCACACGCAAGGGGCGAGCGTCAGGAAGCCCAAGCTTGTCCTTTTGTTGCAGAAGGACAAATTTTGCTTCTTGCTTGCTTGCTTGCTTGCTTGCTTGCTTGTTTGTTTAAAGCTTTTATAGACCGTCCCTATATTTGAGATGGTTTCCAACAAACAACAAGTAAAATAGAAATTAAAATTGCACAGCATGCAATATAAAACACATCAAAACCAATTAAACATTAAAATAATTGGAGAATAAAAAGGGTTTTGCCTGGCCCAAAAAGAAAGAAGTGCTGGCACCAGGCAAACCTCTCTGGGGAGCATAATCCATAATCAGGGTGCCACTGCAGAGAAGCCCTAAAATATCTTTAGGGGGGAAATCCCATGGAAAAGAGGGCACAAAAAACAGCATAATGGGGATGAGACATGCTCAGTGACCAGGGAATATTGATGGAAAATTGGGGGAGGGAAGTGGAATGCAGCATCTTGGAGGAGGGAAGTTCTGGAAGAACGAACAGGTGCACTCCATTTTGCACCAGTTTTTGAGGGACTCAGCTGAACTTCATAATGACTGCTCTAAGGTGCAGTGCGGGGGGGCGGGGGGAAGAACCCTTTCTTTTAAAAGCACACATGTTTTTCATTAAATGGAGCTCTGCTCCATTCATGTCTAAAGTTGGGGGGATCCACTGGAGGGGAGGGGGTGCTGAACCTCCAAGCACTTTGCTGGCAGCAGGTTAACCTCTGCCACTGAAACTCGGCTGGGACAAAAGCTCCTGGAGAGGGGAGGCGGGGGGACAGACAGCAGAGGTGAGAAGGACAGGTGGGAAGATGTTTCAGCAACTCCACCTGTGTTTCATGTTGGCCCTTTGAATCAGGAGTGAGCAGAAAGCAGATCCCCAAATGTTCTGGACTTCAGCACCCAGCATTTCTGACCATTGGTCCTGCTGATGGTGCCACTAGGGGTTGCCAACCAAAAGCAGATCCACCTTCTGCCCACTCCCACTTTAAATCGCAGCTAACTTTCAGTCTAGAAACACACGTTTTAAAATGTACATTTTCCCAGTGTGATCATAAGTCTGGGGATGCACGTGCTTCTCTCCCCACCCCCGCCCCCCGCATGTGCTCCCTCCCACATTCAGGTTTTTGAATGGGACAGGTTCTCTTGATTCACAAACAGAAATGAACTTCTCAAGCATCCCTACTCAAAGCAGTGAAGGAGAGAAAAGCTTTTCAGGCTCTGAGAAAAGGAGAATTGAATAAGGTGCTTAATATGGCTGCTGCAATTACATGACACTCTGTAACACATCTAGCACATAATGTCCCCTTATGATGCTGACAAAACCGGAAATCATTGCCTCTGCTCTAGCTACGTTGTGTGATTAAAAGAACCAGAAACTCCGGAGGACAGGAAGCATTTGTCTGGCATACCAGGCCCAGGTTTAATTAGCATCCTTGTTCTGAACACGGTGCCTCTTTATTCCATCTCTGCCGCACTGAGGTCACTGGGTAAAGTTGCTGTTTGAAAAATGTGAAGAAGAAGAAGCACTGAGGTTCACCTCATGACTGGTTAGAGCAAAGGCTCTCTGTAAATGGATCATACATGATTAATGTTTAGATAATTCCTTCCTGCAGAAACTTTAATTGCCGCTGAGTCTTGCTAAGCATCAGTGGTTTTTGTGTCTTTACCCTTCCCTGCAAGGGCTGGCAAATAAATGCCATTTCCATTCCAGTATAATGGGGTGCATTGAAGAACCACATGCTGCTTTTCCTAAAGGTTGAAATCAGTAAGGCCACCTTTGGGAGATGAACCTGTGAGGTTTAAGTGCTGCATGCTGGCCTTGTCATGTGTTCTCTTATTTCCAGGCTTATAATCGCCCCGAGCAGCATGGTATGTGCATATTGGTCTTATTTAATGTATTCTCCCTGCAATGAACCCAAGGCAATGTACATCATTCTTCACCATTTTACCCCACACCACCCCTGTGAGGTAGGTGAGGCTGAGAATCAGTGGCAGGCCCAAAGTCACCTAGTGAGGTTTGGCACCAAATGAGGGGTGGAATCCAGACCTCGCAAGACCCAGTCCAATTCTGTGCCATGCCAGCTCTCATTTATACGTTTCCATCGACTTGAATAGTATGGCCGCAGTCACTGAGCTTTTGTGGAACAAGCATGGCATATGGTTCAATACGAGAGGAGTGCCATGCTCACACTTGTGAACCCTGCGTTGACTCGCATATCGCTTCCATTTGACTGCTCTCCAGAGCAACTCTTTCCCGTGCCAGAAATAAGGACTTCTGGTCCAGCGGGACCTCCCCTGGGCCCATCCATGCCATCCTACCTGGCTCGCCTTGGAAGTCAGTCCCAGTGCCCCAAGCCAGCCACTGGGCTTTCTTCCAGGCAACTGGAGACAGGAGTGCAGCCTAAAGCTTTAAAATGGCCATTTAAAGTCAACGTTTAGACACTTGTATGTTGTGTTTTTATCTTGCAATTGTGAGCCGCCCAGAGGTGCTGTGGCACAATTGGATGGCATACAAATGCAATCAATCAATCAATCAATCAATAAGAGATCTGTGAAAAAGTATGTAGACTCCCCATTCTCACCTGCTTGGGGTAGAAAGGTGTCAGGCCGGCAGTATAAGAACTGCCATAGTGCTAATTGCCATTTCTTACTCGTTCCTTTTCCCCCATCCTGCAAGATGCTAGAGGCAGGATTACCGGCTCTCCTCTCCTCTGCATCACAGAAGCAACTCTGTGAGTTATCTGACTGAGAGAAGGGATGAACTTCCAATTCTGAGGCAAAAGGAAATGCCTTACTTAATAACAATCTCTCATTTAGTATTCAGGTTTATGTTAGGCTGCCTTTTGGGTAAAACTATCCCAGGGAGGTGAGACTTAAGGGTAAAACTAACACTCAGTACAGGCACAAAGCACAAAGTACTGCTTTGAAGAGACGTTTAAAAAATAAGATGGGTGGGATTTTAGGAAAGGTTGCACAGGCAAAGCACACAGCTACCATCCCCACTCCAGAAACTTCCGCAGGTTTGCTGCTTCTGAGGGAAAGGAAGCCTGTGGACTTAGTGACAAATGAACTGTTCACTACATTTCTAGATACATTGCTTCAAACTCCCTCAAAACTGCAGTAAGTCCGGATAAAGCCGTTCCAGGATTGGAAGCAAGAGCTGCCAGTTACAAAACTACATGGCCTGGTATTTTCCTTTTATTGACAACTTGGGAGAAGTTCAAGAAATTAATTAAATTGGGCTTAAACTGAACTAGAAGGTACCCTCAGATGTTCCAAAGTAGGCTTGAAGTTTCGGGACGAGCACGTTTCATTTTGGATCTACAGTGCAGAGGAATCTTGCCTGGCTTGGAGGCAGTCAAAACTTCCCCATAATGGGCCACTTTACCTGCAGATTTGGCTTTGCTCAAGTCAGCACCCCTAGAAAGGGCCTGCATGAAGCCAGGGTGAAGGGCTGAAGGAAAACCAGAATGAAGGAGGCAAACACCCAAACAGAGTACAAGTACAGAGTTGTTTTTCGGCACCAGGCTAAGACCTTTTTATTTAAAACTTATTTTAACTGTTAATTATTGATTTACTAGGGTTTTTTTTTAAGCCGAGAATGCACTTGGGGGGGAGTGTTATTTATTGTATTATTTATTGTATAATTTTAGTATTTATGTGTTGTGAGTCGCCCGGAGGCTTCGTTGCGATGGGGAGGCATAGAAATGTTTTAAATAAATAAATATAACATGTCACACAAGCGCTAAAAAGGAGACGCAGAAGTAAACCTGTACTAGGAAATGGAGTCTTCTTAGGAGCGAAAACCATGTTTGCCCCCCTTCAGCCAGGAAGCTCACTGGGTGAATCTGGGCCAGTCACAGACTGCCTACCCTCTGTGCAGGGGTGGCGTTGTGAGGAAGTGGAGATCCACGGTGTCAGCCTCCTTGGGTTCCTTGTGAGAGGAAAAAGGATGGGATAGAAATGCCGTGCAATAAGGAATGCTATGTAATAACATTACCGCTCCCATCTTATAAAGGCTTCCTTTATTCCATATGGAAGATGACTGCAATTTCTCCTCCACATTCCCCACTTTGCCTCACTGCCTACCTCAACTAGCATGATACAGATCATGGTTGCACATTTTTTGGTATGCTTTTAATGGTGCAATTGCAAAACTAAGTGTTTGGATTTGTTTCTTATTTATTCTAGGTTTTTTTCCCCTTTTACAACTCCAAGATACACAGCACTTAAGAAGCAAGCAAGCATAAATTTCTACAAAAATCAGAATTACTTTAGTCTGCAAAGCACTGATCTTTTCACTATGCATAATTGCTGAAGTCTCTACAGTGTGAGAAATATCCATAACTTCAATGAAAAAGGCTTTTAAGAAAGAATTAAAGGCAAGCGTGCAGCTACTGCCTAGTGGATTAAATATATTATGATTCACATCCAAACAGGAGAATTTGTATGATTCATTTAGAATTTGCTGGATACCTAGGATGCTCACATTAAGTGAATCATCCAGCACACCTTGAACAAAACCTCCTGCCAATGCATCCATACAATCAAAAACAGTGGTTGATCCAGTTCCTCTCCTTCCTTGATCTGCTCTGGACAGCTTTCATTCCACAGGATCCTCCTCCTCCATCCAGCTGAAACCACTTCTTCAAGGGAAAACCCTTCTAGGATAAACTGGCATTGCTATTCTTCTAGGCCTTAGATGCTGTTGGGAAAATGTTCTTCCCATCAGAGGAGAGGTTTGCAAGCCCTTGCACTCTGAGAACTTGCTTGGAGCATTATTTTGACTCATTGCCATCACTCATTGTGGTCTTCTTGTGACAAAAGGTGCAAAGCCACATCTGGCATCTTTGGCACCTCACAACCGTGTTGGAAGTCAAAAGAACTCAGCACAGATCTTTCCAGCACAGATCTTTCCAGAGATGTTTTCTTCTGGTGCATCATCCCATAGACCCAACCATCAGGCTAGGCTGAGTGGCACAGCACCTCCAGTTCTTTAGGGAGAGCAGTTTACACCTGTGAATGAAAGGCCTTCACACTCTTCATCACAGCCTTGGAAAAGCTGAGTATAGGACCATCTCTCGGTGTATATCTTGCAAATATATAGCCACAGGTGGAGAGATTAGAAGCCCCACTGGTTTGATTATTAATGCATTTCGCAAGTGAGGAAAGTCCTGTCTTCCTATTAACAGTTCGTCCCATGTTCATTAAAGCTAATGGGCAAGCATTTGGCCATCTTAGTCCAGTCTCAGCACAGATTTTAGCTTGCTTGCTTGCTTTTAAGGTTTTTGACCTTCTGCAGCCCCTGCTGACTCAGCTGACAAGGGTAATAGAAATTCTGCTGAATCTAGACATTCCTTATTGCTTGTTCCTATAAAATGTGTCCCTCTGTCCAAATATATTGATAAGAAAATCTCAAACCCTGGAATAAAGTCTCATAAAAGTTTTTGTTTTTACTAATGCCTAGAGCAGGGCTCCTCAAACTTCTTCTAAAGGGGGCCAGTTGACAGGGGCCAGTGGTGGGCACGGGCTGCCAAGGCAGTGCTGGCAGAGGGGAGAGGGCTGGTGAGGGGGTGGGGCGTGCACACACACGAGGCGAGGTGGGGATGGGATGGGATGGGATGTGGGGGCGCGGGGCAAGGCGTTGGCTTGCTCGCGAGGAGATAATTTTCTCCGAGTCCAAAACGATCTCCCCACCAGCAAGCTGCTGCTGGGCGCACACACAGTGAGGCGCCGGCTTGCTTGCGAGGAGATCATTTTCTCCCAGCTAGTCCAAAAGGACCTCCTCACAAGCAAGCCGCATGCCCACACATGCGCCCAGCGACTGCAAAACCTGTGGGGTGGGCTGGTTAAATGGGCCTGGTGGGCTGAATCTGGCCCGCAGGCCTTAGTTTGAGGACCCATGGCCTAGAGGGACTTCTCCGCACAGGGATGCCAAGCAGGAGCATTCCCACCAGGATTTCCCTAAACCTTAGGCCCACAGAAATCAATTCCTAGGTTTTTCCTTGGATTTTAGACCGGTTAATCTTAGACCCCACTTTCCTTAACATTTTATTTTATTGTTCAATTTGGCTAGTCACTGCTCACTCCATGCCTGACAGGATGTCTCTGCTAAGCTCAGGTCTCATCATCTGCAGCCCAGCTCACCGCAGCAAAGGGAAGTGCTCTCCAGTTCCCAACGGAAGATGTCTGCTATGCTGTTTCTCAGGATTTTGAGGGCAGCCAGCCTTGCAGCAGAAGTCTTGCCCAAGATGCTGAGATCCTGGAGGAGCCCAAAACTGTGGAAGAAAAGCTTTCACTTGGTTATGGTGACAGCTTCTCAGAGCTTGATAGCCTGACAGGAGAGACCACACTTGCAGGCATAGCCTGGGTTGCCCAGCCCACCCAAAGCGACCACAGACTTTTATAAGCATCACACAAGCACAAGAGGAAGAGGAAGGGAGAGGAGGAAGAGGAACAACTGTGCAGCAGGGGGAAGGGTGAAAAACGCATTTGCACCCTTTCTGTATTTTTGAACCACAATATTACACAAGTGTAACATAATATAGAACGTTTTTCTAGTAACTACTCAGTCTATTATCCCCAGTGTATAAAAGTGCATTCTATTAAACATAAAATATCACTAAATTGAGCTTCTATACTCATTTTTAAATTTTTATCCCCACTATAAACATCATCTGAAAGGCAAATCCCACTGAGTTCAGTGAGGCTTACTCCCAGAGGAGCGAGCCTACAATTGCAATCGAAATTATTATTTCATAATAATATTATGAGGCTTTTAAATTAGCAGCAAATGCCAGCTTGACTGTTGTTTTGGAGAGGATAACGTATGGCAGGACAACTGGAATATGATTCTCCTCTAACTAGTTTGTTACTGCATCAAAGAACACACTGGCTGAGAACTCTCCATGGAAGGAATATTATAATATTCAATCTTTTCCCTCCTATGAATGCTCCATAATAAGATAGGAAAGATTGAATGCTATAATATGCTTTCCTTAAGGAATCATCTATCAGCCTGGTAAAAATTCAAATGTAAGTGACGTCTCAATCTCTGTTCTTCATCTTTCAAAAAAAGAGTGATTGTTTCAAATCTGATAGAAAATGTGGCCCTCCGCAAATAATATAACTTACTTATAACCAAAAATGTAACTTCTCGCCTCATATTATAATATTTCCAGAAGTGGTTAATGAGATTGCAGGGGTGTCATTGGATCATTTGTGTTCTAATTCTTCTGTACCCTCTGAAAATGCACAGGTGGCAACAGACAGGATGAACTTTGCACATCTAAGAACATGCTTCTGCTGAAAGGTTCAGTGAGAACATTGGACACACTTACGGGAGTCAGTTATGGTTATGAAGAGGAGCCAGGGTGGTGTCGCAGTTAAGAGGACAGGACTGGGACTCAGGAGACTGGGTTCTGGTCCTCACGTAGCCACGGAGCTTGCCGGGGCCAGTCACAGACCCTCAGCCCAGCCCACCTGGGTTCATTGGGGAAAAAACCAACCGGACATAAAGCTAATAAATAAACAGAATAATGAGAGAGAGAGAAATAGTCAAATATTTATATATATAAACTGAAATTCCATTAATCATCAACTCCCCTGATTTATGTCACCTACAGAAATTTTCTGAGTGTTTATCCCTTTCACATATTAAACATAAATATACTTTTTGAGAAATACTGTTTGTTTTTGTTTTGAAAACAGCTTTCAGAGGCAATTAAAGAGACAAGTTTGGGTATTTGACTTAATCCAAATAGAGTACTTGTTAATAATATACATAGATATGCAAATGGTGTTCTTGAAGTAGGAACTTGCATACTGCTGGTCACAAAACATGTTTTGCTCCTTGTTGGAAGTTAGTGACAACATCCCTTTTGATAAATGAATGTCCAGGCTATAGTTTTGCTAATTAAATATATTTTGTAGAATGCAAAACAAGAGCCACAAAGAGATTTTATTTATGCTATAGTAAATCTCAAGTTATTTCCTGTCCTGTAAATATCTATTCTATCATATAATTATATGAATTCCAAAATTCTATGAATTCTATAGAATAGATATTTCTATTTGAATTATGAACTATCTATTCTATCATATAATTATGTGAATCTTTCTGACTGGCATAACCTTTTTAAAATAATCTTTTATTTAAGACTTGTGCTGGAAAGCTATGCCCTGTTGCCCAGGAGTAAGACCTACTGAGTATGACAGAACCTACTCCTGAGTAGACATGTATAGGGTTGCACCATTTGTAATCCATTTCTTAGGAAGGGTGCAAGTTTGTTCTCCCAGTCACTTCAGTCAAAGAAGAAAATGTGATTGAATTCACCATACCTAGAGCCCTCTCAGATGTTCAAGTGTATACAATGCAAAAGCAGAAATATTCCAACATTACCTTATTAACTGCATTGTGCACAGAATACCTACATGTATACAAACTGCATACATGGTCAGGAAAACTGAAAAAAGAGACTGCTTTTAGATCCAGGGTGACGATGTTTTCCCTTACTCTAGCACTGTTCTTTAACATGCCTCTGAGCATATGTCACCCACATGTGTATATTTCTTTAGGAAATATGAACATATATGTACATGCACAGTAGAGAGCGGAAATGCAGGGCATATGCCATTATGGGCAGACAATGAGGAATAAAAAGGAAAATAGACTCCACTCTCAGTCCATTTAGAAGCTGGTGGCTAAAAGAGACGGTGGACTTAATGGAATCTCTTCCGAAATTCTTGGAGCAGGTTGGTTAGGTGATCCTTCTTGGCTTTAGAAGTTAGTGAGTGGGTTTGCATGGCATGGCAACCTATCATGGGTAACAAGCAATGATGGGTTGTCGTGTCATCCAAACCTAGACTGCTTCCAGCAGGGCGGTTTGTTTGGGCACAAAAATCCAATTTGTTGAGAAAATTGCAATAAAAGAGAAGCCTGCATGGGAAAGACTGATTTAAGTGGACAGCATTTAAAATTTGGGCTTGGAATTATTTCCATGCAATCCTATGCATGTTTGACCCCCCTCCCCCCCCCCAAAAAAGTTCCACAATGTCTCAGCCAGTTAATAGGAATAAATTGCTGCGCTCGCCTTTAAGTATCCTCAGAGAGAATTCATGGGTATTAATCCAACAGGGTGTTTGCACATGTGCACACACACAGATTTCCCTCTGCTCTGCCACTTCCTTTGCACAAGCAGCACCCACTTAGTGCTTCCAGGCAAACTGAAGTGAGTCGAATTGCTTTCTGGAGGAAGGCAAATAATCCAACAAGAACTCCATCAGCCCGCCTTCTTCCAGATAATGGTGTAAGCATGACCCATCACTTGCAGAAGGAAATCAGTGGCATGGGAAGCCGTTAACAGTCTGTTGAACTCTGCCCTGGTTTAGCGCACGTCAAAAGCAGGTTGAGGACAGATAGTTGGCTGCATGTACCCAAGTGCAATGGAGCATGATCAGTACAGAAAATGAAGCTAGTTCCCCTTTTCTGCCCACATCTTCTATCAGATATCATTCTTCTATTAAAAAGCGGGGACAAGATTAGTTTAAATTCCATTAAATAGGATCAGATTTGTTTCCCTGTGCTTCTTAGCACACAAGTAAGCAGGAAGATGGTGAAGGGGAAACTGTTGTTGAGTTTGTTGTGAAAGATCAGCGGTGGTGCGGAAGAGCTGGCAAGGAACCCCTTTGCCCTGTTTGCAGGGTGCTTGCAGGTGAGGTTTCGATTATGCAGACTCACTGTGCAGGGCCCAAGCTATTGCTATGATTATTCTATTTATAATCTGCCTTTTTTCCTACTGTGAGGAACCCAAGGCGGCGTACAGAGCTCACAACGATAACAGCAACTCTGTGGAGTAGGTTGGGCTGAGTGTTTGCGACTGGCCCAAAGTGGCCTAGTGACCTCCATGGCTGACTAGGGACTTGCACCCAGCTCTTTCAGGTCCCTAGGCCAACACTAGCCAGCACACCACACTGGTTCTCAGAGTTAAGGCCCCCACCCCCTGTTAGGGTCCCTATGTGGATTAGACACCCTCTGCTTCCTCTCATTCAAATACTGTCTGATGTGGAACTTCATTCATGGAACTTTCAGGAGGATTCCAGAATTCCATCTTCCCCTTTCCTGTGTTTTCCCACCATTCCTTGCTTCTCTTTTTCTTTCCAGATAGCATCCATTAAGAAGGGAAAGATGGAGGAGTTTCACAATGCCTTCTGACTGGTAGCATTGAAAGCCCTCTGTGAAAATGCCCAGAGTCAACGTGCTTGCCCTGTCAGGACTGCTGTCAGGAAAGAGAGCTGAATCCCTGACTGGCATCAGTGCTTGGCAACCTCCTGCATGTGGCTGCAGCCAGATTCGGCTCACAGAGCTGGAGTTTAGACGACGCTTAACTCTTCTTTGGTTTGGCACTACATCTATGCTGTAGTTGGAGGAGCAGCTGCTGGAGCAAAGAGACTAAGCATTGCCATTCAGAATTGTACATGCCGGAGTGAATTCTGATAGACCCAAGAATTTGAGAGCTATGCCTTAAGGATATAGGACCTGCTTATGTTCAGGCTTAGGACATGGTTACATGAAGGAACGTCTCCTTCCATGTGTGCCTACCTGCCCCTTAAGATCTGGGGCAGAGGTCCTTCTCTGGGGGTCCTCCCTGAAGGAGATCAGGAGGGTGACTACCCAAAGAAGGGCCTTCTCTGCAGTGGCGCCCCAACTATGGAATATGCTCCCCAGAGAGGTTTGCCTGGCACCGATGTTGTATTCTTTTCAGCATCAGGAGAAACCTGTTTATTTTCCCTATGTTTTAAGGTTTGACTGTTTTTAATATGGGTTTTATTGTTGACTGGTTAATAATTTGATGAGGATGCTGTTTTCTTTTATTTTGTCTTAGTGTTAAACCATCCCGAGACTACAGTAAGGGATGGTCTAAAAAAAGTTTTAAATAAATAAATAAAGTGATCCTGCAGAATTGTCTAGGGTTGATCCTTCTGATGAATTCTGGCACTTCTCCCATGAAAAGGGAAGTTTGGTATTTCAAAGGTTTACTGCAGCATTGAAATATGAGAGCCTACAAAAATATCTTCATGGATGATTTGACAACCTTGCAGTTAGGTGAGCCTAATGGGGCAATCAGGGGACTGTCACTGAAGAAGTACAAACTGTCCGGCTTGTACCGTTGCTTTTTAAATGTATGCTGCCATTTCCCCACTCCAAATGAGGTACTCAGTGTGGCTAATACATCCAGGGGGGAAAATGACAATCAACTGCATCATTAAAATCCTGAAAGAAACTACAAAGCTGGCACTAAAAACAAACTCAGAGAAAGAACAACACACAGCATCCTAGCTCCTGGCTTGGAATATGTCTCACGGTCTTAAAACAGCTCGACTGCCTTCTGATATGCTCTCAGGGACAATTGCAGGGGTGCTGGTTTTGATTGTTAAATCAGTCTTCTCCAACCTGGAGCGCTTCAGAACTTTTCGACTAAAACTCCCAGCATGGCTGAAAGCTGGCCATGCTGGCTTTGTTGATGTGAGTTTGTGTCCAAACCATCTGGAGAGTACCAGCTTGGAAAAGGCTGCCTCAAATAGCCAGGAACAGACTGGAGGCCCTTCCACAGGTGGCTTGGGGTGACTGAGAATTGGTCTTTCTCTATTATACAGACCAACATTTAAGATACTCCCCTGGGTAGACTCACTTGGCATTGACCTCATTTCTTATCAGCAACAGGGGAAGACCTTTTCTTCCACCCAGGGGTCTTCCTTCATTTTATTAATGGTCTTAGCCAGCTTCTGCTGCTGTTGCTGCATCAGCTGAATTATTTATTACATGTTTCTTGTTTCTTGTTGCAATATAATTTTTATGGAAACCGTCTGGAAGCTTAACTTAAAAAGCAGCATAGAGATACCATCCACCAATAAACAAACAGTGTAACGGGGTTCTATCCACTTGGCAGTCCCTGGCTGTGTTCACATGCACTTTGCGTGTACAGGGACTACACAGACCATCTATCAAATGTGCATGAGTTGGGGTGGTACCAGCAGCCACAATCTCTCCCCTTCCTCCACGTCCATTCACTGCACATGCTCTGACCCTCCAAAGAGAGCTTTAGAGAAGAATATTACCAATTTAACAATAAGAAAAGCAACATAAGGGTTAGAATGCATTTTCCCGTTATGCTAGTTTGACACCAGCTTATTACACTGGTTGGATTTAAGGTACTTTATCACTCTTTTCTGCTCTGTGTTGTACCAGATATGTGATCGCCAAATTCAGCCACCTCTGGATTTTCAGTGACAGGATCAGCCTTGTTCTTCCCTTTCACAGCCATGGAGAGATGTGACCCTCTTTATCACACAGACCTAGAAGACTACAAATCAGATCAGTCTTTAAGTTAATGAGAAGGGCAAGCATGGAAAACAGACTTTGAAATGCTCTGTATCAATATTCTAAACCTAATTACAAAATGAAGCAAACTGCACATTAGAGTGTAGATTAAAATGCCAGGGAGCTCATTATTACAACATCCATCAATGATTCAAGAATACCAATGATGACTTAATAAAAAAAGACTCTGCCATGTCCTATAACTCAAGGCTTGAGTTTGTTTTTGGAAAAACAATAAAGACTACAACAACCCTATCTAAACCAATCTGAAAGTAAGCCCGACTGAACACAGTGGAGTTTATTTCTGTGTAGACTGAAACAGGCTTTTGACACCTGAGAGACAAGCAAATCTATTAGGGCAATGACAGGGGCGAGCAGAAGGCAGATGAGAAGTTAAGAGCCATGCCAGATCAGACCAAAAGCCCATCTAATCTAGCATCCTGTTGACACACTGTTGGCCCACGGGAAACCAAAAGCGGCAGTACCTCCAGCCCGCTCATGTTCCGCAGCAACTGGTGTACATAGATATAGCGCCTACTAGAGGGACCACACCCCATCAGGACTAGCAACCTTCGATATCTTTCTCCTCCATGAGTTTGTCTAATCCTCTTTTATAGTTATCCAGATTGGAGGCCATCACTACATCCTGTGACAGTAAATTGTAACTATTTGCTGTGTGAAGAAATATTTATTCTGTGCAGTCACACCACAGAATAAGCAAGTTGAAAAGCACTGGGGCCCAGTCAGATTCCTCAGGGAGCCCTTTCTATATATCCCTCCATTGTGGGAATGTAATAGTTTGTTGGGAATGAAAGTGGCAGATGGTCTTGGTGTGAGTTTCAAGGCTGGGGAGATTCAGAGTCTTCAGATGGACAGGATGGCCCTGGGAAGCTGGACTTCCAAATATCAAGATGGGAGGGATGGAGGCGATTATCTTAAGACCCCCCATCCAGGTATTCAGGTGGACTCTGAGAATAGCCAGGACCTGCAACTGGCAGGAGGGGGCATGGAGCAGGAACTCCAGGAGCCAAGCAAGCCTAGTGTTGCAAGCCATGTTTCCTCCCTCTGACAATGACCAGGCTTAGGCTGTTTTTGTTGTTTGGTTGAATTGTTTTTTCCAAAATGAATTTTATTGTTTCCAAACATAAATCATTCAGACAAATCTCTGAGCATACTTAGTGCAGTTTGTCGAACCTAATCTAGTGATTACTTCCCCAAACTCTCCTTATGAGCATGTTTGTGTCCCAACACACATGGGGAGGGGCACCATGGAAGCGAGCACAACTCTTTTCCATGTACTTCTTATCCACACTGAGCCCAGCTCTGAGGAAAGGGGCTGATCTCCATTTGAGGATCCCCAGTCTCAGCAGTTCCTCCCACTAGCTGTATCTCCATGCTGTTCCCAGGGTTTGTCTGGCTTGCCACCTCATCTGCCCTTGAGCAGAAACTCCTGTTTCTCCATTCCACTGAAATGCTCCTCTTCAGAATCTGAATCAACAAAAGTGGCACACCCAGCATCCCACGGGAATGCATACCAAAGCCCACCACCATGCCTGCCTTCAATGCCTAGTATGATTTTCGACTCCAATATGTGGTATCAGGGGAGAAGGACTAGCCAACTAGAGGGGCGGCATGCAGCTAAGAGGCTTGCCCACTCTAAAAGCAGGGAGCAGACTTAATCAAAAGGGGGATTAGTTGTTAGATTGGGTTCAGTGCACAACTCTGCACATGCTCAGAGACTCATTCTTTGTCAGTTGTGCTTACTGGATAAACATTGGGGGATAGGAAGCTTTTGCCAAAGAAGTCTGATGTTTTGAAAGTGTGAAGAGGGAAACTTAGCTTCCAACATAGTTATTCCTAATCTCCATTTTCTGGATTTTAACCCATTCCTGAGCTGTAAAAAGATCTCTCATTCCAGACTCCTAAATGTGCTCCTTGGTGAGAGACTTTGTCAAAGACTGTTTGGAAATCCAAGTAAACTATGTCTCCTGAATTACTCCTGTCCATATTTTTATTGATACTCTCAAAGAACTCTGAGATAGCTCTTCCATTTGCAGGAGCCATGATGATTCTTCTTCAGCAGATTATATCTTTCTATATGTTTACCAATTTAGCTGTAATCATTCTTTCAAACCATTTATCCAGAAGAGACATTAAAATAAATGGCTAGTAATTTCCCAGGTCCCCCTGGATCCCTTTTAAAAATTGGCATTACCTTGACCATTTCCAGGCCTCTGGCACAGAGGCTGATCATAGGAATATGCTAATTTTAAAAAAAAGATCAGCAGTTTCATATTTGATTTATATGAGGACTCTCGGATGGGTATCATCTGATTCTTAGTTTTCAATTTGTCAAAAGAACTTTGTCTCCAGAGAGCTTCAGCTGTTGGCCAGTATATAAATTATGTAAGTAAGTATTAAAATGTATCTATTTTGCTTGCTGAGAACACCTGTTTAGGCAACTTATCTGTCCCACTGTAAGGCAGAAAGCTGAACAGAGACAGCAGCGCCCAGATAGTACAGTCAATAAACTATATGACCAAATTCCAGTCACCAGCCAAATCCAAGTCATTATCCAGAGCAAGCCAGTGTCAAACCAGGAGCAAACAGGGCAGCAAGCAATGCACAGTCCAGATAGCAAGGCATGGTCAGAACAAGCCAGAGGTCAGGAGCCAAGAAGATAGCGCAAGAAAGGGATACTCCTGGAACAGGAGCAGGATCAAGGAACTGGAGCAACAGCAGACAGGATCCAGACACCACAGAGAGCTTCAGCACGTGGCGTTGCTGAGGCAGCTTCTGGAGGGAAGAGGCACTCCTTAAACAGCTCTTCCCCCAGGGCTCCCTAGTGACATCTAGAGTCTGGGAGCAATCCTGCAACTACCAGGGCTGTCATTCCGGCATTTGGCCAGCAGGACGAGCCCTGAAACTGCCCAGATCCTGACACCCACCTTTTCCCCAGTGAAGTCAGACAAAAAGAATTCATTCAGCATCTCTGCAATCTCCTTATAGTCCTTGTTTTTTTTAACAGGGCCGGCCTTGCTAAGCTTGGCAAGAGATACATGGTGCATCCAGGAAACTGGGGATCATGGGAAGGCAGTTCCCACAAGTATCTGCCTAGACAGTTTGCTGTGGTGCACCATAGTTGGCAAGGAGGTGTGTGGCTGGGAGAAACTACAGCGTTGTGAAGAAGTTCCTTTTGGAGCAAGACCACCATACAATCTTTAAAAGCCAAATGAAAATCTATATAGTCAGCTTGTGCATACCACTCAGGACTGAACAAGGCAATCAAACAGATCCAGTGTGGTGTAGTGGTGTAGTGGTTAAGAGCATGGGACTGGGACTCAAACGACCTGGGTTCGAGTCCCCGCTCGGCCATGGAGCCAACTGGGTGACTTTGGGCCAGTCACAGACTCTCAGCCCAGCCTACCTCGCAGGGTTGTTGTTGTGGGGATAAGCTGGAGGAGGAGAATGATGTAAGCTGCCTTGAGCCCTTTGTAGGAAAAAGGCAGGATATAAATCCAAAAATAAATAAAATCAATCAATCAATCCACAGAGACAATTCATACGCCACTGGCATTGAGTATACACATAAGGCAGGGATGTTACAAATTTTGTACATTCTTGCTAAGTTCTGAATCCAAAAATCTGGCTGATCTCTTTAGAAACAGTTTTTAAATACTGCCCCTGCTCATCACTGAGTATGAACCCCAAGACCCAGTTAGGAACAGACTGGCATAACCTCCAGTTCTATTATCTAGAAAGAGTTTGGATGAAAATAAGTGAAAGGGTGTAATTAATTTGCCGGAGGATTTCCTGGAGTAAGCTGCAATTTGCTTAGCCCTTTTCTGGCTTTCCTATTTTGCTAGTAATTTAAATTGTTGGGGGTTTTTTTATTTGTTTTTTTGTTTTTTTGGTGTATGTGTGTGTCACTTGTTATACAAAGAGGCATTTCAGAGCACTGATCTGGAAATGGAAGGTTGTTTAGCATGATTTCACTGGAAGCTTCTACAGGCTTCTCTAAGGGCATGATCCTTTCTCCATAGGCATGCAAAATTTCTAGTTTGCAAAGACATGTGAATAGCAGAGGAGACCGCTGTGAAATATGAAATTTGTCTTTAATCTGTCAATGGAAGTCCTCTTCAGAACAAAGGGGAAGCTTTGACAATGCAGCATGTAAAGCCACAAGGCTGTGCAATATATAGGATAAAGGTGAACAGAATGTAGATGTACACATTATATGGGCATAGGTTCTGGAAAAAGCACATTTCAGGAAAGAGAAGACTTTGGCTGAAGCAGCCAAAACCATGGAGTACAGCGATTAAGTGAGGAAAGAGGAGCAACCACAGAGAAAGAACAAGGGGCCTCCATCCAATAAATAAGAACCAGTCTTAACATTCGAAACAAGCACTGTATGTTACTGTATGACAAGCCTGCATATGCTGCATTTTCAGAATAACCACAGAACAACCGCAAGTGTCACGGCTACATCTTCTTTCAGATTAAACAACAGTGCCGAAAATCCTGCGCATAAAAAATCCAGTTGCACTCACATCAGAAGAAGACAGAATGTCAGAAGAAGAAGAAAAGATGATATAATTCTCTAATGGACTGAGAGAAAACAGAAAATGGAGGGAGGTGATTCCTCTGACGAACATTCGGGGAGACTCTTTAGTCACTGCAGGGGCTCGAATGGTGGCGAAATAAATCTTTCTTCACTAATGCATAGCTGTAAAAACTAGGGAAAATGGCAGACTATGGTAGCTATCTGTGTGATTAGTACCCCTCTGAACATTGCCATGCAATTCGTGTATCAAAATACACATTTAAATACTATTTGCAGAGAAAATAGTGCAGAGCCAACCCTACATATAAATATGTATTTTGAGATAAAACACACATTAAGATGTGTGTCTGGGGAGCACTGTTTGAAATATTAATTTATATTAATTTATACATTTATGGCTCACCTTTGGACCCAAAGAGGGTTGCCAAGGCAATTTACAGCTTAAAAGGCAGATGAAATAGAATTATAGGTTTGGAAAAACCTGCAAAGCTGAAATGAAACAGGTTTTCCTTTAAGGGAGCCCTTTTCTCTGTTGCCCTCACCTGCCACATCTAAATTCTGTTCAAAGCACTGCTGCCAAAATAATTCACTTCTGTTGCTCAGAAAGCATGATGCACCTCCTCTGCTGCTAATGGCTCACATTCCTGGAGATTCTTCTTGCAGAAAAGGAGGGGGATTCTCTGCACTCAGAAGACTAGCAAGTCACAGAAATGGCCAGGTTAAACCTCCTCTCCCTGACATCCCATTTTCTAAGTGAAGGGGCTTTGGAATGGGGGTATGGAGGAGCATTCCATGATGTATGTTCCCCCACCACCACCACCACAATACACTCATGCAGTTGTACAATTTAAGCACTGGTGCATCACTTGCAGGAGAATTAAAACCCTGATAAAGAGAGTCTGGACCATGCAGTTCCTCACTGACATTCATAGAATCAGAGAACACTAGAGTTGGAAGGGGCCATGAAGACCATCAAATACAACCCCTGCTGTTGCAGGACACCATGTTCCACCATCCCATTCTGATGAGTGTCGCCTTGAATGTCTCTAGTGTGGGAGAGTCCATGACCTCTCTAGACAGCTGGTTCCACTGTTGCATTGCTCTGAAACTGAGGAAGCTTTTCCTGATGTCCAGCCTGCATCTGGGTTGTTGCAGCTTGACTTGATTATTCTGTGTCCTACATTCTGGCATCAGCAAGAAGAGAGCTTGACCTTCCTCTTAGTGGAAGCCTTTGAGGTTCTTATAGAGGGATATCATGGCCCTGCTCAGCCTTCTCTTCTCAAGGCTGAACATGCCCAGTTCCCTCAATCTCTCCTCATAGGGCAGTGTTTCCAAACCCTGCATCATTTTTGTTGCCCTCTGCTGGACCCTTTCTAATTTACCTGCATCTTTCTTAAATCTCGGTGCCCATACATTCGTGCATGTATGTTTTATAGCACCCAACCTTGCAGGTACATCTGAGCTAAAAGGAGCAGGCAAAGAACAGATGGCTTGCTTTGCCTGCAAATTACGTCTGAAACACAATCAGCCCAGAAGCAATGAATGGTTTCCTCTATGAACTCTCAAATTTGTGTGACTGTAAGTCACTTTAAGCCCAGTGAAGTCCAGTGATTCACACCACTGGAAAGCTCCATGATCTGACTGGTCACCTCTACGAGAAGGCTTTTTCCCACTTCATAGGAAGCAGTGCAATGCACCGGTACCTGAAGGCTGTAGCACTCTAAGCAATATAAATACTGACAAATGAGAGCTGTTTGCTGAACAATCAGAGAGAATTGCTCTGAGGCAAACTTATCCAAGCAGAGCAAATGCAGTGACCCTCTAGTGCCTTTTCTTCCTTCCCCATCTGGAACAGCAAAGCTGAGCTTCAACTCTGATTAACCATTCAATAATCTTGTAGGAAATCTTTGGGATAAGCTAGAGCATTTCATCATTAACAGCAGCAGCTGCAAATCAAAGAGAATGGTTGTTTGGCCCTGGTGTATATAAACATATGCCACCTATTTTCACAAATAAAAACCTTTTATATTACAAAGACATTATTGGCTTTGCACTGATCTTACTTGGTGCATACCTTTCCCATTCATAATACATTTGACTGGTTGGTTGCATGGTTGGATTCGGGAAACTCAGGGAAACTTGCAATCATGCAGTAATACAATCTTGATTCAAATAATTACTTAAAGGCATTAAAAGTGAGATGAAGAATGCAGTTAACAGAAAAAAGAAACACCCAGCTGATCAGACCCGCTTCCACACCAAAGCCTCTCCTAGCAGGGAGCACCCCAGCCTGGGAGCAGCTGCTGAGAAGGCTGCTTCACATTGCCATGAATTGTGACTTTGGTGGACGGCCAGAAGTGCCTCTCCAGAAGACCGTGGCACAAATGTGTAGGCAGCAATGCTGCGGTGCCCGGGGGGTGGGGGCACATGCTCTCTGCAGCCAGCCCACATCAGCTGTGCAATGGCAGCTTTCTGGACTGGCTGAAGGCTCCAAACCATTTTCCAAAGCAGCTTCGCCCTGTTTGTGACAGTAGCTCCAATGGGAAGCTATGAAGGCATGTGAGACTCTGGCCAGATCTGATGCCTCCAGGAACAGATGTAGGTGACACTGTAGACTCGGCAGTGAAATGCACCGTGTGCCCAAAATGTGTGCCAGAGTTTTCAGGATGAGTGTCTACAGTGCCGAGGGCCCATCTGCTAACCAGGTGCACCCTCCCTTATTCGAAATCAGCATCAATGTGCATCTCCTCATCCAGCTCTTTATTGACATCAGGCACTGCCTTACAACCAGAACAACTTCCTTATATTTGGTTCAAATGGGAAGAATGGTCTGAGTGTTGTCAGAATGCGAGTGGTGCTTAACCCTAAAACCCTGAACATTCTCGCCCAGTGATAAACAGCATATGGGATAAGATGGAACCCAAACAGCTAGGGTGCCAAAGATAAATAGTAAATCAATAAAGGGGACCTCCCCTCCAGCGCTACCTTCTGAAATCACCCTGTGGAGAAGAGGCCCAGCCTTCTCCAGGGACAGCATTCCCAGCCAGACAGTTAGTTCAGATTCAGAATGTGAGATAAATGGTGCAGAAGGGAGGAGGAGCTGGCAGGTGACTCTGAAAAGCCCAGGTGAACCAGCGAGTTTCGCCCGGCAGCTACTGAGAACCAACCTGTCTTGGGTGCAGGGGAGACGCAGGAAGGAGGAGAGTGAATTCCTAGACCAAATGAGGTGAAACCAGGCCACATGGGTGGACCACAGACATAATGCTCAGTGTTCCCACCATTTGGCCAACAGCCGTGACCCACCCTGAGGTTGGAGTCAACACTGAAAAAAAGCAAAGGAGTAGAAGGCCATTTTAGTTTGGAAGCAGCTCCTCACCTGGGCTGTTCCCACAGTTTAGAGGGGGATCACTTTGATTTATGCGACTGGTTAGGTAAGCTGTGTTAGGAATTTGAGAACATAAAAGTAAAAAATGTATACAAATAGGGCTAGCACAAAGCATTTTTGAAGCAGAAATCCCGTTTGTCCTCACAGAGCATAAAGCAACAGGAAGCTGTCCTGCACAAGCCCCAGTGAAATGAAGGGAGGCATCGTGCGGGTGCAGCGGGAGTCACATACGGGAGCAGTTGTTAGGCACCTGTGCCCACTCGGTAAAAACTTTTGGGTGATCCCCTTCCTTCCTAAAACTGCAAGATCGGAGAGGCCTTCAGCACTGAAAAGCCACAACGGCTGGGCTGTGGTTGCAGACCCATAATGCACATTTTGAAGAGCGTGTAGTGAGTGGCTTAGTGTCGCCACTTGTTTACATCCCTAAAACAGTAGGGCTGCAATGCCATGCGTCATTTTAATTGTTAACAATATTTGCTTATTTAACTGGCAAGGGCGACTTCTTTTATATTTTATATTTTTTATTTATTTTATATTGTTAATTTTAATTTTATATTGTTATTTTTGTATTTTATTGTATTTTATTGTGTTGTAAGCCGCCCCAAGGCTTCGGCAAGGGGCGGCATAGAAATGTTATAATAATAATAATAATAATAATAATAATAATAATAATAATGCCTGCTGACCTGGGGCTAAGTCCCACAAAACGCTGAGGGACTTGCATCTCAGCAGCAATTCTTCTGTAAAAAGGTGCAATGAAACGCTTAGCTTTTCTTCCCATCTTTTTAAAATTTTTCCCTTCCTGAGATCAAGATGAACCACACTGAAACATTCATTTTCTTCACCAACAGCAAAGAGCAACACAGTTAGTCTGCCTGTTAGCCAAAAGTCTTCCAAGGTGGAAGGACTTCCAGTCTTGATGAGTGCAAACCTTTGCATGCCTGTTCAGAAGTGAGTCCCATAGAGACAAAAGGAAGCCTGTTCTCCCAAGAGGCATCATTGGTCTGCCCTGGGTCAGTTGTTGAGCATCATTCCCAGACTCTCCAGTGAGGGTGGGCAAAGGTTACAGAAGAGGAAGCAAGGCAGGTTAATCTCTCCAGCACTCTCAAGCAACCCAGTAAACCCATTCAAAAATAGACCACGCATGCAGTTCCAGTGAATTCCACATTACCGAGTTAATCCGTGCACTAATTCTATCAAAGCACAGTGCTTTCGGGGATTTATGATTGTGACGCTCAATATGTTAAATGTCACCACTGAAAGGTTTTTAAAACTGGTTGTTAATTCCCCTTCACTCTGTAATAATAGGGAGGGTATGGCCACTATGCAGATGGGAAAGTTAGATTAAAATGTTAATAGGGTTTCTGTTCACAGCTCTGAGGCCTTTGGGAGATGAATTAGCAAATAAATGTGGTCAAGGCCAAAGAGAATTTCTTAAAAGGTTGATTTAACTTTTTGATTTAGCTTCTCCACTAACCACAGCACTAAAAGGGGAGATGGAGATATTTCAAGGGAAGGCAACTTGGTCGGGGCCAGAAATCACACTAGGGGAGGGGGGGAGGGGGGGAAAGATTGAGAGAGAGAGAATACAATCCTTGAATCATCAGAGCCCTAGTCAGGTGCACAAAGGCGTGTGTGAGGTGAGGGTGCAGATGCCCCGGGGGCTTGCTCACATCACCTCCCACCTTCCTGTGTTCAGCAGGAAAGTCCAGAGAGGTGTTCTGGGCACAGGAATGCCTTGAAGGCCCCCCTGTAAGCAGAGGGTTCTCAGTCCTGGGCTTCCAGTTCAGGGTGGGGGGGGGAGGAGGCAAATGCCATCAGGCTCCTCAGCTATACATGTCCTCACAGCTCCTCTCCAATGCCTGAATGGGCTTCTGTGTCTCCAAAGAAGAGTTTGTAGGAGCTCCACTACAGCTCAGCAGGAAAGAGGGAACCAAGGCCAAGAGAGCCTCATTTACCATTTTGTCTGCCTGGTTATACCCGGGATACACCCCCCTCTTCCTTCCCACTGGAAGGCTGGGAACGCTGCACTGCTCCCGCAGGTGTGACCCCTCCTCTTTGCCGGCTGTGGCCTCTTGCTGCCCCATCACCCTTCCCTCTCACCACCTGCAGGATCTTTCTGTGGAAGGAACTGGTAAGAATTGCCAGAAGCTGGGCTCATCTTGGATCCCAAAGAGGCAAAACTATTCTGAGTTCCCTCCTGTATCCCTGGCCAGCTCCCTTGCGTTAATTTGACCCAACCTCCCGGTCACAACCAGGCAGCAAACAGGCAGTGCAGCCAAATAATGGGGATGATTTATCCCACCATTAGGCTGCTTCAAGTGGCAGAACTTTGGGGGATCAGTGAAGACAGGGATGGGTGTCTGTATCGAGCAGTGAGGCTTTTTAAGGGTCGAAGGGTTGGAAGGGAAAGGATTTGGTGCTCTGCTTCATGCACTAAAATGCTTTGGTTTGTCATTGAGGAGGAAGCCATGAGAAAACCAAATCTATCAATAGAAGGCTTTTATGCCTACAAGGGTTGCGTGAGAGACATGTCCCCAACAGATCAGCTCTGCTGCAGAAATATGTGCCTGATCGGTCTACTTAAAATATGGCAGATTATCCAGCTGAATTCCTTTCCTTCTGGAAAAACAGTGGCTACAAATAGTCTTTGTTTGTGAAAGTTTTCCAAACCTTTCTTGACACTCCCTGGGGGCCGTATTGGGACAGGAAGCTTGATACCCAGGGACACGCCATGCCCTCAGCCAGCGCAGAACAGGAGCTGAAGGAGTCACCCGAGCAGAACGCTTACCAGAAGTGACACAGAGCACTGCAAGGGAAAAGCAAGCGCTCCAGCGTGGACAAAGTGGCTTGTGGAGCAAAAAATTGGAAACGATGGCCATCTGCAGAAGGGTGAAATGGAGAATCCCAGTAAACTGATCGCTGTGGCTCTGGAAATGCTTTCTTTAAAACTTGCCACCAGAATTGTATTTTAAAGTATCGTTCTTATGTGTTTTTGCTCTTAGGTTTTTTAAATAATGTGACGTCGTTGTAATTTTAAGACTTGCATTTTTGTGTACACTCTTAGTTCAGAAAGATGTGTCATAAACATATCAATGATGGTCATTCGGTTAAATAAATTTATTTGTTCTGTACATAAAATACCGGACCTTTTAAGTGAAGGACAGTTTCAAACAACAGATGAGATTTTTGTAAATTTAACCATAAAACTGTGACTACCACAAAGAGGTGTCTGAAAATTTATGTATCAAACAGGAGCATTAGTTCAAG
This sequence comes from Varanus komodoensis, assembly GCF_004798865.1. Classification (NCBI taxonomy): domain Eukaryota; kingdom Metazoa; phylum Chordata; class Lepidosauria; order Squamata; family Varanidae; genus Varanus; species Varanus komodoensis. The sequence continues at coordinate 22,710,613 of NW_025336480.1, read as the reverse complement.
TTAACATGCAAATGTAGCTGGACTGAAACTTGCATTAACTGTACTCAGCATAATCATTGGTGAGGGATGATGGAGGTTGTAGTTCAACTATCTGAAGAGGCTCACATTATCCCTGCATTAGATAAGGGCTGGGTTTAACTGCAACTTCTCTTAAATAGCTGTTACTGCTGACCCTAGAGATAAATCACCTCATCTGGTACTGTTAGGTAACATTAGGCTCTGGACTTAATGGGGGAAGCAGCCTCTTTAGACCATAATGCTTGCCACTTCCCTTCCTTCAAAGCGTATCAATCCAGACCAGCTACATTTGGGGTCCCACCTGCTCCTTGTGTTATCCTGTAGCCCACAGTTTTTCAAACATGGTGCCAGTGGTCTGAAATGTTCATCTTGTTTTCATAGTTCTTGTCAGCCACTTAGAGGCTTCCTTTCAGAAGGAAAAACAGGGTACAAGCTTTAAATGCATATGAAAACTGAAACTGTGTTGTTGGAATTCACCCTTGACCTTGACAGAAGAAGTTGGACTAGAATCAGAGGAAAGTGGAGTGAAAATTGGCAGAAGAAACTTCAATAATTTAAGATCTGCAGATGATACCAAATGGGCAGAAAGCAGCAATGACTTGAAATGACTCCTGGTAAAAGTGGAAGAAGGAAAGCAGGACTGCAGCCGAATATTAAGAAAACAAAAATCATTAACTGCAGAAGAATTACAGAACTTTACCTTTAACAATTAAGAAATTGAAATGGTGAAAGATATTACATCCCTTGGCTTAGTCACCAGTACAAAGGGAAACTGTAGTTAAGAAATTCAAAGAAGGTTGAGACTTGGAAGGACAACAGTGAAGGGACTAGAAAAGATCATTAAGAGTAAGGATGTTTCAGTGGAGACCAAGAGCACCCACGCCTGATCACTATGTATGGCTGTGAAGGCTGGACCGTGAAGGAAGCTGACAGGAAGAAAATTGATGTGTTCAAAACATGGTGCTGGAGGAGAGCTTTCTTAATATCCTGGAACAAGAGAAAGACAAACAAGTGGGTCCTCCATCAAATCAAGCCACAAGTTTTCCTAGAAGCAAAACTGAGGCTGCCATACTTGGGGAACATCATAAGAAGGCGAAACTCACCAGAGAAGTCAATCATGCTAGGGAAAATTGAAGAAAAAGGAGTCCAACTATGAGATGGATTGACTCCATAAAGGAAGCCACAGCCTTGAACATAGAAGAGCTGACCAAAGCTGTCATGGATAGGGCATTTTCAAGAGTGTCCATGCATAGGTTGCCTTAAGTCAGAAAGAACCTGACAGCACATGACGTCAACAACCGCACATCATCAGCAAGAGCCCTTGACTGCAGCAAGTTCAAGACGCATGGACATGCTTTGCTAACTAACAGCAGTGGACTGGGACTTTGAGGCGGAAGGTCCTGGGTCCTGCAGCTCCCAACCCTCCCAAACAGCTTCCAAACATTCCCAGAGAGTGGTAGGTCATGGCAGAAGCAGAAAGAGACCTGGTGTCAGCACCTGGGTTAATATGGCCGCCCCAGATCTCTCACTGGCTGTTATGATCGCTGCAGCATCCTTTCTTCTTCTTGTTGAATAGAGGTAAGAGTCTGGGGGCAGGTGTCTGGGCAGGCACATGCTCCCTAGCATCCATACAGCCATTGCATCCAGGGTCTAAAATTATTTAACTGCAGCACTGGCCCAGAGTCACAAATTAGAATGAGACCTTCCTGTTGCAACTACAACAAAGAGGAGTGTCCTCAACTCAGGCTTTCTTAAAAGGGAGCTAGTCTTCATACTGAGCAGCAAGATTTTTTTTTAACCAGGATCATCTATGCTTCCAATGGTGTGTGTTGTGGCAAAGCGCACTTGCTCCCGGTTATATTTTCTGACCATGTACCCAGAGGCCAAGAGGATGGATACACGTGGATGCTTTCAATCATGAATAACAAATGTTTGCCGTCTCTGAAACTAGGACACACTGTAGTGCATACATTTGTGGTTTGTAATGCAAGAATGCCCCACTCTGTTCATAGAAAAGATGGATCTTCCATTCAAAGAATATTCGTGTTGGGAGAGAAAGAGATATTCAGGCTGGGTGGACCAGCACATAAGTTCTCTTTCATCTCCTTGTTCTTTTTAAGAATGTTGGATCCAGAATGGAATCCATCAATGGAAGGTTGTTTCTGCCAGTGGGAAGCTTCTGCCCTATGCCTCCCCAAAATCTGCTTTGGAGGCCTGGGGGACCACCCAAAACAGTAAGGGGTACTGGAGGGCACAGAGGGAAAGGGGAACAAGTAAAATTCACCTTGCTGCCTTCTACCACTGGGAGCTTTCTGGTTGAAAATCCGCTTAGGAGATTCTCCAACCAGCAGAAAAGAAGCTGGATTCAACTCAAACTGTTTTAAGATAAATTCAAGTAGCAATGATCAAGTCAGAAAAAGAACAGAGTTTAATAGCATCTTCTAGTTTTAATTGCTTATACTAACAGATTACATTACAGTTCTAAGCATGATACAGTTTACCAGGTGATGTTATTTGTCCCTTATATTTCTTCATTCTTTCATTCATCCATTCGTGCATACAGTTCATTTCTAAACCACCCAATAAGCAAAGTTCCAAGGATGGTTCACAGCAATGTTATGACTTGCAGTATTTCCCCAAGAATTCAGGCTGACATTTTTTTTCCAGCATACTGTTTAGGGATGTGAGACTTGGCAAAACTCAGAATGTATTTTCCCAATTTTCTGTCATGTGCTTCTCTGAAAGGTATGCATTCCTCTCCCATTGATTAAAGTGTATTTGCATACATCATTCAGAAACATGCATGTGCACGTTTTTGAGCATATGCATGCTGTTGAAGGCAGATTGTTTCCAAGTCCAAGTTTGGTCCAGAAGATGTGGACTGTGTAGATCCTGGTTGAAAGAAGCTAAAATGGATTTTCCATAGACCCCTAGTGCATCCTTTTAAATTGGAGATGCTAGGGATTAAATTTAGGATCATCTTGATCCAAAGTATGGATTCTACAGCTGAAAATGGATCCTTCCCCCAAAAAACCACTGAGTTTAGGCTAGTTGGGATGTGGGTTTGTGAACTCAATCCATGACCCCAGTAAAAATTCAATTCAGCGAAAAATATCAGTGAAAAAGCACCAGGTAAGTAGGTGTAATGATGCATGGGAGGGAGTGCTTTTCCAGCTCAAATTACAATTTAAATGAGAAAAAATACAGGAGGCCAAAATTTGGGATGGATCAAGCTATTTTTGGCCCATGTAAGTTTGCACATGTTCTCTCATGGCTTGTGCCATCCCGTTTCTGCATTCATCTGTGATTTAAACAGCACCTTATGAAAGCTCACATCATTTTTAGAGTATCACAGAATTTACATTTTTGTAAGCATTTAGCCTAAAATAAAAATGTTGGTATTCATTTTATCCTAAAGTACACTGTTCTAGATATATTTTAGTCCATTCTGAGATAAGAAAATGGAAGTGTAAGAGGATTTGAATCTGAAGTCCAGAAGGTGCAGGTTAGATTGCTTTCCTTAAAATTGTAAAGCAAACAATATTGTAAATCATTCCTTGGTTTCTATGCTTACCTCTTTTTCCTATGAACACTCTAAGTCACTGTCCTGAGCCAAAGAATGATGAAACTTGGCAACATGTCTGTTGGTGAACTTGAATGAAGAACAAAATCACTAGAATTTTCTGGACTACATACTACAGAGGGAAAATCCTTTGGAAAATATCAGAATAAAATCTTATTTCATAAGACATTAACTCTGGGAACTACTACTGATTTGTGGAAGATTCATACAGAAGCAGTATATACTTCAGCAGGCCGTTGTGTAGCAGCCTCTAACCCTAGAAGTTTTATGCTGTCATATGCTTTGTAATCTTGAAATTCAAGTAAAACTAATATGTGGGTTCTAAACACATAATCCAAAATAAGCTTAGTTGCATGCAGTGATGGGCAGATGCTGGAATATAATGGCCTGACTATCAACTGGGACCCCACTTGAATATTCTCCTGCTGGGTGTCATGCAACTGAAGGGAAGGTGTACTTTTGTTGAGATCGTTGCATTTCAAGGATAAATCCTTCACTGGCACCCAGGGTACTTGAATCCCTGGCCTGCAGAAATATTTCTGCAGCTGAGCTAGACATCAGAATATCAGATCAGTTGTGCCTAAGAATGGCCTTGAAGAAAGATGAATATTTGCACCGGGCATTCACATGCAAAATGCAGCAAGCCCACTTCAGCATTCCTACTGGCATCCTCCCTGCCTTTGGAGATGATCCATTTTATTTTTCCTGTTCAAATATTATGCAGAGCATATTCCTGCACCACCGAGATGGTATGTATGTATGTATGTACGTATGTGTGTGTGTGTGTGTATGTATTTAAAACATTTGTATGCTGCCCAATTGTGCCACAGCACCTCTGGGCAACTCACAATCACATTTAAATTTTCCTTTTCTGACACCTACAAATACAGGAAGCTGATGGATACCAAGTCAGATCTTTGGCCTCCTCACTCAACAGCACTGTACCCCTCAGCTGAGACAAAATTCAGTCCACTTGGGGCTCCAGTTTGGCCCCGTAGGCATGGCCAGGCTTCCTTTCCCTGTCCTGGCCCCCTTTCTCCAAGTGCCAATCATGTGGTGGTTTCCTAGCTTTTGTGCAGGGATTTCCCCCTTATTCTTAGATTTATGAGCACCTTCTAAGGCTTAGCCATTGGCAGTGGGGAGGTATGAACTTGGTTAAATCCATTTCATTTGCATTCCACAGTGCCTTTTGTTCCATCTTCCACTCATTGATGGAATTGGATTCACACAAATATAGTCACATACATTTGTGCAATGTCACACTTCAAAAATGTACAAATCCCCCTAAAATGTGCATTTTCAAGCTTGATCTATATGGAGAAATGCTCATTTTGGTCAGCGCTGCTGCTGCTGCTGCTGCTGCTGCTGCTACCACTTCTCTATTAGAAAATTGGCAGAAAATTACAGATTTGTTTTTTTAACTGTGCAAGTCCACAGAATCCATGTGATCTAGGAAAAGCCTGTTCTCAGTGGAATCCAAGGATTCATAGACACCCAAACTTATTTCCATCTATTGAGGATTAACTCCCTAACTGCAAATAAAAGATTAAAGTATTTGGGATATTTAGATCCCCTCTTTAGGATCTGTCCCACCTTTCAGGCTCCAAGTTTTTTAGTGCATATATTATATTATATTATAATTTCCAGAATTAGCTTCTGTATAGCCTAAATTGCCTGATCCTGCCTAATCTTGGAAGCTAAGCAGGGTCAGGCCTGGTTGGAATCTGGATGGGAGACTTGAGTCCTGCATTGAGCAGGCAGTTGGACCCAATGGCCTGCTAGGCAACTTCCAACTGTATGATTCTATGATTCTATGGTAAGAGTTTCTACAAAATTGAATATGACCCACAGACTGGAAGAAATGAAACATCCTTGCCTTCATTGGCTGCAAGGACTTCCCAAGGGCTTAGATCGGGTCCTTCTTAGTCATACTTGGAGATGCTCGGGACTGAAGGTGGGTCCTTCCACATGCAGAGCAGCTGTTCTACACTGCGGCTGTGGCTCTTCTCCAAAAGCATCGCATCTGCTGAAACAGAAGACAAGGGTGGAAAATGGAAAAGGCTTGTTTGGAGCAGGCACTGCTTGTGCTTGGCAACCCTCTCGCTATGATACACCTGCTTTGTAGGAAGGGAATCTACAAAATCAAAATCAAAATGGGAAAAATAAATCAGGAGGAAAGATAATCTGATATTGATGGTTGCTGTGTTAAGCAAAAATAGAAATAGACAATATATTTGCAGATTCTTTTTCCTTGTAGTCTCACATTGCTGAATGAACTGTTTTCAGATTTTTATGTATTTTGTATTTATTGTTCAGCATATTCTACAAGTATACATCCTCTGGCATTGACATATTAAGAGCCCAAATCAATGAATTCACTTGCCACTGTGACTGTTGTCAAAATGTATAACAGTGTTTCATATAAATCACTAGCTTGTAGGAAGACTTGTCATTTCTTACTGAAAATAAAAATTGCTGGCCAATCTGTTCCAGCTGTTTGAACAAGTTAGAGGATCAGCAGTTTTTCTAAATTGCTTTCTGCAATTTAACACTGGGATATTTCACTGTTCCTAAACATACAGCCATTCATTAAGCATAATCCATTCAGATACCTGAAAACATAGTTTACTAAAGGGATTGCCTTTGTATTAGAAATGTGTTTGCACGCCTGCCAATTTGTGGCTCATAAAACAAATCTCCTGTGCTCTTGTGGAAAGGATCCCATCACACCACTCTATCCTCCCAGAACTCCTGGGGGAGTCATTGCATCCTCTTTTGCCCACATCCAATATTACTAATCCCGATTGACTTGGTACTGCATCATAAAAGCCAATGACTTTAGAGGGCACTGCTTGATTCAGGCATAACAAAACCCTACCTATTCATACTCTAAGAATTATGGGTGGACAATCAACATGCGTAGGAGAAACAAAAGCATCCTGTGCTGATTCTCCAGTTACGGAACAAGAGAATAAAAGGTGTTCAACCCTTAAAATTACGTCTGTTACCCTTGCTACATTCACTTGCTCCACACGGCAATACACATGTTCTTCTCTTGCTTGGGCTGCACCATGGGTTTCATTGTTGACCCCCAGTATGTCCCAAGTTTATAATAGGATATGTCTAGACTAGCCCTCCCAATCTGGTGGACCCTGCAGATGTTTTGGACTCCCTTCAGCCACTGGCCAACATGGCCAATAGTCAGGAATGCTGGGACCTGTACCCCAAACACCTGGGGGACACAGGGTGAGATCCAGAAGCTCCTAACTGGGCCTCCTTTAGGAATTATTAACCCTTAAAAATACCTGGATGGACTATATGTTAAGGATGGTTCACATGAAGCTAAATTTGGATATTGGAGCACTCCATAGCAGCTATGCATGTCATTTCTGAAAGAAAAAAATAAGGCAGTATCAGGGAGTAGAGAACAGAGCAGGGGGACCAGGGACCAGGGTTGCATGGGAGTTCGTGGAATCTCTCTCTCCAGTGTTCGCAGACTTTCTCACAGACTCAACCCTGGCCTAGAAAACAAGCCAATCCAAGGGGAAGCCCATGCTCCCACAGCCGCGCATGGGCAAGCAGCACACGCTGCAGGAGCGGGACCTCGCCTGTGCAGGGGCTGCACAGGGTCCAATTCCCGGCTCACCAGGAACTCAGACTCACAGCCACAACAAAGTGGACCAGAGTCCAAGAAGGTGAGCCCAGGGGATCTGATGGATGCCTAGGGCCAAATCAGATTCCTCACACATCCCTTCTGGAGACTACATGTATCCCAAGGAGCAGGTGAAATGTACAAGTCTTCCGCTTTCCTCAAGCCACGGCCTCCTGCTGCTGCTGCTGCTAGTTCTGGTGCCCCACCTCTGCTGCTGTTTGTGCCTTTGCCCAGCGGGGAAACAAAGTGCACCCTCTCCACCAGATGTATTGAGCGTGCCCAGCTTGCTTTTCACAGAGGGGCCACAGTCTGCACAGCTGCAGGGGAAGGGCCCTTCGGCTCACCCCAAAGGCTCGTGCCTCTGCCCCAAGAGGCCTTAAATAGTTGTAAGTGGAGCAGAGAAAGAGGCAGACCGCCTCAGCCAGTTGTTCCAGCAGGCCCTACCCCAGGTGTCAGCTAACAGCAACATTTTCTCTTCTTTATCTTACTCTAGAGCAGGGGTCTCAAACTCAACTTCCCTGGGGGCCGCTGGAAGTAGAGTCTGGGTGAGGCTGGGCCGCATCAAGCGGTGGTGGTGGGCCGCTCATCTGGAGGCCGGCCCAGGTGCCGCCGGCGCTTTGAAGGCCGCAGGGCCCCTCCCCGTGCCCCGCCCGTCCCGGCAACGGGCCCGTGGGCCACGAGTTTGAGACCTCTGCTCTAGAGCAAACGGGGGTGGGGGAGACTTACTAAATCTCAGTCCTCCCTTGATCTAAGATCTTTTTCTGCACACAAGGTTTTGTGCATGTGTAATATCAAGCTGCATCTTGGGAGCCTGAATCTGTCATTGTGAAATCCAGCGTGATGCCTCATGTCCCTCTGTAATTTGTTGTTTCCCAGTGGCCTTCCCATGTCACGGGTATTAACCATCACCAATGGGAATATGGAAACGCATAGATCTCAAGCTTCTTTGGACATGATTGGTTGATTGATGCCAAGAGTGGAAATGCTGGGCTTTCTCTTCTGATAGAAGAGGGTTAATCCAACCCACTGAACAGATGTGTAGCGATGGCAAAATTTGGATTCCGACTGCACATGCTCAGAAGCTCACAATCTATTCTGATAACCACATTGTAATTAGCAATCCAAGTTCATTGCAAAGGAGAGCATTATGAATGCACAAACTTTAACCAGCGTGGTAAATAATTATGACATTTGGCAGCATCTTTGCTTTAAAGTAAAGTGTCCTTTGGCTCTCTGTTTTGTTTATTTGGCACAGTGCCTTGCACACCCTTTATAAATGTGCAGGAAAACCAAGGGCTGCAGCAAACAAGTTCACTCTTGAGTCCATTAAGTTATCTTGGTACCTAACCAAGATTCCTCTCCACAGGCAATCTTCTCTAGAGGACTATCTTCTAAAAAAGAGACCCTTTTTGTTTACAAATATCTGAGCTATTCAGTCTCAGTAGTCACTGAAAATTATTTGACAGGGCAAGCATTGAGGTACTGGAAGCCAAGAGAGAATAACGGAAGAGAACTGAGCTTTGGGCATGGACATCAATGAGCTAATAAATTCATAATAACAAGATATATCTAGAAATAGAACATCAGAATCCCCAGTCACAGAAGAAATAAATAGTGCATACTAGACCCTGACAAATTTTCAATCCTAACTCCATCAACTTTTCTTGTTTATTCAAATGAGCTGTCCAGAGATCTCAAGCACTGCAGTACCAAATAATATAGTTTGACCAGTAAGTTCAATATTTGTTCAGCTGAGTACTACTCATTTCTAAAAGGCAGCCAGTTATAATAAATTGATCCTTATACGTACAGTTGCAACTTCCACTGAGGAGAAGTTTTAATGAACTTTTAATTTGGAATCATACTCATCAGTTTCTGAGCAAAAGTTATCTTGAATGTTACACTGGGCAAATCCAGTGATTTGGCAAGCTTAGTCATGAAGAAATTTGCCTAATGTTATAGTTTAGAATATGATATTAGCATCAGTGGGAGAATTCTCAACTGGATTATCACTTCCATTCAAGCACAACTAACCCTTTTCTTATGCTAATAAGATGTCTTTCCTATTTCCCCATCTCATACTTAATGAAAGAAAACACTTTTCTTAACACACACTGCTTGCTATTGGCACTGTATATGCTGTATATTTTTAGAATTCATTTGGGAGAGTTTGTTTTCTCATGTATTCACACTTTGAAGAATACTTGTCTATCTTCACATGAGCATCCTAAAGCCAGGGGCTTTAGGAGGGAAAGAACTGGAAGGAAAGGAAACATTTCACCAACAAAAGATCTCAATGTAACATTTGATCTTAGTGAAAAGGCCAAGAGGGGCTTTGATAAGCACTGAACTATATCAGCCAATTGTTGATGGTGCAATGCTGCTAATGCTTCTATTTTTCATTTATTTTGGCCATGCCCAATGGCAACTTTTTGAGGGGAGGAGATAATAACTCAGACAAATTTTATAATGGAATATTCTTTAATAGTCAATGATAGGCATGTCTTTCTTAACTACCCTGTTTCCCCTAAAATAAGACCTAACTGGAAAATAAGCCCTAGCATGATTTTCTGGGATGCTTGTAATATAAGCCCTACCCTAAAAATAAGCCCCAGTTAAGATCATCAGCCAGATGGACATATTTAGTACATCCATTGCAACACAATTCTGGGTTTGGAGAGGTATGACGATGCTCCAGAAAAAGATGACATGACTGTATTTGAATAAATGTAGATTTTTGTACATGAATAAAAGTAGATTGCTGTACATGAAAAAATAAGACATCACCTGAGAAGAAGCCATAATGCATCTTTTGGAGCTAAAAGTAATATAAGACCCAGCCTTATTTTCGGGAAAATACAGTACTTGTCCATCTCTTGAAACATAATGCAAGATCAATGGAAACTGGTCTTCTGTGCCCCTTTTGCAACTAAAAGACTAACACTGGAAGGATAAATAGCCACCCACAATAACACAATGGGTGAAAGACTTGACAACACATCCATTTTTGAATGAGTGGCCTTTAGGCATACACTACAGTGGATAAATTGCTATTTGGATTCTTTAATAAATGAAACCTAAACCAATATTTTTGAACAATATTAGCATGTTTTGATATAAATAAATGCATAGGGACATACAATGTGTGTGTGTGTGACTGTGTATATTAGGGCTGTGGGTCTTTTTAAATTTTATCCCAAAACTGCAATATGCTATGCTATGCTACGCTGTGTTATTCACTTTTTCTCTTCATTGCATGGTTTAGCTTTTGTTTCATAACATACAATATTTAAAAAATACCCCAATGCACTGTAAAGATAAGAATATTGTAGATCAGAAGTATAGATGTGGCCTTTAGGCCTTGCTCTAGCAATTATACACAGGCTTCAACGAAAACAGACCAAATATCCAAATAAGGTGGCATTAGTTCACACTAGAGATACATGCTTAAGAATTTCTCCCAAAATTGATTCTGAAATTGCTCTTGCAGTCCCCTGGATGTATCAGCTAAAAGCAGAATGCACCTTTTCTTTTAGAGCTATCCTTGCTGAAGATGGGTGAGCTTCCCGCCAGCCCCGGCTTGTTCCCCGTCTGAGGCCAGAGAACCTGGGCACTGCTGCATCCCACCCCCTTTCCATGGCAGACTCCCCTTCTGTCTGCTTCGTCACAACCCCACACATGCTCTGTCCTGCTACCACACAGCTCCCCCACCCTCTTTCCCCTCTCTGCATCCACCCCACCTCCTTTCCCCATGCCGTGCAGCTGCATGCCCAGAGGAAGCAACCCGCTCAGTGCTGACGAAAGACACCTTCAGAGCCAAGCCTTTCACCCCGGAGAGTCACCTCCTCGGTCGGCAGGGCCCCCTGGCAGGGCTCTCGGCAGCGCCCACTGAAGGCAATGGCAGTGGGAGCCCCTGAAGGGGCAAGCGGAGTGCCACAACTCGCCACTGCCTTGCCTAAGGCAGGAGCTTCACCGCACTTCATGGGGTGGCCTGCCTTGCTGCTTTCATGGCCCTTGGACTTGCTGGGGAACAAACTGAGGTTTTTTTCCCAGGGAACCCCAAAAGAGATCCCTTTCTTTTCCCAGCCAATCTGCAGCTCCTCCCCTCCCACAGCCATACTCCCCTTACCCAGCAGCCCTTCCTAATGCATGAAAGCCCTTCCCTTACCATGAATACAGTCTGAGCGATACAGTAGACCAGACCATCTGGAAAGTCCAGCCAGCCTAGGCAATGCTGAGGAGTGAGGGGAGCTGTCAAGGCCACTGGTTTTCCATCCTTGCTGTAACACTTTGTTGTTGTTAGTCACGAAGTTGTGTCTGACCCATCACAACCCCATGGACCACAATCCTCCAGGCCTTCCTGTCCTCCACCATCCCCCGGAGTCCACCTAAGCACACACCAACTGCCTCAGTGCCTCCATCTAGCCACCTCATCCTCTGCCGTCCCCTTCTTCTTTTGCCATCTATTGTGCCCAGCATTAGGCTCTTATCCAGGGAGTCCTTCCTTCTCATTAGGTGGCCAAAGTATTTGAGTTTCATCTTCAGCATCTGGCCTTGTAAAGATCAGTCAGGGTTGATCTCCTCTAGGACTGACCGGTTTGGTCCCTTGCGGTCCAAGGGACTCGCAGGAGTCTCCTCCAGCACCACAGTTCAAAGGCCTCAATCCTTTGGCGCTCAGCCTTCCTTATGGTCCAGCTTTCACAGCCATACATTGCAACTGGAAAAACCATAGCCTTGACTATACACACTTTTGTTGACAGGGTGATGTCTCTGCTTTTTAGTATGCTGTCTAAATTTGCCATAGCTTTCCTCCACAGGAGCAAGCATCTTTTAATTTCTTGGCTGCAGTCCCTGTCAGCAGTGATCTTGAAGCCCAGGAAAATAAAATCTGTCACTACCTCCATTTCTTCCCCATCTATTTGCCAGGAAGTGAGAGGACCGGACGCCATGATCTTAGTTTTCTCAATGTTGAGTTTCAAGCCAACTTTTGCGCTCTCCTCCTTCACCCGCATCAAGAGATTCTTTAGTTCCTCTTCACTTTCTGCCATGAGAATGGTATCATCTGCATATCTGAGATTGTTGATATTTCTCCCAGCAATCTTAATTCCAACTGGTGATTCATCTAGGCCCGCCTTTCTCATGATACTTCTCTGCATATAAGTTAAATAGGCAGGGCGACAGTATACAGCCTTGCCAAACTCCTTTCTCAGTTTTGAACCAATCAGTGGTTCCGTGTCCAGTTCTCACTGTTGCTTCTTGACCCGCATATAGGTTTCTCAAGAGACAAATAAAAAGGCCTGGTACTCCCATCTCTTTAAGAACTTGCCACAATTTGTTGTGATCCACACAATCAAAGGCTTTAGCATAGTCAATGAAGCAGAAGTAGATGTTTTTCTGGAACTCCCTAGCTTTCTCCATGATCCAGCGTATGTTGACAATCTGATCTCTAGTTCCTCTCCCTCTTCGAAATCCTGCCTGTACTTCTGGTAGTTCTCGGTCCACAGACTGGAGCCTAGCTTGTAGGATTTTGAGCATAACTTTGCTAGCATGTGAAATGAGTGCAATGGTGCGGTAGTTTGAACATATTTGGCATTGCCCTTCTTTGGAATCAGAATGTAAACTGACCTTCTCCAATCCTGGGGCCACTGTTGAGTTTTTCAAATCTGCTGGCATATTGAATGTAGCACTTTTACTGTATCGTCTTTTAAGATTTTGAATAGCTCAGCTGGAATACTGTCCCCTCCACTAGCTTTATTGTTGCTCAGACTTCCTAAGGCCCATTTGACTTCACATTCCAAGATGTCTGGCTCAAGGTCAGTGACCACCCCATCGTGATTATCAGGGACGTTAAGCCCTTTCTTGTATAGTTCCTCTGTGTAATCTTGCCACCTCTTCTTAATCTCTTCTGCCTCTGTTAGGTCCCTGCCATTTTGGTCCTTTATCATGCCCATCTTTGCATGAAATGTTCCCTTCATATCTCCAATTTTCTTGAAGAGATCTCTGATCCTCCCTATTCTATTGCTTTCTTCTATTTCTTTGCACTGTTCATTTAAGAAGGCATTCTTATCTCTTCTAGCTATTCTCTGGAATTCTGCATTCAATCGGGTTTATCTTTCTTCCTTGCCTTTCGCTTCCCTTCTTTCCTCAGCTATTTGTATGTAACACTTTAGGTAGACTCAATGGCAGAAAGTGCAGGGAGTATGCAGCTCGCTGCACCTTGGCCCAGGGAGGTGCCTTCTCGCTGAGGGCTATCTGCACGAGAACTCCACCTGCCACGCATCCCCGAATCTGGGCAAGCTGCACAGATGTGCTGCTGACTAACTGTGACTTAGTGTGGCAGCCCAGGAAGATGCTGAGGGAGGGGGGGGGGGGCGACAATCCTCCCTTCTTCCCACCTGCCACTGCTCAGGCAATGGTCAGGTAAGGGCAGGGTTTGGGGACAGAATGGATTGACTGATTGATGTAGTACTCTGCCTTCTTACCAATAGGCAGCTTAGAGAAACTACTAAAATTGATTCAAACGATGCCAATTGATTCAAATACAATGGTCCTCTGTCTCTCCAGATAAATAGCTGCCTTGATTAACTCTCTCCCCAAAAAAGAAAAGAAAGAAGAAGCTCCCGGTGAGGGTGTGTTACCTTGAGAAGTATTTAAAGCAAATTCTGATTGCTGGTGCCCAGTTCTAACCTCAGTTTTTGCAAATATGAATAAAGCTGAGTCCCTCAGGGCTGGGGAGATAGTATTGTGGTCCCTATTCATAAAAAAAGGCTTGAAAGCTGACCCTAAGAATTTTTGCCCAATCTCTTTCCTTAGTGTGGTTTCTCAATCATACTCTATTGCTCAGATTAGAGTCCTGGGCTGAGGGAAATTGAATTATTTTAGAGGAACGGGTGGGCTTTCTTAGGGATAAGTCTACATTAGATCAATGTTTTTTTCCTCACTGCCTAATTCAAAACTATACTCAAGAGGGTAAAAAAGTTATTTGCTTCTTTTGTAGACTTCAAAAACTGTTTTTCTTAATACAAATGCTTCATTCTAACCTCTCAAGGTTAGACTTGGGGCAAATGGCCTCCTCTTAGAAATCTGATAAACTAAAAGGGGCAGCTGTTGAAGAGCTGAGTGGCCTTGGCAATTTTTCCTGTCTCCATCTTGAATGTTAAGCTCTTGGTGCTCTTACATGCTGACCATATTGTTATCATCTCTACTGTGTTGATTGGGCTGTGGAGGCTTCTGAGTAAATCGAATGAGTGTTGTGCAAAGGGATTTTAATAATTGACCTTACAAAAACAAAAGTAGTCATCTTTGTGGGTCAGGGGGAATCCCTGGAAATTTGACCATATCCCCATCAAGCAACAGGGCAACTTTAAATACCCAGGCCTTGGACTGAAGGCCCATCTTTCATGGACTTCCCATTTAAAAGCTGTCAAATTGAAGTGTTCCCACTCTTTACATTTACGCTTCGATGCGTTTTTTCAAACCTCAGGGTGAGGGCTTGATTTAACCAGCAATCAAGGTATTTTTGCAGAAGACACTCCTGCAAGTTCTCTATGATACAGAAATATGGGGATATATTAATTTGTCCTCCTTAGAAATATTTCAAAACTCTTTCTTGAGATTTCCCCTCGTCTTTTCCCAAGGTACACCTGGCTCTCTCAAGAATCTTTTCACTAGAAGCACATGTTCACACCGTCCACACCCTGTTTTGGTTGATGTTATCCTCTGTGAAGGACTCACGCCGGCCAAAATTGTTTACTAGAACAGCTACAAACTCCAGCTCCAAGTTCCTGGGCAAATTCATAAGCCCTGTTTTACATACCTACGGGATAAGCACAAACATTTTGCCTTCTGTTTGTACAAATTGGTTCAAGCATTTGTTAAAACAGATCCAATGATTCTCTCATCGACAGGATATGCATTGCATCTCTCAAATGGCACACTCAGTTTGGTACCCGTTATATAAAGTAGCATTTGCCCTTGAGCAGTATTTCTCAGTTATTACTGTCCTTGCTTTAAGAAGATCCTACACACCCCTGTGATTTCGGTCTATGCCTTCCACCAATTTGCATGGGCTTTATAACAATACTCCAATCCATCGATGTCTCTGTATCTGTGAGTCAGGTGAAGTTGAGGATATTGAACATTACTTACTTCACTGTTCACTGTACGACCAGCCAAGGTACACATTTCTTCAGCACATCCTCAGTTCTTTAGCAAATAGACCTTTGCTGGACAAGATTTGTACACTCTGTGCAGGTAACAACACATACATCCTGACCCAAGTTGCTAAGAACACCCTGGCAGACAGGAAAATTAGAAATAGGCAAGCTTCATACTAATTTTTATGGATATGTTTTATTTTACCCCTTTATACGATTATGTGATTTTGTTTTGGATTGTTTTATCTATTATATTTTCATTATATTGTAATGGACCTTTTGTTTCTCTTCTTATAACACCTTTGATTTGAATTTGTCCTGAATTACTTTTTATGTTGATGGTGTTCCATGGCCATGACTTTTTATACTTGTAATCATTATGTCATTTTATTGCATTTTGTTGTTCTTTTCTTTTAAATTTGTGATGGGCTATGGCCATAAACAATAAAGATACTAGAATTCCTGAAAAATACTATGAACAATACACGTGGACGCAAATGCAAAATAAATCGATTAAAAAACAATATAAATGTAGCCATTATGGGGGAAATCTTAGTAAAAACAGCTGAAACTGCCAACTTAGAGACAAAAGGTTTTCTTGAACAAAGCAGCCTTTGCATATTGGCAGAAGGTCAGCAGTGGGGAGAGAAGCAGGCCTCTCTTGGGAATGAGCTCCATGTCCTGAAAGCAGCCACCAAGCAGACCATCTCTTGTGTTGTACCAGACCCACCTTTGATGGTAGGTGTGATAGGAAGGGGGAAATTGGAACTTCTTTCCTATCTTAGAATTCCATCCAAGACAGAGAAGAATTTCTGGGCTTTCTGAGCATGCAGCTGAGACTGTCTTGACGGAGCCTTTAAAGGTTCTTTCCAAGGCTGGTTCTGGAGGACCTCACCAGCATCCCTTAGCAGAAGAGTGAGGAAAAGTTCTAGGCCCCAGAGACTGGATTCCAATTTGGGAGGGTCTTGGGGAATACAGTCCAGCAGGTGAGAGTCGAGCCACAAGAAAAAGCCAGAGAAAGATGCAATTCTTCCCATCGAGCATATAAATCGCAGCTCATTTCTGAGGCCTGCTCAGGAGTAAGCCGCTGCATGTTGATCTCATGCCTGCAAAAACAAAGCTCAGATTCTATGCTGGATAAAACCTAATTCCCTTTAAATACCTGATTTTCTCACTGAGCAGAGATAATACCGAAAAGCTTGCTGTGGGATGAGGAACCGTAGCCAGAGGTTCCTGTTCTGTCCCTTACTGAGAATATATACATATTTAAAATCAATCAAATAAAGCTCCTATGATGTCTGCTAAGCTTTCTGTTAGGTGAGAGACCCAGCTAACAATAACAGCGTCTGCTTCCATGACAGACCCATCTCTTTTATATAGCAGGAGCTCATGTTAAATATTGATTATTAATTCAAGGTGATGGGAGAACTGCCTTCATCAATTACAGTCAGTTACTCATCCTCTCTCCCACCACCACCACCAGAATTTTTAAAACGCTGTCTGTCATTCACACACCCCTCTTCTCCTTAAACATTTATTTGGTCCGAGTTGAGAGCATCTGTCCAGTCCAACCATTCTCTGAGTGACAGCCAATTATCCTGCAAGGGCTTTTTCAAATGGTTCCACATCACCGAAGCCTGAGACCAGAGGAGAAGTTTGGAGAAACTGCAGGATGTCCAGCTCTGCCATGCAAAGTATAATCTCATTTGGGAGGGGAAGAGATCAAGAAGGGGTCACAACAGATCCTGTCCAGAGAGATCCAAAGCCTTCTGAAAGCTTCATCGCAAACTATCTATGCCGCACACAGCAAATAAGTCGGCAGCACACTTTCCGTGTTACAAGCATGGGGGGCGGGGGTGGAATGAGGCTCTGCTGGTTTTCTGGAAGACTGCTGGTTAAATGTATAAGTGGGACCTTAAGCAGGGGCACGCGGAGACAGGAGATGGAGTGTGACATATCGTGTGCTGCCTCTTTAAAATTACATATGCGCTGGAAGCTTAAAGATGCCACCCACTGAGAATAGGCTTTAGATGCAGGCAGGCAGGCAGCCCGGCTTCTGATCCTGCTCGGCTACAAGGCAGACGCGCAATTGCACTCTGGTGGCATGCAGCATCCTGCGCTTGGCCTCCTGTGCCGTGTTTCTCACGGCACTTGGAGCACTGGAGGGAACAAACATCGGACCAGCTGAGGATCTCTTCAGAGCACCGGCAGGGCACTCGCTGTGGAACAGGTACGCCTTGCTTTCGACTTTTTGCAATGAATCCTGAGATTTTGCCAGGAAGTTGATCAAAGCATGAATGATGAGCTCTTACTTGGGAAGAATTGTGGCACACATTGATTTTGGGTTCGGGTATTTGGAGCTCTTCTTCTGCAACAGGGTAAGAGCAATTGGACATCTCCTCCTCTCCAGAAGACTGCGCTGGAATGATTCCTGTACACTATTTAGCAATGGGCTGTATCCAGTGCTAGCTGACATTTACTCCCATTCATGCCAGTAAGTAGGACTATGACTGGAAACAACCAATTCTTATGATTGGGAGGGGAGGAACAGGGTGGAAATCTGGCTGGAGTGGAACTTACTTCCAAGTAAGTCTGCTCAGGCTCTTAGACCCTTCCGCTCCAAATTCCAGAAAAAGTAGCTGCACTAACCCTATAGCAACAAAGCAGCCAGCGGCACTCTGGGACCTCAGAGCCCAGTCATTATCTTGGACAGCTGACAGAACCAGAAACCTTAATAAACCACTGAAGAGACCCTCAAGCACCATTCCATTTTCTTGTTTGTTTTCTGCTGTTTGAATAGATGATTTAGGTCAGGTCTGGCAGCATCGGGTTCCTCCAACCTGCTGTTCCCTGTTGGACTAGAACTCCCCAACCATTGACTGTGCTGGCAATGATGGGAGTTGTAGTCCAAGTCATTGGGAAGGTACCAGATTGGGGAATGCTGATGAATGTAAACGGCAAAGGTTCAGTTGCACTTCTGCTGGCTTAAGCCAGATAAGGAGATTGAACTACCTATGAAGTTTCCTTGGGGGCAAGCCATCAGCACTACAACCAGTGCCTTTGGACACTGATGCTAACTAATTGGTCCTCCACTTTGCAGCTTTTCTTTGCTGCCCCTAAACATGATAATATTGTAAAGAGCCCTTCTCTTCATGGGCGGAAGCAGCCATTCATTTGTTTTCCAGTGGTGCCACAGAGATTTGGGAAGCTGTGTAATTGCATGCACAGCTTGGACCTGGTGAACCTGGAAGTGAGGCTGCCTCCATGGATGGTTGGGAGCCTTCCCCGTGGTCCCTTTGTGCTTAAAGGAGAAATGGGCATGAAACTACTAGAGCTCACATCAGCTGCTGAATGGGAAGAAATATACAATTCCAGAACTCATGCTGCTATGGAAAGTTTTGCTTTCCCCCTTGCTGTAAATGAAGTCCATCTGAAGCAAAGTTCATGTAAATGTCCGTGCTTCACTGCCTGCCCCCTACCTGCTTCTGCAGTGCTGTTTACATGACTTGTAACCAGGGGAAACAGACTGGGCAAATAGCATCACTTCACCTGCAGTCCTCAAACTATTTCGACAGCGCAGAATTTAGTGCAACCAAATCAGCTGCAGAGGGAGGTGCTGTTCGCATGGCGCAGTTCTGCAAACACAAGAAGGGTTCTTGGGCTATATTCATAAGACATGAGCATCTGAGGGAATTAGTCCTATGCTGATCAATCCAGGCCCAGAGCTGGATTGCATGGCTGTCTGTTCTCTTTGCAGCCCATGCACACGATTTCCACAAGACAGCAGCTCTGGTGTACACCCAATGTGATGACATGCGTGGAAGTTTCCCCATGGGAGTGGGCAAAGCTTTCTTGGTGGAGTTCAAGAGGACCTCACACAAAACTTTGACTCTGCACTGTTACCCGCGAAGAGGTGAAAATCGCTTTCTGACTGCCAGTTCTTCCGTGGTGCTGCCAGGGCAGGACCTGAGGCAGAGATCCAGGGCTCCACTCAATGGAATGAGTAGGAGTGGCCTCAAACAGAGCTGGGCTACATTAGCACATTTTAAAGTACACAAAGTAATGTGCATTATTACCAGAAGACTGCAGGGCAGGCAGGGTAGAAAACCATTGAATGAAAATTGCCAATCTGCACCACGACCCAATGGTGCAGGTGAACAGGAGCCTGGAAACATTGTCCTGTGAGAAGAAGTTGAAAGAACTGGGCATGTTTAACCTGGAGAAGAGAAGACTGAGGGGGGATAGGCAGCACTTTTCAAGTATCTGAAAGGTTGTCATACAGAGGCGGGCCAGGATCTTTTTTCAATCATCCTTGAGGGCAAGTCACGTTGGCTCAAGTTACAGGAAGTCAGGTTCCAGCTGAACATCAGGAAGAACTTCCTGTTAGAGCAGTACGCCAATAGCACCAATGACTGGGAGAGGTCGTGGGCTCTCCCACACTGCAGGGATCCAGGAGGCAGTAGGACAGACATCTGCTGGGGAAGCTTTGACCTGCAGTCCTGTACTCAGCAGGGAGTTGGGCTCGAGAGCCTTATGGGCCCCTTCCAACTCTACTGTTCCATGATTCTATTATTCTATGAAATGGCAATGTACACATCACTCTTGAGTGACTGATGGATCTGGAATTCTCAATTTTGTAAGACCCACCCAAGCCTTCCCAACACTTCCAAGTTTTTTGTTGGCTACACAAGAAGAATCCTTTCTTTGAATTGCTTTTTAACAAATGGCTATGCTATTGTATTGTTAGCAACTCTGACACTTGTCTCTGTGTCCAGAATAAGGTATTTGCTGGCGTGACACCCCTTTCACTCAGTTTAATTACTTCACATTTCAAAATGCAAGACCTGCAGTTTAGGTTCTGTCTGAGCCCTTCCGAAAATGTAAAGTATTGAAGGAAAAGGGGATAATATATGCTGGGAGGTGAGATGACATATTCCATTAACTTCTCTGATATCAGTCCTTCCCAGCATGCTGCCCTCCAGATGGGTTGGACTACAGTTATGCTGGCTGGAGGATTATGGGAGTTGGAATCCCATGCATATAGAGGGCACCAAGTTGGGGAAGGCTGGACTATGTAAGTGCTGCACACGGATGGGAGAGAAGGAACAGACCAGACTAGAAAATCATTTCCTCCCTTCCTGCATCTGAAGCTTACCTCCCATATATTATTTCATCCTGCACAACAAAGAAAGAGAAAAACATGCAAAATGGGGCTGCTAGGTAAAGCATTGCATTTGGATTTGAAAACTCTCAACTGTGTATTGAAGTGCTCCTGAGGCAAAGAAATGGGAAACATTACGCCTGTGAAAGGATTTGTCAGGTTTCCTCATGCTTCCAGGTGAGGTTTTTCCCATGCAAGGTCCTTGCCTCATTCATGGAATTTTACAGGGGCGCAGCTGATGCCGCCCCCAGTTTGTAGCCCTCCTGTGTTTGGCTGCTGCTTCTGTCATTTTCCTTACCTGCAAAGAAAACAGAATCACTGCATTTTGACAGTTAGTCCTGGGAGTTCTCCCCCGGAAACCTCTTCCTTTCCAAAACCATCAGTAGCATCTCTCCAGGAGAGCTTTAGCACAGATGGAACTACTGCTGCCTAGTTCCCCATTCCCCTGATTCTGCTTTACTTCTTTTCCCATTTGAAAAGGTCAGAAAAGATGCTGTGGCCGTCAAAGATGCTGCAAGCATGATGTGCAGGAGCGGCCGCTCGCTCCCTTGGACAGCCCTTCCCGGGAGACACGGCGAAGGCAAAGCCCGAGCCAGCTGAACTGAACACGAGCGGAGCCGACAGCCGCACCATGAGGCAAGAAGGCCCTCATCCCAACAGCACACTCGGGATGAGCACCAACTTTGCCGCTATCTACAGCCACCATGGCGGGGACTTCACCTCCTACCAAAACTTCGCCTTCCCTTTCAACGTCAGCTACAGCGACTACGACCTGCCCTCGGACGAGGACGACAACGTGACCAAGACGCGCACCTACTTCGCGGCCAGGATCGTCATCGGAGTGGCTCTGGCCGGTATCATGCTGGTCTGTGGCATCGGCAACTTCATCTTCATCGCGGCGCTGGCCCGCTATAAGAAGCTGCGCAACCTCACGAACCTTCTCATTGCAAACCTGGCCGTCTCGGACTTCATTGTGGCCATCGTCTGCTGCCCCTTTGAGATGGACTACTACGTGGTGCGGCAGCTGTCCTGGGAGCATGGCCACGTGCTCTGCGCCTCCGTCAACTACTTGCGCACTGTCTCACTCTACGTCTCCACAAATGCCCTGCTGGCTATTGCTGTGGACAGGTAAGGGGGAGCATTAGAAAGCGAGTGCTCCTTTGCATGTCCCTGTTTTCAAAAATGACTCTCGCTCCCTCATCACCCAGATTAGTGGCTTGAGGACTAGTCAAGAGTCTGTGTTCCGATGCCCTTCCTCCATCTGTGGGTGGCTCCGCAGGCAAGTTCGGGAGAGCAGGGAGAGGCAGCAAGGGGCTGGAGGGTGGGCCACGGGTGCACTCTCAGTGGCAGTTCAGGCAGTGGGAACGGAAATAAAATTCAGCTGCTGTCCCTGGAAAGGAGGGGCTGCCATTTTGTTCTTTGCTGGAGGCAGGAAATTGTCTTGGACCAGCACCGTGAGTTCACTGAAAGCGACACAAGTGCTCTCTTCAAAGAGGGCTGCAAAACAGGACTGCCAGGAGAGAGCACCCGCAGCTCCATGACAGCTTGGCTGTGCTGGGTACACAAAGCGGGGAGACCCTTCTTGAAGCGAATGGCTAGGTTCAACTGAGTATTTGAGGCGCATCAAAAGCCAGGTCAATAAACAGATGGAGGGTAGAGGTCCAGCAAGAGGGCAGTTCAGAGTGGTCGTACGCAGCAGACAGGCAAAGACAAGAGACACAGCAAGAGGGAGAGTTCCGGAAGAAACCTTGCCTCTGGTGTGTGGGCAAGGTAAGCAGCTAGATACAAACATATCCCCAGTAGGAGAGTTAAGCAGAGGTCCAAAGTTCAGAAGTACCGTGTTTCACTCACAGAGCAACTTCAGGGAAACAAGGCACTGGAGCTGAATGCTTACCTAGCCAGAGCTTCCAAATGAGGTTGATCTTGTCCTGTTCACGGATCCCATCTTGCTCACCAGGAAGCCCTCACTGCTGAGGAGGCTTCCTTTGCAAACAAGTACACCTTCACGTAGGAGTACTACTGCCTTGCCTCTTGAGAGGAAGATACTCCTGGGCACTTGGTGCTCACTCTGCCTCCCTCCGCAATACTGTCCATCCCTGGGAGGTCCAGCTTCTTCTCTGAGGAGGAGTCTTCCAGCAGGGGCATATCAGCAAAGCACAGCCACGAGCCTGGGGCACAGCAGCCAGCAAATTACCACTGTGGCTTGCAATAGTTTATCATAGAGGACTTTGTTTCTCATGGGTGAGGGACAGCCCAGTATTGGCCTTCCTGGTCCAGATAGCAGGGATAATCTAGGGATAAAAGAAATGCTAGCTCTGGCTTTTGGCAGGCACCAGAATGGGGAAGGTTGTCCTACCAAAAAGCGAGATAGCAAAGCCAGCCACCTGCTTCTTAGTGACACCTGGCCAGCCATTACTTCATCTTTGCATAACAACTTATTTCTGGTAGCTCAGAAGACTGCCTGTGCAATATTCAGTGGTCCCTGAAATTACTAATATTTATATGGCAGCCCCAGAGCATACATTTGTATTTCCTTCAAATATCTATTTCTACAGGCAACTGTTGGTTAGTGGCAGAATGCTCACAATTTTTTGCAGTATGGACTAGTAAATAGGGAAGATATTAAATCTTTAATTCTTTTAGTTTTGCTTCGTTTAGGTCAACTCTACAGATACCCATATTAGGTTTCAAATGATGCTTTCTAGCCATCATCCAGAATTATTTTCTGAATGTTTATTTTTCTTTAAGACAGTAGATAACAGCTATATAGGGAAAACCTACAGATAAGATTGCACTCCTCTTTTGTAATAGTTCACATTATTTATATAGCAGAAATAGTATATATTTATATATACAATGGCCACCATTGTCCAAGATTGTAGTGCTGTATCAGAAATCATAAATTTGCTTATAAGAATCATTAAAAAGTGGTCGCAGGGAAATCTAATAGTCTGGTGCTCAACCTGACTTCCATGAAATCATTGAATAGTGGTGTCGGAAGGGGCCAAGAAGGCCATCGAGTCCAACCCCCTACAAGTGCAGGGCATTAAGTTACACCATCCCACTCAGATGGCCGCCTACTTTCTTCTTGGATGCCTGCAGTGTGGGAGAGCGCACAGCCCCTTTTGGCAGCTTGTTCCACTGTCGCACTGCTCTCACAATGAGGAAATCCTTACCTGTGCCTCGCCTGCACCTGGTGCACTCAATTTAAGTTCACTGTTCCATGTCCTACAATCTGGGATGAGTGAGAGGAGGTCTTTTCCTTCCTCTTTGTGACAGCCTTTGAGGTACCTGTACAGCGCTGTCATTTCACTTTAGATAACATCAGTGCAGCTTTGAAAAGAAGGTATGAATAGGCAGTCATTAGGTTTTAGATAGCATTCTCTTCTGAGATTAGCAGTTTATCATAAACTAAAAGAATGGATCAGAATGGATGGACATTCTGGTACTTTGAGAGCAAATTAAAGTAGGTTCCAAGCATTGATTGGAATAACTCTGTCTGTCTGTCTGTCTGTCTGTCTGTCTGTCTGTCTCTCGCTCGCTCTCTCCCTCTCTCTCTCCCTCTCTCTCTCTCTCACACACACACACACACACACACAAGGACACTCCCTTGCCTCGTATGCATCTATTACCATTTCTCCTGCAGAGCAAAGTCTTTCAATAAATTCACAAATAACTATTCACATTAAAAAGTTAACTTTCAATAAATGTATCCTCTTTAGCACTTGCAGATCTGTTCCCCCACCTCATACACACACAGAAAACTGCCTTCCAGTTCCATACACACCAAGATCTGTGGATTTTCGTCTGCTGGTCTGCTCCAGGGATACAAGGAATGTATTGGCCTCCTGTTTTCATTGGAACATAACTCCCATGATCCATTGCCATTGGCTATGCTGGTCAGGGCATGATGGGACTTGCAGTCAGAGAACATCTGGGGGCCACACACTGCCCGAAAACCTGCTCAATCACTTGCAATGTCATTAGCTGTACTTCTACCTTAAGTTGTGTAGTCAACAAGATAGCTTCCTCTTGCTTGTTTAGGACAGAACACCTCTGCCTCTCCGGCAAAGGCCAAGGTGAAAATCCATCTCTGTGCCAACCTCAAGAGTAAATGCCAAGTCAGGTCATGGAAGCAGTTTGCATGTTATTCTCTGGCTACTTGGAACTTCCTCCAGCTCCATGCCTGTGGGTCATACATAGATAAACACACACGCAGCTGGGGAAAGCAGGATAAACACACACGCATCCATCACTGGGGGGAAAGCAGGAATTGTGGACTAACAGCAGGGAACTAAGGCTGCAGTGCTGTATCTCCCTCTGTTTTCTGTGTTTCCATGTTTCTATCTCTTTACCGGGAGCAGCTCTCAGGTGGATTTAGTTCTGCATAGACATTCAGGGTGCCATAAATCTCTGTCTCTCTCGCCCAATGGCCAAGCCTCTCCGAGCGTCGTGGTACTAAAATGTTTAGCTGGCACTGGGCATGGAAGGAAGGGAAAGGGAAAGGACACTCTGGATCTGGGCAGGTGTGTTTGTGACGCTCTCAGGCGTATGGGGAGGTCTGTGGCAATGTAGCAGCAGAGCTCCAATGACGTCCATCCCGGCTGCTGGGTTCCTGCAGCCCGTATGGAGGATCAACCTGGCAGTGACCACACTTCGGAATGGAAATATGTTGCACCAGCCAGGATTTTGGCGCGTTTAGGATACTGTTGTTTTAAGTAGGATTTCCCCCCTTCTTGACCAAACGTGGTGCAATTGCATTTTGTTTCATCCTATAATGTTTACTCAGGTGCAAGTCCTGCTTCAAGTAACCTGCTTCCCACTTTATAAGTTTTCCTTCTTGGGCTTTGCACAATAGCATTGATCTTGCACTGGGTGTGAGCAACTAAGCCTGAGTTACAGCTAAGGACAGGTGAAAAGCGATGTTTGAGATCACAAGGTTGAGTCAGACCTTGTATCATTGCTCATCTTGTGCCCAGTTCCCACGTGTTCCTGTGATCATTGCCTGCTTTGTGCAAATGGGAAACTGGTGCAGACTGAACAGCGATGCAATGGGAGTTTTGCACAAAACTCTCCAAGTGCCCCCCATAGGCAAAAGAACAGATGACCCAGTCTACTGAAAAAATTGTGCGAATCAAACAGGGAGTAGGGAACAGCAAGTCTTCGACAGGCTGTGAGTATTTTCTTGTGCTTGTGTTCGGACTGGGGATGGCCCCCATGAGATCTGGATGCTAGTCCCCACTCAGCCATGAAGTTCACTGGCTGGCTGGCTGCAAGAGTTACTGGCTCTTAGCCTAACCTCGCAGGGTTGTTGTGAGGATCAAGTGGGGCTGCGTTGTGTTCTCTGGGAGAGGACAAAAACCAGGACACACATGCAATAATAAGCATGGTGAAAATATTCTTTGGCACGCAAAGATGAATTTTTCAGAAATTCCTAGTAATAACCAAGGGCCCCACCTTGGTTTTGTTTTGTTTTGTTTTGTTTTGTTTTGTTTTTTGTTTTGTAAGCAGTCCATTTTATTGTAAGCCATCCTGAGACGCTTTTGGTGGGTGGGTTAGAAAAAAATTTAATTAATAAATAAAATAATAATAAAGCTGCATCTAGTTAGTTTTATGAAACTCAGTTAGACACTGCAATTTCTGAGACAGCTGGAAACATGCCTCATGGACTATCTTAGCTCCTGCTTCCAGATTGCTCATTCTAGATTAAGGCGAATGCTTATTTACAAATGATGGTACTTATTGAAGACATTGGGGAGAGCTGGGCTCCAAACCGGTCTTCTGCCGGCATTAATAGTAAACATTGAAAGGACAGCTGTCTCTCCTCTGCCCAAAGCCATGCTGTGTGAAAAAAAGCTGCACGCCCTGTGCTAAATTCTCAGGGTCTTCCTTCCTGTTCAAAGGAACTCCCCAACTGGCTTACTTTCACAAAAGCTATTAGAAGCCAGCGAAAACCTTTCGCCTTTGTCCAGCTCTGCAAATGTGAACACATTCTCAGTTCTTAGAGACAAAAAGGGTTATCTCTAAGAAAACAAATGGGCCCAGAGGGCAAGACAGAATGTGCAATACTGTTCTGTCGCAGTATCTGGGCAACCGGGTGGCAGGCAAGATCAAGATTCTTTTGCTGATTACAAGCGCTGAGAAGAGTTAACTCAGTACCATTAAGAGGCAGCCTGGGAGAGCTCTGAGTGCTGTAAAGTATGTTCTCTTGATTTGATACAGAACAAGAACATCACTAAAGTAACTGGACAGGGACAGACTGTGATGACCTGCTGCTGTAATGGTATCCTGAAATCTGGAGGGGGCACAGAGCCACTGTGGCGTAGTGGTTAAGAGTGCAGACCTGGGACTCAGGCGACCTGGGTTCTAGTCCCAGCTCAGCCATGGAGCCAACTGGGTGACTTTGGGCCAGTCGCAGGCTCTCAGCCCAACCTACCTCGCAGTGTTGTTGGGAGGACAGGACTGAGAGGAAGTGGGAAATTAGGTAAGCCACCCTGAGTTCTTTGGAAGGAAAGAAGGTGTGGTATAAATATAATGAATAAAATAAATAAAACAAATATTATACTGGAATCTACTATTTAAGCAAAAGGACCAGACAAAGCAAAATTAGTTGACTATATGAAAAATAAACCAATCCATAGGTAATCTGATGTTCACGATATAAGAAAAATGCCAAAAGAAAATAAGAAGCCTAAGAAAAGATAGATATATGATATAAGAAAAATGCCAAGATCCATAATATTGTAATATGAGGTAAAAGGGTAGGAAAAGGGCCTTCTTGGTGGTTGCATCCCATTCATGCTTCCCAGAGGCGTAAGCCCCGTGCCTTCACTGTTATCTTATCGGCACCAGGCAAAGACAGTTTTATTTACCAAACATTTTAAGAACAGTTGAATTAATATTGTATATTTTTAAGAAATGTTAATGATTTAACATTTGATTAAATGATTTAATATTAAATCATTAAATGTTAAATCATTTAATAATTTTGTTTTATCACTGCTGTACTCGAGGTAATTGTATTAACTGGTGTAGCTATCTGTTGGGTATATTGCATTTCATTGTATTTTATGGATTTTCATTGTATTGTATTTTATTGCATTAATTTTAAGTTTAATTTTTATTGTGATATACTGTGCACTGCCCAGATTGCCCCAAAGGGCTATGGGAACAGTTTATAAATAAATACATGTTTTCATTAGGCAAGCCAAAAGTTGACAAGATACGTGCAAACCGTCTAGATTTCTTGATCAAGGGAGATGTTACGATTAGCAGGGAGTGAGGAATAGGGGAGACTAAAACCCTGGCCTGGTAGCCAGGTCACTGGGACTGTATGTTGGGTGTTCCAAGAAGCAAGGGGAGGTCAGAGGGATCTGAAGGCATCCATTCATGGGATGGTTAAAGGCTGGACCTGCAGCTGCCCTTAGGATTGCTGAGTACCAGAAAGGGGGAATGTGTAAGTATCAAATCATCCGCAGTGCACACATAGAATCTAGGAGCTGCTCAGACTCCTTCCTTGAATAAAGCGCCTTGGTCCCTTGCAGTCTTCATACGAACCAAGCTGTTGGTGATTTTCAATTCTTTACTGCATTAAAATTGTCAATAGAAGCCAAATTGGGTAGCTTGGCCTCATAGCTGGAGGAGGTGAATCTCATAGGATACAGTCCCAGCTTCAGGAGATACTAGGCAGAACATGAATTGGCCATGTCAGCCCCGTGGCCTGGCATCTCCCAATGCTCTGCTTTTTCCTAATCTGGTTCCGCAGAAGCATCCTGATAAGTTGCACTCTGGTGCTATGCTTTGCAGCATCAGCAGAGATGCTCTTAGGACCAGATAATTGAAGGGCACTGCAGCTGCACCAGTTTTAAGATTAGCATATCAGCTACTCTCAGCAATGTTGCACTGACATTTTGGCAGTTCCTCAACATGGATTCCAGGGATGGGGGGGGTGTTACTTTAAGAAGGGCTTACCATTTTTGCCCAGTGTCCAGTAAATTTGCAAAATGTGGCATAATTACAGGACATCCTAACCCAACTTTCGAAACAATTGCCTTTTGCAGGTACCTTGCTATTGTTCATCCTCTGAAGCCGCGGATGAATTACCAAACAGCCACCTTCCTCATTGTGGTGGTCTGGATTGTATCCCTGATCGTTGCCATACCATCGGCCTATTTTGCCACTGAAACTGTATTGTTCATGATCAAAAACCAAAAGAAAATTTTCTGTGGCCAGATTTGGCCAGTGGACCAGCAAATATACTACAAATCCTATTTCCTTTTCATCTTCGGCATCGAGTTTGTCGGGCCCGTTTTCACCATGACCCTTTGCTACGCCAGGATCTCGCGTGAGCTGTGGTTTAAAACTGTGCCAGGCTATCAGACCGAACAGATCAGGAAGAGGCTCCGCTGCAGAAGGAAAACCGTGCTGGTGCTCATGTGCATCTTGACAGCCTACGTCGTCTGCTGGGCACCGTTCTATGGCTTCACAATCGTCCGCGACTTCTTCCCCACCGTCTTCGTGAAGGAGAAGCATTACCTGACCGCCTTCTACATCGTCGAGTGCATTGCCATGAGCAACAGCATGATCAACACCATGTGCTTTGTGACAGTAAAGAACAGCACCATGAAGTATTTCAAGAAGATCATGCTCCTCAGGTGGAGGTCCACCTACCACGGATCCAAGTCCAGTGTGGATATGGACATCAGAACAAGTGCAATGCCTGTCACAGAAGAGGTGGACTGCATCAGGCTCAAGTGAGTCTTGCCCCACGTCTCCAGGCCACAAAGCTCCTTTTCGGCGCGTGGCTGTGTTCATCGGTTACTTTCCCAGTGCGTATCAAAATCGACCAGGGAAGGTGCCGCAGAGCAGAGCATCGTCTGAACAAGGACAATCAAATGTTCCGCTAGGCACTGGAAAATAAAACAGTTTTTTTCTACAGTCTCTGCATTTTGAGATGAAACCGTTTCACTCACATGAAATTATGATATTTATGCCTGGATTTCTGGTAGAGAGAGATCTTAATCTAGGAAAATGGGGTTCTTCTTTGACTCTCCTCAAAATTGCCACTGTTCCTTACCTATCCTGAGGATCAATGCATGCTAACCTATTGCTTGTATAAGACAGACAAAAGACAAGATCAGTATCTTGCTGAGTGATAAGTTCCTTCCTGATGGACATGAGAATTTCTGGTTCTAGGCTATCCTTCAGTACAGATAAATCTCTCCCATAATATTATTCCCTGTTCAGTAATGCTGTCTTACCGCAGAAGTCTTGTAGTCCTTTGATGTCTGTCCACAGTGGATGTATGGGTGGAACATGACTTAACTCATCTCGTATGCTTGATGAATGGAGCAACTAGGCAATCAGTCCTTTGACATTTCTTAAATCTTCAGTGATGGATGCAATTCTAACTTGTATGTTCATGCAGTGCTCTTAGAGAGTTGGATCTCTAAGTACGTTAATCCCATGCTTAAGGTTTCACTACTATAATAATCAATGTCGAATAGGTAGGACTTGTCTATTGTTCAAAGCTGGTTAACTTGTATGATATTACAAGATAGCTAAGCACACGGAGGTCCGTTTGACCTTCCAGTCCTGGCCTGGCACCTGGGGATGTACTCATGCAGAGCATGTGTTCTGTCAGCTGAGCTATGGTCTACTGATTCCTTCATCTAATGCAGTGCTCAAATTATTGGGAGTGAGGTCTGGAAGCCCTAAACGGAGTCCACAAGTCCTGTTTGGAAACTCCCTCCAGTTTTAGCCAATGTCCCCTATTCCCTTCTCAATCCGGCAGCAAGGAGGCTATGAAGAGTAAGGGGACAAGGTTTTAACATGTCACATTCTTGTGCGTCTCCTTGATAGCTTTGCAGCAACTAAGACATTACAAAAGCATTAATAATAATTAAGCAACAGCACTTAGAGCAGGGCGTGTAGGATTTTTGAAACAATTCTTGCAGGTGCGCAGACCTGGAGAAAAATAACAATGGTTCATCAATGAGGATGCACACTGATTATTCTGGGACTGAAAATCGATCCCTGGATAGAGGCCATTCATGGGATGAATGTGAATTGAAAGGCGCCATAGCTCAGAGGTATAAACAGCGCAGAGGTTTGGCATGCAACAGGCTCAGTCCATGAAAGCTACACTTAACATGCATCAGGTTGCCTGGGGCATGCAAATATTTTGGCTTCTGTGAGCCCCACAAATAACATAGCCAAGTGTGCGTGACATTGGTGGCTGGAGGCCAATGAGATAACCTGTCCTGAGATTTGTACTTCTTCCCATTAGCAGCTGAAGGCACAAATATGGGGTGGCCCCATTCTATCCAAGCTTGTGAGATTAAACTCAAATTATTGACTTCCCTACTGGTTGACAGGCTTCCAGATCCAGATCTCTTCCTTCCCAGCTTGGAATGTACTTTTCTGTGTTGCTTCTGCATCACACACAAACTTTATTTATTTTATTTGCATGATTGCTTTTATATCCCAGCTTTTTCCCACTTGCAAGAAACCCAAGGCAGCTTTCACAGTCCTTCCCTCCTTTCATAGGAAAGGTTGAGAGTCAGTGACAGGTCCAAAGTACTCTTTTGAGCTCCATGGTTGAATGAGGACTAGAAACTTGATTGTCTGAGCTCCAGCCCAAGGTTCAAAATACTATATCACAATGTATCTATGTACAACTTTTTACATTAAAGCACAGCATTAACAAACCAAAACATAGAATTTAATCAGAAAAAAAGTTTTGGCCTACCCTACCACAATATTCTAAAATTAAATTTATTACTAAAATATTTACTTTAGATAAATGTTCTCTAAAAAGTAAAAACTCAAAGCAAACACCCACTTATATTAATTCAGTCCATCTGACAAGTGACTAAAGTTTCTAGAGCATTATTTTTATTAGATTATTTTTAGGACTCAATTAAAATGCGAGTGCTTCCGTTGGTGTGCTCTTGCATCCGTGTGAGTGGGGAACAGAAAGAATGCTGCAAAAGTGGGTGCTAAGCGCAAGCTCATTCAGAGGAAAGGTATCGCTCGCGTTCCGTGTTGGCTTTGTGACATCTTCATATAGCAATGCCTGACTGGCCACATGACCTTGTGACGTCATTGCATTCCGGTCATGATCCCACTTTGTCTGGACAAAGGTGCTCTTTTCCAAACCTGCTGTTGAAGCATTGCCCATTGATGAGCAAGCAGTCCTCAAACAGGAAGGAATGAGTAAAGAGGAGGGCGCTAAAAATGTTGATGGCTGCACATTCGTGTGGCCCCAGCTAGTTCAACATGAACCCAAAAGACTTCTCTCTCCATAGGTCCTCCAAACACAGTAAACAATTACTCGGGTTGTGAAAACATTAGTAAATTGTGAACCGCTGTGATTTTAAGAGTATTTTAAGGTCTTTGTACTCCACATTTACTCAGAATCATCCCACTGAATCTAATGCAGGGTCGGGCGATGTGATGTGATCCCCAAGCTGATTTGGCCTGTAACTCCTATCATCATTGGCTATGATGGCTCGGGCTGATGGATGTCCTAGTGTTAAGCATCTGGAGGCCATCAGTGGCCCACCTCTGGTCTAATACACCTAATGCAGAGTACAAGTGGATAGGAAGGCATGTGTCCTTAGCTGCTCCAGTGTAGGCTTTGAGTTGAGCAGAGCATGGTCCGTGCCTCCCATTCTGACGGCCTTGGTGCAACCTCCTAAAATCCTGTCCCGCTTCTGATGACTGTGCTGCTCCATGCCCGCTCCTCAGCGAATCCCCGTGGTTGTATCAGATCGTAGGCGCCAAGGCCGTTTCTCATTCAGAACCAGGGCAGTCTTGCTTTGCTCATTAGGATCCGAAGGCTTCTGCACTGTACTGCTGCAATGCTCATCATTCTGTAAAGCGTGCGACGGTCTCCAAGCTCTGAAGTCAGCAGAGCTTTTGTTACCCGGTTCTTCTGTCAATGTTTGAATTTTTGTGAGAAACAAAGCTCACATTGCTTAATAAAATGCTATCACAACCCGAGAGAAGCAGCTCTGCAAACTGTTCTTGAGGGAGTGCTTTGTGGAGTGGAGATGGGACTGACTGGGGAGGGATTGGACTCAGCTGTATGCATTTGCCACATTTTCCCTGCAGAAAGAATCCGTGACCAGGAAATCTGGAGGGATTTTTCCTTTTCTGCATTGCGCTGAGTTGTGTTATGTCTTGTTTCTAGGAGCTGCTATAAACAGCCCGGACAGCTTTGGTTATTGGGCAGTAGAGAAAATTTAAAAAATAATTTTTATTTATTTATTTCTTGCTCAGCACCAGCATCCCTTCTACAGGAAGGCTTGCAGAGCAGTTTGTCTGCTCTTGCAGGAATGTTGCCTGCTGCTACCGACACGACGGAGGGACTCCAGGGGTGCAACTCGGCCCATGCTCGCAGGGATGCGGTGGCGGTACTTTTTATCAGCTGGGCTGCTGATGTCAAGGGCAGCCCTCGTCAGAATGCTCTGTTCCTGCAATCTTCCCAGTTGCTGGGTGGGGTGGGGGGAATCAATTTTCCAGCCATCATATTTATTTTATTATTTATCGCATCTA
Source organism: Varanus komodoensis (assembly GCF_004798865.1). NCBI lineage: Eukaryota > Metazoa > Chordata > Lepidosauria > Squamata > Varanidae > Varanus > Varanus komodoensis. Next base: position 22,677,482 of record NW_025336480.1, on the reverse strand, counting down.
TGGTCCCTTGTTGTAATGTGAACTATTTGGGGGACTGCTTGGTCTTAAAGTGGGTAATTGAGGCCCATTAGCTTTGCAATATCTGCTTCTGCTGGAACTGGTTTGTTGATAGGGATCCATGCAACTGCCTGCATTTCTGAACCCTCTTCGGGGACGTGGCTGTGGGGACCATCACACTAAGCCCATGAGCCCCAAGAGTTGCCACTACGCCACTGGAGGACTCATCCCGACTCTGACAGTGGAGAAGGAATACAATGGCATCTCCCTGTCCCCGCTTCTAAAATCATGCAGCAGGAAACAAAAGAGGAGGAGGAGGAGGAGGAAGCAGACAGTCCTCATTGCAATGGTAGATGCTAGAAGAACCTCAAGGTTATTCTGTTGCAGCAACAAAGAGTTATGTAGTCCCTTGGAGAGAAATTTATTGCATCAGATCAATTAAATCATAAGATCTAATGGATTGTAGGGCATTTTGTCAGATGCACAAAATTTTAACCTCAAGGCTGTGTGTGTACGCACTTCCACACAAGGGTGTAGGAACAGGAAGCGTAAACAGGAGAACTGACAGCCCATCGAACCCCAGAGCTCCAGTCTGTCACAATTGTACATATGCAAGAGACCCCAGGCACCATTCACAGCAGAATTTCTGGGTGATCATAAAACTATCTTCCTGGTTTCGATGGGTTAACTAAGGTGCAGTAGTGGGGGAAGGAAGCACTGACTCCATCAAGGCCAAGGCAAATAAAATTGAACTTCGTGATAAACCTTTATAATCAAAGATAGCCATACTGAGCCATGAGAAAAATATCTCTGATCTGCAGCTGTGTGATGCCTCTATTTGGGCCAACCAAAATGCAACATTACAGCAGAGGTGTGCAGAATTGATTAAAACAATGCAGCCCAAATTATGTCTGTTGCCATCTCACAATCTGCCACAAAAACTGAACAAGAGGAAGTGCAGGAATTGCAGAACTGTTATTTATTGATTAGATTTTTAATCTGACCAATAAAAATGTACCCTGGGTGGATTACAGTTTTCCAGGTGGGGGGATTCCACGATTAAAGGCAGCCTAGAATATGATTATAGATAAATCAGCTAAATAACGTATTGCCTTACCTATCTACCTATTCAAAATTAGATAGATGGATAGATTGATAGGTAGGTAGGTAGATACTATGGGTTAAGACCCATGGCAGCTTAGTTTTCTGTTTCCTTTGGCTGAAATATTGCAGAGGAAAGAGCCTTGAGTTGCTAAACTATACTGTTAAATTTCAGATTCTATATTAAGAAGGTTTCTTATGATTAGGATAGGAGATAAATGAGCTGAGGTAGAAAACAGATAAGAGTATTTAAAAAGTAATGAACTATGTATTCACTAACCCTTAAAAAGAAATCATAACTGTAGTTGCTAGGAAAGGCAGTGTGGCGCAGTGGTTAGGAGTGTGGGACTGGGACTCAGGCGATCTGGGTTCCAGTTCCTGCTCAGCCATGGAGCCCACGGGGGGACTTTGGGCCAGTCACAGACTCTCAGCCCAACCTGCCTCACAGGGTTGTTGTTGTGGGGCTAGGATTGAGATCAGGGGGCGGGGATGGTGTAAGCTGCCTTGAGTTCTTTAAAAGAGAAAAAGGTGGGATATAACACAAATAAATAAATGGAGCAAGGATCACCCATGATGTTGATAAGAAGCAATTCTCATTTTGAACCATGTAGAATCAGGGAAGGGGCTGACAGCTTGGAAGCTGGATCCTCCAAGCAGTTATGTGTTCATAGGCTCGGCTCTTGGGACATCGTTTTGACAACTGGGACAGAGGGAACTGACCTGCTGGCACTTTTGAGCAAGCCAGGAAAATGGAAGTAAAAGGTGTATTTGCATTCTGCTCCTGCTGTGCGGAGCCATGGGGGGCATTCCAGCCCATATGGGGGAATGCCTGAAACAGAAGGTCAGCTGAGAGCCAGGGTGAGCGTGCTGGGCTGGGCTGGGCTGGGCACCTGGGAGATCCGGGTTCAAGTCCCTGCTCAGCCATGGAGCCCAGTGGGGGACTCTGGGCCAGTCACTCACTCTCAGCCCAGCCTGCCTCCCAGGGTGGTTGTCGTGAAGATGAAACACGGGGAGACACTTTCAATCCATCCTGGGTCCCCTGCAAGAGGAAAAGGCCTCCACAGGCACCATCCCTTTCCAGATCCTGTACATGTCTAGATCCCCCCACTCGGGCTTTGCACACATACCAAAATCGGGAACCTACCCCAACCCCACAATGGAGAACCACTTTGTTAGGCTCAGTATCCAACCCTTGGCTGGCCCCAAGATGTTGTGGGCCTCAGCTCCCAGCATTCCTACCATTGTCCATGCTGACTGGGGATGATGGGTCCATGGAAGGCATCAGTTTGGGGAAGGCTGTACTAAGGCTTATAACACACAATTGAGACCTCCATCAGTGTGACTGACCTGAAAATGACTTTTCAGAGAAACTGCCTCCACCATCTTTCAGCATCGCCATCTGCAATACCATAGAAAGCATGAAATATAGATAGCGTTGGCCAGTTTGCAGTCAGTTTCAGCAGGGTGAAACTGCAACTAGCTGCAGCAGTTAAAGAAATGAAGTCATCCTAAAATACACTTGACTTCTTTCCATGTGGAGCCAAATCATGAATATTCCATTATGTCAGAACGGGTGTAGAGCATCTGGCAGATGCTACAGAAGCCAATGATATTCTGAGAGAGATTGAATGGTGTTACTGGAAGGGGGACAGGAACCTTTTGACACACCAGAGTCTCAGGGTTGGCAGAAGATGTTTTGGACTTCAGCTTCCCAGAGTCCTTGCCAGAATGGCCAAGGGACAGGAATGCCGGGAGCTGATGCCCAAATCATCTGAACCACACCAGGCTGGTTAAGCCTGGCATCAGCCGTAGAAAGCAGCCTGTTCCGAGCCTCATTGCTATCAAGTTCTTTCTTCACCTCGACTTAAGGATGTTTTTAACTTCTGGAGCCTTCTTCCTCCTGGTCATTCACAGGCCTGACACAATTATCAAGGTGTCTTTCTTTTATTCTTGGCCAGGTCTTTGCATTGTCTTTTAATGTTGTTTATGCCATTTAAATCAACTTTCATTCTTGTTAATGTTTTATCTATTGTACTTTATTGTTTTTATACATTGTTGTAAACCACCCAGACAGCTTTGGCTATTGGACGTATGGAAATGAAATAAATAAATAAATAAATAAATTGAAGGGATCTTTGGATTCTCTTTCCCAAAACCCAGAAACACAGAAAGTACGAGCAAAAATCCTATTGAAGTCCTACCAACACAAGCAGTAGTTCTGCAACCTCTGCATGGGGAAAGTTGTGTGTGCGTGTGTGTGCGCGCGCACACACACATGCATGTGTGTTTGTTTGCTGAGAAATGCCCTTTTAAAACAATGTAGCTAAATGCCTAAAAATTTGAAAAAGGAGTGAAAACTAGGGAAGACAATGACCACGCACAAAGAATTCCATGGCTTCCTGTGTGGGTTTTGGGGTTTCCAAGTATATACAGAGTTCCTTGCAGAGAGGCTGGTCTGGCATTCTGCAAGATGCTCTTCTCTGCACCACGAAGAAAATGGTTTTGAGTGGCAAAATGCTTGGCTGGTCCAGTCTGCTGTGCAGGCATCCCCTGCCTGCTGTTTTATCACCCCTGATCTCCTGCTGAAAAAGGTACCTGGGATATAAATGGAACTCTGATCAATTGCTACATGCACAGATGTACAATGGGTAATTTGGGCCCAAAGTTTGAACAAAAAGTCAAGTCTAGAAGGCTATTCATTTATTTCTACCCACCCCCCTGCCCCTCCAATAGCCAAACTCTTTGGGTGGTTCCCAATAATTTCTGGGTGGCAGGGCACAGTTGCAGCCTGACATGGGCCTCACAACACAGTATCCCTTAGAGAAAGCACTGATGCGTGTGTCCTTCATGCCTTGTAGATACCTTGACTTCTGGATGCTCCAAGGTCATATTCATGACATCTGACTATATTCTGCAGATCTTGCTGCAAGCAAAAGGAGCCCTTGCATCTGTCTTCCTGCAGCTGCCTCTCGTAAAGCATTGCACAGGGCAGATGTCTAATTAAACAGCCACAAATTCCACCAGAATGTATGACCCACTGCATGTTTATCAGACCTTCATTAACACCCTCCCTCCCTCTCCCTCCTTCCGCAGCTTAATCATTTTCCAGAAGAAAAGGCCAGCACAGTGTTCTGATTGGCCTGTCCGCAATGCACCCTGGATTTATGGGCAAACCAAAAGATGCCTTTGCTTCCCTACTGATCTGCCAAACTAACCCAGGCAAGTTGTTCACCACAAAAATAGGCATCCTAGAAGCAGGCTGACTGGGGGTGGCCAGGGCTGAAGTCCGAAATGCCTGGAGGGCACGGGATCGGGGACGGCTGCACTACAGCGATCAAACTTCACCCAGCTGTGGCTGGGAAGTGCTCCCATCCCTCAAGAAGGCAAAGAGGTTTGTGTTAAAAGTAGAAAATGTGCATTGGCAACATCTGCATCATTCGCCTCGCCTCCTACCAGATTATTTTATTCTAATGTATATATTTTAATTGTTATTGTTTTAATTTTTTGTGTATTTTATTCTATGCTGTGAGCCGCCCCGAGGCTTCAGCAAGGGGCGGCATAGAAATGTTTTAATACATAAAAAATAAAATAAATAAATAGCGCCATGCGGCACAGAGGACTTGGACCTCCGCACCTTGCCAGAAAATAAGCCCTTGCTACACACGCGCTGTCTGTGCCTTCGCCTTGGTTAATCCAGTTGTCTTGGTATGCGGTATGGAAGGTATGTGCACAGTGGACCCGTGCAGGGGAAAGGATGCTAGTGAGTGTGATTGTGAGTGCGAGATACGGGGGGGGGGGGGAGGAGAGTTTGGCGGAGGGGTGCAATTGTGACCCTAGCAAAAATCTTTCCATATGATGAAGGGTAGGAGGGGCAACGGCTCAGTGAGCCCACCCAGGAGCAGGGCAGAGTCCACAGAAGGAAGAAGGCTGTGGCCTGCAATCGATGGACTGAGATGGTCCCTCCTTTTGTAGGCCGAGCTGCAGTTCCAGCAAGAGGCTCTCTGTGCTGCATTGATGGAAAGGACCACTACCATCCTCCAGGCTTAACTGAGCTCTCATGCAGCCTTTCTGCTTGCGGGCATCAGCAGACAGACTGTTTGATGCCACTGGAATTGTGCTGTTGTTAAGTGCCACAAAACAGTTTGTTTTCTAGGTTTCGGATAATATGTGTGAGGTGTTTGAATAATTGATCTTTCTGCGGGGGGTTTCTTGAAGCATCCTATGTTCTCCGAGCCACACAAGGTGAAAATATCTGAATGAGCTGGCAGGGTTGCACGATGACAAGCTGCTGCTAGTGACCCGCTGGAAGGGAAGGCAGAGTATAAATCTTGCAAGGTTTTCTCAGCTCACATGTTTTCAAAGGACGGAGCTCATACTCAGGGTCAAACTTTTCCTGCATGTTTTTTTCCCCAGCAGCACAACATCCAGCCTACTAGGCCTTCTTCTAGTTCTTCCTTCAAGTACAATCAAAATGTGGATTCATTGTTTTATGTTTTTAAACTGGTGTGAAGCATTGAGAAAACTTCAGTTACTGAGCTGTATAAAATGTGATAAATACATAAAAGAAACCAACATCACATATAAATTGCCCCCCTCCCCAGCCAAGTTCGTTTCAAGAATCTTTTATAAAATACTGAAGAACAAAGAAGAGGCGTGAGTAGGTGGGGGAGAGAGACAGAATATGTTGTAGGGAAAGAAGCCTTTAAAAGGAAAGAGAAATAGAACATCCTGTAGTCTGAACAATAAAATCCCAATTCCAAGTAATTTCCTTTTTATCCATCCATACTGAAGTATTTTGAGACACATGCAGACTTATCCAGGCTGCCCTTTAGGCCTTAATATATAGATGATGAATTACTTTTTTTTCACAAAATAGTCAAGTTAAAGATACTATTCTCACGGACTGCACAGTTCTTTAACACAAAACCTTCCACAAAAGCAACTCTGAACACATTTAGAGCCAGGAAATGAAAGAAAGAAGGGTTGCTTTATTCCCAAATAGCCCACTCAAATCACATTCCCTTTGGCGGAATTGCCATCTAATTGCACAGCAGAGGCCGCAAAGTAGGAAGGAAGAATTCGCTGCATAGAGCCACTCTGGGAAAGAAATCATGCATTGGCGATCATAATGTATGGTGAGGACACGAAGCAACAATATCGTGAAGTTATTACATTTAGATGCACTGCCAGCAAGCCATTTGTCAGTAGTGTCAAGAAAAAGACACAAATTATTCTGCTTTGTCGTAAGCATGGCCGAATGCAAAAGTACGTAGCAAAGGACAGGCCAGGGAAGTGCATGCATGCAGCCACCTCTTTTCATCAATTGATTCTTCATGTTTATTTCTGTTCCCTTCAAAAGCTGGCCTGGCAAAGCATCGATCTTCCAGTTTCTATCCTGCTACAAGGTAACTTCCCATGGTAGTTCTTCCTGTTTTGGTTGCAGGTTGTTAGTGTTTTGTTTTGTTTTTTTAAGGTGTTGGTTGTTGGCTTAATTCGAGGTACTGAAATTGAAGCCTTCATGTTGTGCTTGCAAGAGACAGATAGGCGCACAGTGGGGAGGGATAAACCACTGAATCGTAAGGCTGGAAAGGGCCTTGGGCTGCATCGACTCCAACCCCTGAAGGATCGGCAGTGCCGGATGAGGCTTCTTGGCCCATTCTACGCTCAAGAGTTCTCCTCACCATCAGGACATTTCTCCTAATGTTTCGCTGAAATCTGCTAAAATATTCATGTTATGGAAACTCAACCCAGCTGAGGAAGACATCTTAAATTTTTCTTTGAACTTGAATTCAAAAGGATGCTTGAACTTTGCAGCTCTACAAGCAACTTTGGTCTTGGTGCTCTTGCTGGGCCTTGGGTGCACAAGTTGCACCATTTTGTTGCTGTTATACTTGCTTATGTTGACTGTGAATTGTGAATAAGAAGAGAGACATTCTGTGAAAATGTGGTTGCAATGTTCATCAATGGATCTCTAAGTCAACCAAAAGCCCCATGGAAGTGTTATACCTGCACAACTGGCACCCTTGGCCCTGCTCTTCAGACCTGGGAATGTTCTGGGCAGCTTTCTCCGTTCTTATTCATATCCCGAGGAGCCCTGCACCAGGCTGACTCACAGATGTGCTAATCAGCAACTTCCAAGCTCACCAGAATTGTCCAAATCCCACTGTGAAGCCCATCCGTACTCAAGTCCGTATCAGACTGCTTTTTTGCTTTGTGCATGAAAATCCATATGTATCGCCATGTGTATTTTCCTATATGTACCCATCAGCTGTGCACATGCTTGAAATGTACATTCTTCTCCCTTACATGAAAGTGTATGCTTATGCATTTTTTTGAGAAGGGCACAGTTTACTAAGGTAAACTTGTTGTTGAATGAGTTGTCTTCATCCATGAATCACATTGCTGGCTTGGGAAAGTTTGGCCTTTGATCCCAGATTGCATCTGAGTCTGTGTTTGGCCCAGAAGGATCAAAACTGGACTGAAACAAGCGTCTCGTACATCCCTGTGCACTTCCAAAGGCTGCTGTAAGATGGGAAAAACAAGGCCATATCAAGAACAGCAGAGAGAAGCAAAAACAAAAACTTGCAGTATTCCTAGAGCTTGTCGTAATGCACAGGTTACACCATTCTGTATTTGTAACCAGAAGCTGCGGGAAGAGAAGATGGTCAGTTTCCATGTATCCATGACCAGCCAGGAAGAGGGATCCTTTGAGTTTCACTTTCTCTAAAGCAATGTGATGGTGCCTTTTCCAGCTCACCTTCTCTTTCTCCTCTGATTCTGTCATGTCTACTTCCGTCTTCCGGGAGGTGACGCTGGGTCTCATTCACATGTATGGCAGAAGGCATGAATCTGCAGCTGAGCAACAGGGCTTCCAGATAAACAGACCAACTCTCACGAACACATTTCTGAGTTGTCGGCACTTCCAAACGATACTTGGATATTGCAATTGCCTTCCTCATTCATAGACTCATACAGGGATCCATATGACTTCTCCTTCCCCTTGAGACTCCCCTCTGCCTTTGTACCATATTGAATGCCTTTTCTCCATTTCACTTCCCCCAAGAGAGAGAGAGAAAGAGAGGAAAAGTTGGAGAAGCTCCATAAGCCTTTGCCACAGTAGCACTTGGAGCCGTTCATCTGGAAGGGCCTTTGCGTTAGTGGACAGTGATGTACAGTAAATCTTATTCAAGGCTTTCTATCAGCTGCATTCTTAAACCAAAAATATCAGCACTTTTCCTTTGCAGGAGAGGAACTGGGGAGGGCTGCACGCTAGTGCACTTCACAAAATCCAATTTGAGGATTAACAACACACTTCTGAGAGCGAGATTATTCTGCATGCCAGAATCCTTCCCCCATAAACTGTTATTTTGATCTATAAGGAACCACAAAGATTGGATAAAGAAATCCACAAAACTCAAACAATGCCAATGCCACATTTTTTGCAGCTTTAAATAGGAATCTTCAAAGATGGGCCATTCCTCAGGAAAAACTTATATCTCTTTGGAATAATTGTCTTTTTAAAAGAATGCTAGATAATATGATTGCATATAACAAATGTTTGCATGGTTTATAACCCAATCCTATACATATTTACTCAGAAGTAAATCCCACTATATATAGTGGTACTGACTCATGGGTAAATGTGCATAGATTTGCACCCAGATGTGTGTGTTTGCGCATTAATTATATTTTGCATTTTGCAGAATAGGTAATAGGTAAAGTGCATTAAAGAAAAGGTAATTGGAGGAAAGTTACAATAAAGAATGCTAAAAGTGTTTAGTCTATGGACGAATTTGTGAAATAACCCATGGTGTGCACTAAATACGGTCAGGCTTACCATGGGTTGTTCCTCCCCCCTTCCCCTGCCTTAGTCCTCCAGCCATTATCCCAGGGTGCTGTGTGGCAGAACACATTTTGACTCCCTCAGTGCTCCAATCACAAACCTATTTTCATTTGATGGGTTTTGACTGAAGTGGTGGTTGTTTTCCCCAGAAACTCGCATTGTCACCAGTGACAGCCACCCCACCAGTGCACTTTCGAGCCAGTCATGGCTTTTCATCCCCTCTTTAAAATTATTTATGAGGCTACCACAAACGTGCACAATTTCAGTTGCTGCTGCTGCTACTATTCTCCACATGCAGCTATAACCACCCAAAAGTTTGACCGGCTAACGTCTTCCTAAATCCCTGCAGTCAAAATGTAGTAGGCGACATCTAGGGGTGTTGCCTAAGGTGCTTTGCACACACTTGACAGGTGTCACTTGGCAAGCTCTCAACTGAAAAGCAAGTAAAAAGAGGTTTTTTCCTGGAAGGAAGTGCCCCCTTTTGGTTGTGATCCTCTAGTGTGTAAATAATGGCTTGACTGTACCCAAGGCCTTCCATCTTTTCCACACTTCTTCAGAAAGGGCAAACTGACATCCCATCCCCTTTGTTTAACAAGTTCTTATTTCTGACAGCTGTCAAAAGAAAGGTTCTTTCAGCCTGTCGAGAAAATATGAACATTTGGGGTTGACAGAGCAATTGGACATCTGCATATGGTGGCACTCCGCATAGGCCTGGCCAGGATCCTCTTCGGCATCGCCACCTGCTTCTTGACCTCCTTGTCCTCCTGGCCCAGGCGATGGTGAGAAGGGGAGCAGCCAGTGCCACGGCCTGCATGCTCCCCAGGTCTCTGGCTGTCAAGCAGGCAAGTGGTAGCAAAGGTGAGGAAGAGGATAAGGGGGCGTAATAGCTGGTGGTGAGGCGTCTTCAGAGAAAGGTCCTCAAAAACCTGGAGCTGGCACTTGTCCGTGTGATGCAATGCAGTAATGAAATGGGGTGCAGAGGTTGGTCGCTTTTGTAAGCCAAGACTGAAGCGACACTTTTGTGCACTTAACTGATTTCCTGAGGAAGGTGTGGGCTGAATTCAATAAGAGCGCTAGGGGGCTCTAGGGGCTCGGAGAGCTGCTCAGAAAGGCCAGCTTGCTCCAGGGCTGCTGCAGTGGCTGGTGTACAGTCCCAGCCTGAGATGTGCTGGGCCAGTCTTTCGAGAAATGTTTGTGGTGCAGTGGCAGTGGAATACCACAAAAAGGGATGGTAGTTCTGAACCAGCAGGAGCCACATTCTAGAGTTGTTGTCGGATGCACCAGAAACAACTGACCGTTATTCAGGTGTAGAAAGCAACACAACACTGAAAGGTCTGGTTGAAGATTGCCCAGGTCTGCTCCTGTCTAGGGCTGTGAGGATCCTCTTCCATTTGTCCAACTTCCATGCTCAGTCCTCACTTAGAAAGCAAACCAAGCTGAGAGGAAGTCTGTGAGCACTCATGGGATCCAGTTGTGTGACCAGCAAGCTCCTTTTGCAGCAGCTGCAGCACAAACAAAGGGTGCAACTCAGTTGCACAGAAAAGGGATGCCATTTGTGCAGCATCCCTGTGGTTCGCTTCTTGGAAATCACCCACACAAAAGCTTGGTGTGCTCACTAGAAAGTCAGACTTGTGGCCTTGAGAAAGTGGGCCAGAGTCTGGGGAGCCAAGCCCAGGGAATCTGATGGATTCCCATTCCTAACCCTGCCACTTTAGGAAGGTACCATTTGCCAGTACAGAAGCAAGGAAAGGGGGCATCTTTCTTAAAGGCCCCATGTGCATCTCTTAATGGGACAGGAGCCCTTTGGGGTAGGACCTCAGCAAAAATAGCAGAGGCTGCTCGTTGGTTGTGCTTGTCCCCTCCAGCTTTGCAATGGCTTGGCTGAGATTCTCTTTGGCCCTCTGCTCATCTCCAAGGGCACTTCGTAGCTGCCAAACAACAGAGTCTGGCTGACACAAAACTATTTTCAACCCAATTAATATAATGGCTCACACCCCAGCACTCCTTTCCGCACAGGGCTGGCACCTGACCTTCCCTTTAGTGCAATTTCAGAGTTAAGCAACAGGGCCGTTAAATGTGCACAGAGCTAAATTAAACGGACATCGGTACATCAGCGTTGCCTTTTGTTCCTGTTCTTGAATACTTGGCAACCTGCTCTAAAGACCGATTTAGATTTTCTTGAATCCAGACATTATCACAACCAGGCAGTGGGGTTACAGAATGTAAGAGGGAGGCAATGCCAAAAAGGCAAAGTCCCAAAAGTCCCCTGCATATTTCAAGCCTCATCCTTTTTCCAGCACAATAATGTTTATGCAAAGACAGATCTGCTCTCTGGCTGGATAAGCTCTAAAAATTATCCAATCTAAAATTCTCATCTGCTCATAGCACTGGTGGGATTCCCATGGATTGGACTGCGCCGGGAATCTCACCCAAGATCTTGCAGAATTTGCTTTGCAAAGACAACAGCAACAGGGCAAAGGTGCATAAGATGCTTCTGTGGATTTCTTAAAGGATTGTTTGCATCCTCAGTTTTGCTTGCTTGCACTCCCGTTCTTGCTCTCATTCTATCTGCATGTGTGTGCATTTGTATGCACAAATACAGTTAAGCTTTCCCATTAATCTGAGATGGGGAAAATAGGCCAAAAAGAAGAGAGAAAATAATCTGTTTAGCTTTATCAGATTACCAGGACCAAGTTTGTACTCTGCAAGGTCACTGTCTGTCCCATTGGATAAATTATGCCATGCTCATAGAACGTCACATATTGTAACAGCTTTTCATGGTGTACTGCTTTCACTGTACACTCCTCTTGTGAAGTACTTTATGCTGCATTTAGCACATTGTCTGAACAGGGAGTGAAATATATGCCAGAAATATGTATATTCAAATATGTGTATGTAGAGACCTGTTTTCCCCCGCAGAGGAGGGCAGGATGCATTCCAGTGGAGCAAAGCGCAGGTAACCAAGATTCAGTTTGGATGCCAGGAAGTACTTCCTGACAGTGAGGACCCCGGGGGTGTGGAACGGGCTTCCACGGGAGGTGGTTGAGGCCCCATCGGTGCGGGTGTTCAAGGATAGCTTAGACATGCGCATGGTAGATGTGTTGTGAGCAGAGCTGGCTAGAGCTGGGGGTCAGACTAGATGGCCCGGGAGACCCCTTCTGTTTCTGTGTTTCTGTATATGTGCCTCTGGGTGTTTGCCTGTGCAAATCAAGTACTCCCACCCTTACAATGCTGGATTTAACATGGTTCAGTTGTTACTTTATATTAGCCTTCCCCATCTGGATCCCCTCCAAATATGTTGGGTTGCAGCTTTCATCATCCATAACTAAATATATGGTGAAAGTCTTTAGCCTGAACAGTTTTTTTCTGGAGACTGCTACAATATTGTAGCGCTCTTTTGTAGACTTTACAATCAAAATCCTTCAGTGACAAACAAAAGCAAAATGTGACAGAAATCAGGACAGAATCCAGATGCAACTTTTTAGCAACTATTACAAAAGGAACCATAACAATAGGCAGTGGAAAGAAATAGATTTTGATTATCTGAGGGAAAACGAGACCTCTTCCAAAAGATCCAAGAAATCAAAAGGAAATTCTTAGATTAGCAATGCTGAGAGACCAACAAGGAAATGTACTTGTTGGCCTTGTTGACCATGAAAAAATAAAGAGAAGGTGGAAGCCATCTACAGAAAAGCATACAGAAAAGATAAAGAGGTAACAGACTCCTTCAATGGGGAATCCTATAAGGAAGAACCTGTGATATTATAAAGTAAAGTGAAAGCTGCTCTGAAAGCGCTTGGGAGAAATGGAGTGCCTGGAGGGCAGGCAGGGGACCAGCAGAACTATTCCAAGCTGCAGAGGCTGAATTGGTCCAAATCTTAATAAGAATGTGGCCAACAGATCTGGCCAACAATGGCCACAGACTGGAAATGCTAAAAATGCTTTCCAATCCCCAAGAAAAGAGATGGAAAAGAGTGTAGCAACCAAGGGACCAAGTCACTAATTTTCAAGGTAAACACAGTGATGCTCAAGGTGTTGAAACGAAGAATTTCCACCACATGGGATGAGAAAAACATGATGTTCAAACTGAATTCTGAAAAGGAAGAGGCACTTAAGATATCACAAATATATTTTGGCTACTGGAGCACATCTAAGAATTTAAAAAGGAGATCAGCCTATGCTTTATAGACGACGGTAATGCCATTGATTGTGTGGATCAAAAGAAGCTATGGGTGGCTGTAAAAGTAATGGAGATGCCTCATCAGTTGATTGTCCTGATGTATGACCTGTATCATGGACCTGAAGCTAGTTTTAGGACTGCAGATGGAGAAACAGAACACCCTCCGATAGGCAAAGGCATCAGACAAATGTTAGTTGATCTCCTTATCTGTTCAATCTGTACACAGAACATGCCATAAGGAAAGCTGGGATAGGGTCAGGAGGAGGAAACACTGGGGGAAGATACACCAATCATTTATGATATGCAGATGATTCCATATTACTGGCAAAAAGCAGCAAATAATTGGAATGAGTCCAGAAGAAAGTGCAAACAAGGGAGTTAGGCTGAACATAAAAAAAAACAAAAATCATGACTACAGAAGAATTACACAACATCAATGTCAACAGTGAAGACATTGAAATTGTGAAAGAGTCTGCTTACCTTGATGCAGTCGTCAATTCGAAGAGAGACTGCAGCCAAGAAATATGAAGAAGACTGAGATTGGGAAGGAAAGCAATGAAGGAAGTAGAAAAGACCATCAAGTGTAAGGATGTTTCACTGGAGACCAAGGCCAAGATCATCCACGCTATTGCATTCCTGAACTCTATGCATGGGAGTAAAAGCTGGACAGTGAAGAAAGCTGACAAGAAGAAAATGGATGCATTTGAAACATGGTGCTGGAGGAAAGCTTTCTGACTACCCTGAATTAAGGATGTGTGAGGAATCCACTTGGGGTTGGGAATCCACTGGAATCCCTTGGCTTGGTTCCCCACTCTGGCCCAGAGTCCAGCTTGACACCAAGCACGCCAAACGGCAGCCTGTCAGGAATCGAGTCCATATGAACACCGCACAACGGCATCCCCCTTCTGCCCTTGTGGGCTTTGTTTGTGTTTCACATGCTACAAAGGAAGGTTCCCAGGTCTCACAAGAGGGGTTCTGTTGGAGTTTGCAAGTGTTTACAGACTTCCCCCCACCTCAAGTCATTCCCTAGCCCAAGGCCACATATGAGAAAGAAATCTGAAGAACAGGAGACAGCCAGATTCCACAGGATTGCCGCAATCCTTCTCTGGATGACAGAAAGATGAACATGTGGGTCCTGCATCAAATCAAGCCACAGGTTTCCCTGGAGGCATGAGCTGGCCGAATTTTTCTGAGATGGCATTGAGCCTTTGGTTAGCTGTCTCCCAAAATTGCTTATTGAATGTAGCAGTGAAACTATTGTTTAATTTCAAAATCATTGCTAGAAAATGCTTGCTTTCATATTACTATGGAAATTTGAATTATCCAACCACAACTTACCCATTAAGGTAGCATAACAAATCTGTGTTAATCTGTTTGAAAGCAAATCAAGGGATAGATGGGGAACAGATTGGCCTGGTTCCATCCTTCCAGACAATGTCTCCTTTCCAGCTATCTCAGTGGGCATCTGAGGATCCCTGCAAACTAGTCTATATGAACAGTGAACTATTGGATATACTGTATATTGTGCACTGTCTCATCCACTAGATATGTTGCACCCCACTGAAAATAAATTGACTGTAATAGTGGCTAAGATGATGGTTAAATATACTGTGAGCCATCCCGAGATGCCAAGGCATGTGGTGACGGCATACAAAAGTTTTAAATAAATAATCAAATAATGATGAACAGGGGAGAAGTATGTATTTAACATTTTAAAATTGCTTTTATGAAGTTGTGGGTTTTGTTTTTGTGCAATCCAACTAAAGAGAAAGTCCTGCAGGTAAATATGAGTTTTATCAATGAATAGAATTAATATATATAGCCTGTTCAGGCAGCAGGGTGCTTTACCCCAAAAGCAAACTTGTCCTTGGTGCCAATATTTATGGATCCAATACCCAAAGTAGCCTTATATAGGGGTGTTCAGGCTTTCTATACAGTCTTGCTGTCAGGAAAGTGATCAGTCCCTTTGAGGATCTCATGGATTTAAGCTTTTCCTGGCTGAACAGATCAAACAGCAGCTTTTAGCTTTTAGCTGTGGTGTCCTAACACTGTTGTAATTCCAACTTCTCCCTGCTTCGAGCCAAACTTGCATGTCTTCCCCATGCCTGATATTTGACTGGCCAAACACATGTATCTCACCATCAGAGAAAGCCTCCCAGTAGCAGTCTAAGTGCTCACAAAAGCAGTTGCATCTGTGGACAACTGCAATGTAGAAAATTATCTCAAAACGCAGAGCAATATATCCATATAGAATGGGCCACGCCTCCAGTGGAGTCCTGGGGTGCACACAATATTTATCCCACTGGTCCTCTGACTCATCCAAATGGTGAACTCACATCCTTCAGTTGAGAGCCAGTAAATAGATTTATAAATGTTTCAGGAAGCCTAACATCAGTTGGCTAGTCCGTTTTCAACCCACAGTAGTGGCAGCTGCCATGTGCTTGAGAGAATCCACGTCCCCAGCTGTGGTAACCTTTCGAATTTCATTGAACTGTAAACACCAGCCTTATTCAATTGCTTCCCGTTGCACTATGTCTGGCTGGCAATCTGGGGAAGAATGTATGAAATAAATCGTATTAATGGACTAAATCCTATTAACGGTCCTTTGAGGGACACATCCATCATGCACACTGTTCTTGCTGCTTCTCCTGTCGTCTAAAATTAAACAGTGTCATTGAGACATCATTAGAAATTCCCTCATGCGTTTTCAAAAAGCTTACTTTCCTGCTATAATTCTTGAAAGCATTCTCTGAGATGGAAGATTTACCTGAGTTTCAAAGCATCCAAACGCAGGAAAGCAAAACTTCAATGTCTGCAGCATAAAACAGAATCGGGAACAAGCACTGCATTTCACAGACTGAGATGGATACTAGGGAGGGGGAGAAAATTCGTTCTGTTTCCATTTTAATGTGAGCTTACCGAATTTCTGCTTTTGTTCAACTGTGTGAGCCAAAATAGACTGGCCTTTGCACTTTCCTGAATTTTGTGGTAGAGTCCTCGGATCAAAATGTGCATGCACTGACACAGTGGTGGCAAACCTATGGCACACGTGCCACATTGGGCATGCAGAGCCCTCTCTATCAGCACGCGAGCCAAGTCGCCCTAGTATCACGCCAGCAGCCTAGCGTTGGATCACAGCACACACAGGGGCCATGC
>NW_025336480.1:22658320-22661105 GCF_004798865.1 Varanus komodoensis | reverse complement strand
ACAATACAATACAAAAATAACAATATAAAATTAAAATTAATAATATAAAATAAATAAAAAATATAAAAGATATAAAAGAAGTTATAAAAGAAAAGTTATAAAAGAAAAGAAGTCGTCCTGGCCAGATATTATCTTTGCGTTTTCTTGTGAAAAATTGAAACTTAATATCTAAGATTTAGCAAAGAGATGTTCTAATTAATGTTGTGCTGTCCCCCTGGCATATTTGAATCTGCAGCATCATATTCAGGTTTTATTGCAGTGTTGGCACTTAGCAATAAGTAAGTGGGTTTTGGGTTGCAGTTTGAGCACTCAATCTCTAAAATGTTCGCCACCACTGCACTAACACATTTACTAGAAGGATTGGCACTATTGGGCGGTATCAAGATGTCATAAATAATTACACAAATATTAGGAAAATTGCTTGCAAGAATGTTTATCATAGGCAGAAACACATGCAAAATGTATGTATCAGAGAAATGTGCAGAGATGTCTTTCTCAATTTCCATGCACTTCTAGAAATTTGAAACAAAATTTCAAAATTCAAGAAAATCTGAACTCAGACTAGAGAAATTCTTGAAGCTCAAGGAAAACCAAACTTAAAACTGAGAGTACAAGAATCTGAGAGAAACCAAAACTCTCAGATTTGTCCATTCCTGGTCATTCCTAAATCTTTTTCAAACCGGCTGGGGGTGGGGCAAATACTTGTCCTGGCCAGCAAAGTGTCCCCGAGCACTTTGGCTCTTGGGAGGCTGCACTTTCTTCATTCTTCACCTGGGACAGAGGACCATCATTTCTGTCTATATATCCCAAGCAGGTCTCACGCAATCTATATGTGGAGACGCTCCTGTTGACTGTCAGGAGCATCAGTTGGGCTCTCGTACATAACAAAGGTTATTTCTTGGTAGGGTTTGTTCACAAAGAACAGGGGAGAAGCATCCATACAGCGAACCTCTCCATGCATTTCAAAATGTTGGCTTTCACTTTGGTTTCTGTAGTACAAGGGCTCTCACACTGAGACTACAAAGGGGATTTTAAAACAGCTGCAAAAGCCTCTTTCTGAGCCCATCTCAGGATGATGGTTTCGACCTATGAAGCCTTATATGACTTGGAACCACAATACTTGAATTTCTATTCCAGCATGAAACTGCCTGTATGCTGCTCTTCGTATCTGAGGCTATCCTCCAAGAGACCCTTCAGAGGGAGGCTTGGAAGGTGGTAACAAGAGGATGGCCTTCCTGGTGGTAGCCCCTCAGTGGCTGAATGTTCTCACCAGTGAGGCCCACCTGGCCTAACAGTGACATCTTTTGTTCACCAGGTTAAGTCCTTGCTCTACTGTCAGGCATTTGGCAGCATATGATCAAGCTTCTGATCAGGTTGTTGGATTTCTTATTGATTTTTAAATAGTTTGGTTGTGTGCATGTGTGTACACAGTCTCCATTTATGTTTGTATGTAAATGGTTTTTATATTATATGCAATACTGTATTTTTAAGGTTTTAAGGTTTGTAGTTTTGGAAACAGCCCAGAAGGCATTGGCTGTTCAGCAGCCTACAAATGTAATGAATAAAATAACGTCTTCTAAAAAATTATTTTGTATTCTATGTTTTTCATCCGCCCTTGATAATGAGATATTCTGGAAATGTGCACCTCTTTCTCTTTTGTTCTCAAATTACAGTTTGAGATCAAAGTGTACAGGAACCAAAATAAACTGCTGCCTGGGAATCTCAAAGGACCCAACCTTGGCTCCAGTTCTATTCCCAGGAGAGGAAGAGGTGATCCTAAATCAGAGATCATGGATGAGAACAAGTTTTGGAAAAGTATTCCTGTGTATCTAATGGTCTCTGTGTACCTAAACTGTCCTGACCTCATGAGACTTGCAGGAGCCAACCCAAAGCAGTGCTGTTAGGACAGAACAAACACCATTGTAAAGAGCGTGCTGCTACCAAAGCCGTTCCCTAGAACAAGAGTATCTGTTCGTGCAGCTACACCAGAAGTCATCACTGGAGAAACAAAGAGGTTTGCCCTTCTCTGTGTGACAGGCTCTCTCGGGAACAGCCAGTTGCAGGATTCTTTGTGCCTAGGCAAAGAGGAAGGGACAGAGTGTGATCCTGATCAGGGACATTGATTTCAGGGCAGTAATTGCGGTTGGTATGATTCACAGGCACACAACTTATGTGAATAGCTATCTAGCTTCCCACTCACTCACTCAGATACCAGACTGCCATTTGTGTCTATCAGTTACAAACATAAGGAAAGACTTTTTTAAAAGATACTAAAAGAAACTAAAGAACACCCATCAATCCTCCAGTTAATTGGTTATTCTTGTAAACAGTTCCAAGACTAACTTGAATCCCTTTCCTTTCCATGGGCCTATTTTATGTAGTACTAAAGACTATAACTGCCTTCATGGATCACTGCCTTGTCGTGGCGAAGGGGCTTGCGTAGTTCAATGAAGCTATGAGCTATGCTGTGCAGAGCCACCCAAGATGGGCAGGTCATAGCAGAGAGCTCTGACAAAACGTGATCCACTGGAGAAGGAAATGGCAACCCACTCCAGTATCTTTGCCATGAAAACCCCTTGGACAGTACCAAAAGGCAAAAAAGATATGATGCCAGAAGATGAGCCCCTCAGGTCGGAAGGTGTCCAACATGCTACTGGGGAAGAGCAGAGGGCTAGTACTAGTAGCGCCAGAAAGAATGAAGCGACTGGGTCAAAGCAGAAAGGACACTCAGTTGCAGCTGTATCTGGTGGTGAAAGGAGAGTCCGATGCTGCAAAGATCTATACT